>NW_019730601.1:0-1293 GCF_002891405.2 Cryptotermes secundus | reverse complement strand
GGAACCTTCAATTTCTAATTCTTCTCCGGTTATACCCCTAACCGCATCTCCAATTTCTTGCGTGGGCGCATCCCCCACGTAGGGTTGGACTAAACTCATGTCCGCTCCTCTATCAATGATGAATTCAAAAGCTTTGCGTTGCAAGCTTGTCAGCTGTGCGTTGCTAGCTATCCAGCTGTGCGTTGCTAGTTTGCCAGCATTGCGTTGCTATCTAGCTAGATTTGCGTGGCTAGCTTGCTAGCTTTTCTTTGCTACCTTGCTAGTTTTACGATGACAGCTTCCTAGCTTTGGGTTGCTAGCTTGCTAGCTTTGCGATGTTACATTTCTAGCTTTGTGTTGCTTGCTTGCTTGCTTTGCTTTGGTTGCTTGTTAGCTTTCGTTGCTAGCTTGCTAGATTTCCTTTGCTAAATTGCTAGCTATGCGTTGCTTACTTGCTTGCTTGCTAGCTTTCGTTGCTAACTTGCTAGATGTGCGTTGCTTGCTTGCTAGTTTTGCGTTTCTAGCTTGCTACTTTTGCGTTGCTAGCTTGCTATCTTTGCGATGCTACCTTGTTAGCTTGGCGTTGCTAATTTGCTAGCTTTGCCTTTTTATCATGATAGATTGCTAGATTTGCGTTGCTAGCTTGCTACATTTGCGTTGTTACTGGCTAGCTTTGCGTTGCTAGCTTGCTAGCTTTGTGTTGCTAGGTTGCTAACTATGCGTTGTTAGCTTGTTAGCTTTGCGTTGCTAGCATGTTTGTTTTCGTTGCTAGCTTGCTAGCTTTCCATTGCAAACTTGCTATATATGCCTTGCTAGCTTGCCAGCTTTGCGTTGCTAGCTTGAAATATATGCGTTGCTAGCTTGCCAGTTTGCGTTGCAAGCATGCCAGCTTTGATTTGCTAGCTTGCAAATTTGCGTTGCTAGCTTGCCAGCTTTGCGTTGCTAGCTTGCTAGGTTTGCGTGGCGAGCATGCTATATTTGCGTTGCTACCTTGCTAGCTTGCTATATGTGTTTTGCTTGGTTGCTTGCTTTGCGTTTCTTGCTTGCTAGATTTGCGTTGCTAGCTTGCTAGCTATGCGTTGCTAGCTTGGTATCTTTGCGTTTCTAACTTCCTAGATTTGCGTTGCCAGCTTGTTAGGTTTTCGTTTCAACTTTGCTAGCTTGGCGTTGAAAGCTTGCTAGATTGCTAGATATGCGTTGCTAGCTTGATAGCTTTGCGTTGCTATCTTGCTAGCTTTGCGTGTGCTAGCTTGGTAGAATTGCGTTGCATGCTTGCTAATTTTGCGTTGCAATCTTGGTAGCTATGCGTTGCTA
>NW_019730600.1:262-684 GCF_002891405.2 Cryptotermes secundus | reverse complement strand
CTAGTATGCTAGCAAAGCAAAGCTAGAAAGCTAGCAAAGCAAAGCAAAAGCTAGCAACGGTAAGCTAGCAATCTAGCAATGCAAAGCTAGGAAGCTAACATCGTAAAGCCAGCAAGCTAGCAACACAAAGCTAGCAAACTAGCCACGCAAATCTACCAAGCTAGCAACGCAAACCGGGCAAGTTAGCAAAGCAAAACTGGCAAGCTACCAACGCACAGCTGGCAAGCTAACAACACAGATTTGGCAAGATAGCAAAGCAAAGATGGCAAGCTAGCAACGCAAAGCTAGCTACGAACAGTTAAAATGCTAGCAACGGAAAGATAGCAAGCTAGCAAAGCAAATCTTGGAAGCTAAAAACGTAAAGCAGCAATCTAGCATCGCAAAGCTAGCAAATTAGCAAATCAAAGATTGCAAGCTAGCAA
>NW_019730600.1:0-106 GCF_002891405.2 Cryptotermes secundus | reverse complement strand
TAGCAATGCATATCTAGCAATCTAGCAAAATAGCAACGCAAAGAAACCAAGCTACCAACGACAAGCTAGCAAGCTAACAACGCATATTTAGCAATCTAGCAAGATA
>NW_019730599.1:0-387 GCF_002891405.2 Cryptotermes secundus | reverse complement strand
GATCGTGCGCGATTTTTTTGGCCAGAAAAGGGATCACAGTCCTTGGTCAGCCTCCGTATTCACCAGATTTGGCTCCAGCAGATTTCTGGTTGTTCCCAAAAGTGAAGTTGGCGATGAAAGGAGACCGTCACAACACCATCCAGGACATCCAAAAGCAATCTACCGCAGTTTTAAATGCGATCCCACAAGAGGAGAACAGTGACTGTTTTCAAAAACTTTTCAATCGATTCCAGCTATGTATTGATTCAGAAGGAGACTATTTTTATAAAAAGAGTGGAATTTTGAAAATAATTCACATCTTGTATTTTTAATGAACACAGTCCTAACAGAGTTCCTAACAGAAAAAGTGTAGTGAGGAGTGTTGTTAAGAAGATTGCTTGTAATGAC
>NW_019730598.1:0-424 GCF_002891405.2 Cryptotermes secundus | reverse complement strand
ATTGCAAGTCAATTATAAAGTAATGCCACTTCACTCTTACCCGCACACGNCACACGTAAACAAGAGCCATCTCAGTCAGAAAAGAATTTCCCACACAGTTCTTGACTGAAATATAATTATTTTCAGATACAGGGCAGAATGAACTCTGATCATCTTCTGACAACTAGTTCCACACAGACCTCTGATAGCAAGTGCACTGATGATGTTAGTCTTCAGGGCATCTACAAACTGTCCCACAGTTGGATTATTGTTCAAACCATACTACGAACGAATAGCTTCAAATGTGTTCACAAGGTGATCATCAAACAGCTGTTGCCAGGTATTCACCACAGCACCACACTGAAAGAACATTAAAAAGGAAATTAGTTTGCTTCCTTATATGATGGACTTGTTCAGATTTGAAAATAACACACTTTACTTTAAA
>NW_019730597.1:0-572 GCF_002891405.2 Cryptotermes secundus | reverse complement strand
CACTTAAAAAAATATATATATACAGCAATACCTTGCATAATCAAGCTTCAATCAGTCTGGATTCAATATAGTTCGGTTTGAAAATTTCAAAAGAAACTAAATTTTAATTTAGCAAAATAAAAATAAATTCTAAAAAATTAGTACACAAAATTATTTTTAATGCAGAAATGATCGCTTTTTCACTTTATACAGTCAAGTCTCTTTTTGTGCGGTTTATTTTCATGTGGGTTTAAAGTTATGCGATGTGATTCATATTTCAATTTTTTCTGGGGTCCCCGTTGTATATGTATGTACCTATGCTTGGGTTGTTCGTTCTTGAGCTCTGACAGCTATTGCTGGAGGAGGTGGGCAGAGCACTACTTTAACAGAATTTTGGAAGAGCTACATAATCAGAAACGTTATCAAAAATATAGGCGAAACATGGTATGAATTAACGGCAAGCAATATGAGGGCAGTATGGAAACATATCATACCACATTATGCAAATAATTTCATTGGTTTTGAAACTCATTTTGATGAAGTCACTTATAACATAGTGTAAACTGGACAGCAACTTGGTTTCAGTGAGTTAC
>NW_019730596.1:0-466 GCF_002891405.2 Cryptotermes secundus | reverse complement strand
GAGTGAACTGAACGGTGTTTGAAGAAATTTTTCAATCACACAGTGCTTATCACATGAAAGTGTCATGTTTCCNTAACAGCAATCACAAAAACACTGGTCATAAAGTTATAATTACGCAAAGCAAAACAAATTCTGTATCGAGAAAAATACAGAATAATAACTAAACTGACTTGTGCATAAATGAGACGCTAACACCTTCTGAAAACTAATAAACACGCTTAACTGCCAGGGCACAGACTATTCTACTGCGAACTGCAATGCCTTACATCTGGCAACATTGCTGGAAGCACGAAGCTAGTAGCATACCATAACGGATAGCTCACTTACAGACAACATTGACATTGGTCGGCCAGTTAACCCAGGGGAGGGTGGAAGCGAAAGACCTGCTGCTTCCGCGCGTGTTGCAGTTCGAAGTTCCCTCCATTTTTGAAGAAAATAACTGATCTATCCTGATAAATTGTTTATG
>NW_019730595.1:9198-11509 GCF_002891405.2 Cryptotermes secundus | reverse complement strand
AGTACGACGACCTAAGCTTGTTCTTAGGAAACGAAAAGAAAGACAGCGAAAAATAAACTATACTTACGAAATAACTTCCATGGATGTCTCGGATTCAGAGAATATGTTATTGAACGCTCACTTTTACACCAGCAAGCACAATTATTATCACGTCCAGTATCATTGAAGATTTCTTCGGAGCTGAACTGTTATAACCCAGTTTCGGACGCAATAGAGGGCACTTTTGCCCAGGGTTCCATTTCACATGTTCCGTGCTCGTTGCCACAGAAATGCATTATTTCTGCTGTTTCAACAGTTCGTTGCCACAGTTATTCCAAGGCAATGATATGCTGTTTCAACAGTTCCTTGCGACGGTTATTCCAAGGCAACGACCCGCTGTTTCAACAGTTCGTTGCCACGGTTATTCCTAGGCAACGACCCACTGTGTCAACAGTTCGTTGCCACGGTTATTCCTAGGCAACGATCTGTTGGTATTCGATGGACGATATATAACACGTTACAGCATATTAATATTGAAAACAATTAATACTTTTACCTGTTTTTACCTGTCATGGGTGTGACATCTACATAATAGGCATATAAAAATGCGCGTGTTCGAATGGAACATTGTGTCAAAATTTCGAAGCAATCAGTGAAGAACTTTCAGAGATCTTGGAGGAGAGCCAAACCAACAGTTACATTTTTATTTATATAGATATGTGTGTGTGTGTATTGCTGCAATTTCTTTTAGATTGGAGTTAATTATTTTTGGACGAGGTAAATTGAATCGTGTTCTCATTGTTTGTGTTAATTAACAAATTCATTTCGAGCATCAATACACAGCAATGGTATGAAAACAGATGCGATATGTGTATAAAACTAAATCCATTTTCAATTTCTTTTGTGAATTAGTTTTTTTATTTAACAACTCCAGCAATAATTCAGACTACAACGTGTAGTGAATATTGGCAAATAATGAATTAGTGTCGTGCCATGGCTCAGGTTGTCAGTAGCTGGGTTCCCATTGTGGCGGCCTGGATTCGTGCCCGGGCCTGGTCATGTGGGATTTGTGGTGGACAAAGTGACGCTGCACAGGTTTTCTCCAAGTACTTCAGTTTCCCCTACCAATCTTCATTCCACCAATTGCTCCACAATCCGGCGCCAGTAGTGGCTGCAGTTCGAAGTGGACTCAGTCTCACCCCATTAAGGATAATAAAACAAATACGTGTACTTAATTTGAAAGGATTTTGAAGGAAGCGCGCGTTATCTAATCATGGGGGTATGGCTCAGTTTTCCTGGAAGAACTGAGGAAAATCGCAAGGAAGCACAGAAAGGATACTGGGTCAGACCTTAACATTTTGGGCAGACTTGCTCGTTTCCTGTTTAGTTTCCTCAATTTGCTCTGCTCCATTCAATAACATGTGTTCAACTCAAGCCGATAACAATTCTTGGAAATTGCTGTTGCATTGTGGTTGCGTTGCTGTTGCCAGTTTCCTTGGTGTGGCCTCACCCTAAATGACGTTTGCGGCACTCACATCGGTCAATGTTAAAGTCACAGTCTTCTTGAAAGTGTGACGCCATGTACTTTGGTAGACAGGTTCCCAGCGTTCAGAAAGAAATTGCTCTCTTTATGTTCGGAGCAGAGAGTTCAGCTTGTTTCGTAACCGCCTTATCAGACTATAAAGGGGCCCATACACGTACGAGTCTGGCTCGGTGAGCTTGACTCGGGAGCTGGGCTCAGATTAATTTCACCACAAACGCATGAGCTGACTCCCAACTTTGCGACCCACACACGGATGAGTTTGGGTCATTGGAACCCGAGCCGAGTCCGACTCACTAGCCAGACTCGTACGTGTATGGGCCCTTTAAGCCGCGGCAGTATTTATTTTTTTAACAATCCGTTGCAAGGTTTCGAGTAATATCAGCACGTTGTATTGTGTTCCTCGAGGTTACAGCACTACCATGAGCGATTTCTCTGAGATGTATCGTCCCTAGTAGCATGTAGATCCGTTACTAACTAATGACTCTTAAACAACGCCTGTTGCTAGTCAACAGATTCCTGTCATGCAACAGTGGATGCGACAACAGGAACGGTGTTTTCTGTGCGGTTCGTGCCTAGATGTTATAAGCAGGACAGTTAGTGGATCAAGGTTAGTTGAGATGAGTACACTGGTAAAAAAAGGTAAAGCTTTCCTTGTAATGGGCTTTGGAGTTGTGGGATGTCGAGGGTGTCACATTTTCTAGAAGTCCGATTAATAAGATATCTGTGTGTCCTTCAGGGTACCTGGGAGTGATGTCGAAACGTCATTAGTCAGATGCGGCGTTTACACGA
>NW_019730595.1:8381-8891 GCF_002891405.2 Cryptotermes secundus | reverse complement strand
CCACTGTGGTGGTGGGATCAACTCAGCCTCTAACAGAAATGAGTACCAGACATCTTCCTGGGGTCAAGGGCGGTTGACATGAAAGGCTGACAGTCTCACTCCCATCTGTGAGTCGATTGTCTAGAAAATGTTGGAGCCTCGACGTCTCACAACCCTATGAGTCTTCATGACCTGTTACAGGGATAGCTTTATTTAACCTCAGCACCATCTGTGAGTCTATTGTCTAGAAAATGTGGGAGCCTCGATGTATCCCAACCCTATGGGCCTCCACGGCCTGATATAGGGATAGCTTTACTTAACCTCACTGCCATCTGTGAGCCGATTGTCTGGAAAATGTGGGAGCCTTGACGTCTCACAACCCTATGGGCCTCCACGGTCTGTTACAGGGCTAGATTCACTTAACATCGCCGCCATGTGCGAGCCGATTGTCTAGAAAATGTGGGAGTCTCGACGGTTTACAACCCTATGGGCCTCCAGAACTGGTTACAAGGATAACTTTACTTTTTTTTT
>NW_019730595.1:0-6403 GCF_002891405.2 Cryptotermes secundus | reverse complement strand
TCGGAAGCCGGGATCGTGGGTTCGAATCCCACTCAGGGCATGGATATTTGTGTGCCTTTTTCTGTGTTTGTGTACAGGTAGAGGCCTTTCGACGAGCTGACCACCCGCCCAAGGAGTCCTACTATATGTCTAAGATCTAGTAAAACCGAAGTGAACAGAGAGTTTCATGGAGGTAGGCCTAGGCCCAAATGAGGGCTGTAGCGCCAATGAAAAAAAAGATATATATATATATTAATTAGAAAAATAAGGGTTAATAGACTTTCCCTGAGCACTGTTCAGACTATTCGGTATTGTTCATGTCGCGGATAACAACGAAACTCTAAAATATCGGCGTAGTACATCCTCCTCACCCCTGCTCCATTTCTAATGCCTCGAAGGAATAATAAAATGTTCTGAGGATTGGGGACTGCCTTGCCCATCAACTACCACTGCAACCTGACGTGTGTAACATTACAGCCGCACTGTAGCTCAGCAGTTAGTTGCTGACTTCCCTCCGTTCCTAAGTCTTGTCATGTGGGATTTGTGGTGGACAAAGTGGCACCGGGGCAGGTTTTCTCCAAATATTTGGTTTTCCCCTCCAATATTTGTACCACCAATTTCTCCACAATCACCATCATATATCATCCGGGGCTGGTACAATACGCTAGCAGTGGCTGCAGTACCACGTGAACTCTGTCTTACCCCACTAAGTAACATTATGGTGAATAAAGTGTTAAATGCAAGGCTTGGTAAAATATGGAAAAAAAAAATTGATTTCTGACTGTTACAGAAAATGGCGTTGCTGGGTAACTCTCTCCTGGAGGGCACTGTTCTGTTTGTGTCCAGTCTCCTCTTACTCGTCTGGTTGTATTTCCGGTACAAGTTTAGTTACTGGCAAAGGCGAGGTGTGCCACATTCAAAGCCAACCATGATATTTGGCAGCTACAAGGACTGTGTCTTGCAGAAGGAATGTGTTGGACAATTCATGAAGAGGATGTACAATGAAGGTGTTGGTAATCATTTCTTCGGCTGCTACATTTTCACCAGGTACTTTCTTCTTTCTTCCTATGATTATGATGATTATTAATAATATGTAATTCTCTCAGTAGGTACACTATATAGCATGGAATGGTAGGATGATCAATGAATGACTATAATGGGAAAGAATTTTGAGGGACGTAATCATGACCTACTCGAGGTATTATCACAAAACAGTCAGTCAGGATTTGAGCCAAGCACCTCTCAAATAGTAGTAGAGACTACAACATAAGCGCAACTCAAAACTGTTCCGTTTGCACTGGGTAAAACTGGGAATTCTCGTAGCCCTTTAATGCCCAGTGGTTACTATAAGTACCACGTGCTGTAACATTCAGAGTCTCTTCATTTTCCCCACAGTGTATTTATGTGTTCCATATGGTTCTCACAGTAAACAGCGGCTGTTTCCCTAAACAGCATTAACCTGTTGGTCTCTGTACCGGAGATTTAATGTGTTTCCCGTGAGGTATGAACTGAACTCTGCATTCTGCCCACACAGTGTATTTATGTGTTCTGTATGATTCTCACAATAAATAGCGACTGTTTCCCTAAACAGCATTAACCAGTTGGGCTTTGTAGCAGAGATGGTATGTTTTTCCTCAGAGGTATGGACTGAATTTTCAAATGTAATTCAGATGACTCTGAGGGCCTAACGTTAGTGTTCTAAATGCTGAGCTGCTGGCTAGAAGTGTCTGCATGGTCTCCCTCAGTCGTGCTACAAGCCCTGCTCATATCACCCTCTGTAATGTAATCATTCTAATTATACTTAATGAAGAGTAAAAGTTATGAAGCTCCTCATTATGCAGGTTTCTCCAACTTCCTATTACTTCATCTCTCTTCATTCTAAATATTCTCCTCAACACCCTGCTCTGAAACACCCTCAGTCTATGTTTCTCCCTTATTGTCAGAGGCCAAGTTTCACACCGATACAGAACCACAGACGAAATTATGGTTTTGAATATTTTATGTAGGTCGTACCAGAAATGAGCAACTTTTTTTTGCATGCAACCTGGGAACAGCAAACAGAAGAGAGTATGGTGGTAGGTGGAACCAGCTGTTGTGTTAACCTTAAGTGTCTTGACGTCTATAGCTTGCATCACATGACCAGTATCACTCCTAACAAAATGGCCGACAATGATATGTCCTTTTGCCAGTGTGCCATCATCAAATTTCTCGTGAAAGAGGAAATCCCTGCTGCAGAAATTCACCAGAGACTTCAGCGTGCTTATGGAAATGTGTGCATGGGTGCAAGCAGTGTTCAAAGATAGGTGAAACATTTTAAAGATGGGAACATCAGCATCGAAGATGAGCCTTGGAGCGGTTGTCCTCGAACAGCCTCAGCTGAACACAACAAGGAAAGAGTGGATGAGATTGTTCAAGGTGACAGGCGTGTGACTGTGGACACAATAGCCCGAAAACTTGGAATAGGTCACAGTGCAGTACAGGAGATGATTGAAAGCTTGGGCTGTAGGAAAGTTTGTGCTCGTTGGGTCCCGCGGTATTGACCGAAGACCACAAAGGTCAGCGAAAAGCCATCACCTCAGAACTGATCCAGAGGTATTGACACAAAGGTGATGATTATATTGTGACAGGTGACAAAAGCTGGTTTCACCATTTTGAGCCTGAAACGAAACGGCAGAGTATGGAATGGCACCATTTGCATTCTCCATCAAAAAAGAAGGCAAAGACAGTACCATCAGCTGTGAAAGTGATGGGCTCAGTCTTCTGGCATGCAGGGAGGTTTATTCTGGCTGAGTTCCTGGAACCTGGGCAAACCATCAGTGCTGCTCGTTATGTCCAGACACTGCACAAGCTCCGTTGTGCATTGCGCTATAAACGTCTGGGATAAAACATCATCATCCTGCATGACAGCGCTTGCCCCCACGCTGATCGCCTCACTTTGGAAGCAATTGCAAACATGGGGTGGGAAGTTCTTCCACACCTCTCCTATAGCCCTGACCTGGCACCCTCCGACTACCATCCTTTCGGATTTGTGAAGGATCAGCTGCGTGGACAACGTTTTGAGACAAGGGAGGCAATTCAGAAAGCAGTGCGTCAGTGTTTTTGGGTGGCTGGAACAGAATTTTACAAAAGGGGAATTTCCAAACTCCTAGAACCCTGGGAGAAATGTGTACAAAGAAGTGGCGTTTATGTGGAAAAATAAAGAAAGGTCTGTAGATTGAGGTGGTGTATTTGGTTTGTGAATAATAAAGCATGTTACATTACAAAAAATTGTTGCTCATGACTTTCAGTACTACCCTCATAATTTTAGTTTTCAGACAGCAGAAAAAAGACAGAAGATTCTGGGACAGATTGTAACACTCATTAGCCAAGTTTAATCTGTTCTTATTTCCTCAGGAATAATATTGTCATGTGTAGTGTGGTACGTGTGACTATTTTTTTTTATTGCTAGTGGGGTGGGACTAAGTCCCTTGTACTGTGGCCACTTCTGGCCTATTGTACCAGCCCCAGATGATAGGTGAGGGTGATTGTGGAGCAATTGGTTGAATGAAGATTGGCAGGGGAAACCGAAGTACTCAGAGAAAACCTGCCCCAGCGCCACTTTGTCCACCACAAATCCCACTTGACCAGACCCAGGATCGAACCCTGGCCGCCGCGGTGGGAAGACAGTGACTAACCGCTTGAGCTATGGCGCGGCCATACGTGTGACGAAGTTAACAGGTTCTAGTTCTGATGATTGGATTTATTGCCACTACAGTTACAAGTTATCTTAATCACACTTAATATAGCACTATCTCTGATTTACACACTTTACAGTTTACTGTTTCACGCACGCTAGGATTCTCAGTTTCCACTAGTCGTCTCCTAGCAATGGATCTCAACACAGGCACTATCACTTCAAATTACTATGAAGTCTTCTTGTCCTCAATCACTTTGTATTTCTCTGTCCTGATCGGTGCTCAACTTAACTTCACGATTCACTAAGGACATGCTCCATTCTCATCCTTAGAATCTCAAGTGCTCCTAGCTTCTGAATTCACTTCTCCTACAAGTGCTCTGCACAGTCTGCATTGTTGATGATGTCACCGCGTTGCATAGCATGGTCTGAAAATGTGTTTACTGAGCCATTGGCTGGAAATGGATTGCATAACTCCATCGTTATATTGTTGCGTGCGTGTATTATGTAGCAACGGCTGTTTCTGTGGCTCAGCAGTTCTTGCATGGAGTAAATATGCCACAGAATTTTGATTTGTTACTGTCCAAATACCTGAACTCTGCCACATTTTCGGAAGGTCTGTTGACTCCATATATGTTATGATTTTTCCCCACAAATGGAATATTAAGTACATAAATTATTTCAAAAAATGTTGTCTTTACTCAGATTTCTTGATTCATTTACAGTTTCATTCTGTTCTTTAAACTGAATTTATGTTGAAAATTTAAGAAGGAAAAAGAAACTTTACACTTCCTTGAATGAATTTTGCACTGCTTTCCACCAAAGCCTATGAATACAGCATAATTCAGTGTTTAAAAATCGATATGATCACAATAACAATAACAACACAACACAGATTTGTTCTGTGTATTATAGATACAAATCAGTTACCAACTATAGAAAAGTGCATGCATTACTTGTACAGTCTATCCTCAATTTAATGGGCTAATTCGGGAAGATGGTTCCAGATATTGCGGAATGTCCCTCATGGGTGCAACTTCTGGCCATTTACTCCTAGCTGCATCTGGCTAACCATGGCTACCAGTCACTATCACAGGCTAGCACTCACTTCCGACTCAGAACTCAGTAGTCAAAGTGAAAGTTACTTTATGAGTCGCGTTTAACCACTTGTCCATCTTGGCATCAAGCCCCTTGAGATCCACAACCAGAGTTTTTTTAAATTGAACTCTTGCTGTAATAGTCCTTATGTAACATCCTCTCTGATGAGAAGATGGGTTTGTCTCTTATGAATATGGTTGGCTTTTCGTCAAGCGTATATTTCACAGATATAACAGGTTATTGAAAATTCTTCCTTTTGCATTACACACAAGTCCTCTGTCAGTACAGGCTTTACAGAGCAGATCATGTGTAACTTATGTATCATATGCTAAAACGGCAGCTTAATCATTTGAACCGTCATAACTAAGGCCCGGATTTTTTGAAAATGCACATTTTGAGGGGTTTTGGCCATTATTGCATATTCTAAATGTAAGAGCATATTTCTGCATATGTGTTTGAAATTAAGGATAATTTCAATATTCTCTAACAAAATTGGTTTTGCCTGTGTTTTGGACATCCCTTGCCAGTTGCTATTCTCAACTCTCTGAATAACGGCACTTTTACCACTTACAATACAAGCAGGTAGCTTGGCTATTTCGAAAGGGAGGTGGTGGGATTTTCCTGCATTCCATTGACCATGACAGCAGACAGTAGCATCAGAGTGTTGGTCTTGAGAAAAGCCTTTTCAGTTAATACGTTACTCTTTTCGTTAATAGTCTGCATCAAAAAAGTGTTCATGTACTGAAAATGCCTAAAGAAATGTGCAGCAGTAGATATTTAAAAAATCGATCGGTTTTGGGTTTTAGTGACTATTCAGCAGACGGTGTCCTCATGTGCTGTCAAGTTTGTGCAAAGGAAGTAAAATGTGAAAAGAAATTTCAACATGAATAACACTCAAGAACGACTGCACATATTACCACAAAGAAGGGGAAGAACAGCACACCACAACAACTACTTTTTACACAGGTCAAACCCAAGTCCTCTGTTAATACATTTTCAGCCCATCTTTGTAAGGCTTTAGTATGTAGCAACATTCCATGGAATAAATTAAGCAATCCAGTTCTGCGATCATTTCTGGATACTTAAAAATTCCAGACGGATCAACTCTGTATGTCTCTACTCTGGAGTCAGTCCGTTCTGACATTGGAGGGAACTGTGTCTGGATCGTCTGGATTGGTCTGGACATTGGTAGATGAGACAACCGATTTATGTAGCCGATACATGACAAATTTCGTGGTTGGTAAGCTACATCCAGACGAATCCGGCAAACCTCATCTTCTTGGTTGCAAAGTACTAGAGAAAACCAACTATAGCACAATAGCAAGATTTGTAAATGATTCTCTGCAACTACTGTGGCCATCTGTAATTGAGAATAACTGTTGTAAGGTGCTTGTATTACTCACAGATGGAGCTTCCTATATGTTGAAAGCAGCAAAAGCCTTACAAGTATTTTATCCAAATCTTATACATGTAACCTGTTTAGCGCACGGATTACGCCGTTTTGCAGAAAAAATATGTGCACAGTTTCCAGCTGTTAACAATTAATTGCAAGTGGGAAAAACTGTCTCTGAAAGCACCAGCTGTGTCCAGTTCTACAGAGATTGCTTCCCTCAGGTTCCTGTGCCACCTGAAGCTGTCCTAACTAGGTGGGAA
>NW_019730594.1:0-2173 GCF_002891405.2 Cryptotermes secundus | reverse complement strand
TTGCGTTCTAACTTGCTAGATTTGCGTTCTGACTTACTATCTTTGCAATGCTATCTTTGCGTTGCTTGCTTGCAAGCTTTCCATTGTTAGCTTGCTAGCTTTGCTTTCCTTGGTTGCTTGCTTGCTTGCTTTGCGTTTCTTGCTTGCTAGCATTCGTTGGTTGCTTGCTAGCTTCACGTTGCAAGCTTGCTAGCATTGCGTTGCTAGCTTGCTAGCTTTGCGTTGCTACCTGGCTAGCTTTGCGTTGCTAGCTTCTTAGCTTTGCTTTGCTAGCTTGCTAAATTATTAGATTTGCGTTGCTAGTTTGCTAGCTTTGCGTTGCTATCTTGCTAGCTTTACGTTGCTAGCTTGCCAGCTTTGCTTTGCTAGCTTTTTAGGTTTGCGTTGCTAGCTTGGTAACTATGCGTTGCTAGCTTGCTAGCTTTACGTTGGTAGCTTGATAGATTTGCGTTGCTAGCTTGCTAGCTTGCTAGATTTGATTTGCTAAGTTGCTAGCTCTTCGTTGCTAGCTTGGTAGCTTTGCGTTGCTAGCTTGCTAGTTTTGCGTTGCTAGCATGCAAGCTTTGCCTTGCTAGCATGCAAGCTTTGCCTTGCTAGCTTGCTAACTTGGCGTTGCTAGCTTGCTAGCTTTGCGTAGCCAGCTTTCTGGCTTTGCGTTTCTCGTTTGCTAGCTCTCCGTTTCTAGTTTGCTACATTGCCAAATTTGTGTTGCTAGCTTGCTAGCTTTGCGTTCCTATCTTACTAGATTTGCGTTGCTAGTTTGCTAGCTTTGGTTTGCTAGGTTGCTAGCTTTGCGATGCTAACTTTCTAGCTTTGCGTTAATAGCTTGCTAGCTTTGCGTTGCTACCTTGAAAGCTTGCTAGAATTGCGTTGCAAGGTTGCTAGATTTGCGTTTCTAGCTTGCTAGCTCGGTGTTGCTAGCTTGCCAGGTTTACGTTGCTGGCCTGGTAGCTGTGCGTTGCTAGCTTGCCAGCTTTGCGTTGTTAGCTTGCCAGGTTTGCGTTGCTAGCATGCTAATTTGCGTTGCAAGCTTGCCAGCTTTGCGTTGCTAGCTTGCCAGCTGTGCGTTGCTAGCTTTCCAGAATTTCGTTGCATGTTTGACAGCTTTGTTTTCTAACTTGCATCTTTGCGTTGCTAGCTTCCTAGGTTTGTGTTGCTATCTTCCTAGCTTGTTAGATTTGCGTTGTAGGCTTGCTAGCTTTTCGTTGATACCTTGCTAACTTTGCGTTTCTAGCTTGATAGCTTTGAGTTGCTAGCTTGCTAGCTTTGCGTTGCTAGATTGCTAGGTTGCTAGATTTGCGTTGTTAGCTTGCTAGCTTGCTAGATTTGTGTTGCTAGCTTGCTAGCTTGCCAGGTTTGCGTTGCTAGCTTGCCAGGTTTGCGTTGCTATCTAGCTAGTTTTGCCTTGCTTGCTTGCTTGCTTGCTTTTCGTTTCTTAATTGCTAGCTTAGCTTTGCTAGCTTGATAGCTTTGCGTTGCTAGCTTGGTAGCTTTGCGTTGATAGCTTGATATCTTTGCGTTGCCAGCTTGCTAGCTTTGCCTTGCTAGCATGCCAGATTTGCGTTGCTAGCCTGCTATAATTGCTTTCCTAGCATGCTAGCTTTGCGTTGTTAGGTTGCTAGCTTTGCGTTGCTAGTTTGTTTCTTTTGCGTTGGGAGCTTGCTAGGTTCCCGTTGCTAGCTTGCTAGCTTCTCGTTGCAATCTTGCTACTTTTGCGTTGCTTGCTTGCTTTGCGTTTCTTGCTTGCTAGCTTTGCGTTGCTAGCTTGCTAGATTTGGGTTGCTAGCTTGTTAGTTTTGCCTTGCTAGCTTGCTAGGTTGACGTTGCTAGCTTGCAGGATTTGTGTTGCTATCTTGCTAGGTATGCGTTACTTTCTTGCTAGCTCTGCGTTGAAACTTGCTAGATTGCTAGATTTGCGTTCCTAGATTGTTAGTTTTGCGTTGCTATCTTACTAGATTTGCGTTGCTAGCTTGCTAGCTTTGAGTTACTAGCTTTCTAGCATTACGTTGATAACTATTAGCTTTGCGTTGCTAGCTTGCTAGCTTTGCGTTGCTAGCTTGATAGATTTGCCTTGCTGGCTTGCTAGATGGCTAGATTTGCGTAGCTAACTTGCTAGTTTGCGTTCTAACTTGCTAGATTTGCATTCTGACTTACTATCTTTGCAATGCTAGCT
>NW_019730593.1:0-18279 GCF_002891405.2 Cryptotermes secundus | reverse complement strand
AACGCGAACCTGGCAAGCTTGCAACGCAAAGCTGGGAAGATAGCAACACAAAGCTAGGAAGCTAGCAACGCATATGGAGCAAGCTATCAAGCTAGCAACGGAAAGCTAGCAAGATAGCAACGCAAAGCTGTCAGGATTGAAACGCAAAGCTAGCAAGCTAGCAACGCAAAGCCAGCAAGATAACAACGCAAAGCTATAAGCTAGCAACGCATATCAAGGAATTTAGCAAGCTAGCAACGCAAAGCTCGCTAGATAGCAACGCAAAATATAGCAAGCTTGTAACGCCAAGCTAGCAAGGTAGCAAAGGCAAACCTATCAATTTGCAAAGCAACGCTATCAAGCTAGCAACGCAAAGCTAACAAGCTTGCAGCGCAAAGCTAGGAAGCAAGAGACGCAAAGCAAGCAAGCAAGAGACGCAAAGCTAGGAAGCTAGCAACCCAAAGCTAGCAAACTTGAAACTGAAAGCAAGCAATGTAGCAACGGGAAGCTAGCAAGCTAGCACGAAAATCTATCAAGCTAGCAACGCAAAGCTAACAAGCTTGCAGCGCAAAGCTAGGAAGCAAGAGACGCAAAGCAAGCAAGCAAGAGACGCAAAGCTAGGAAGCTAGCAACCCAAAGCTAGCAAACTTGAAACTGAAAGCAAGCAATGTAGCAACGGGAAGCTAGCAAGCTAGCACGAAAATCTATCAAGCTAGCAACGCAAAGCTAACAAGCTTGCAGCGCAAAGCTAGGAAGCAAGAGACGCAAAGCAAGCAAGCAAGAGACGCAAAGCTAGGAAGCTAGCAACCCAAAGCTAGCAAACTTGAAACTGAAAGCAAGCAATGTAGCAACGGGAAGCTAGCAAGCTAGCACGAAAATCTATCAAGCTAGCAACGCAAAGCTAACAAGCTTGCAGCGCAAAGCTAGGAAGCAAGAGACGCAAAGCAAGCAAGCAAGAGACGCAAAGCTAGGAAGCTAGCAACCCAAAGCTAGCAAACTTGAAACTGAAAGCAAGCAATGTAGCAACGGGAAGCTAGCAAGCTAGCACGAAAATCTATCAAGCTAGCAACGCAAAGCTAACAAGCTTGCAGCGCAAAGCTAGGAAGCAAGAGACGCAAAGCAAGCAAGCAAGAGACGCAAAGCTAGGAAGCTAGCAACCCAAAGCTAGCAAACTTGAAACTGAAAGCAAGCAATGTAGCAACGGGAAGCTAGCAAGCTAGCACGAAAATCTATCAAGCTAGCAACGCAAAGCTAACAAGCTTGCAGCGCAAAGCTAGGAAGCAAGAGACGCAAAGCAAGCAAGCAAGAGACGCAAAGCTAGGAAGCTAGCAACCCAAAGCTAGCAAACTTGAAACTGAAAGCAAGCAATGTAGCAACGGGAAGCTAGCAAGCTAGCACGAAAATCTATCAAGCTAGCAAGCTACAAACGCAAAACTAGAAAGCTAGAATCGCAAAGTTACAAGCTAACAACGCAAAGCTCTCAACCTAGAATCGCAAATCTGGCATCTAGAAACGCAAAGCAGGCAAGCTAGCAACGAAAATTTTGTAATCTAGCAACGCATATCTAGCAAGCTAGCAAGCTAGCAACTCAAACCTAGCAAGCAAGCAACGCAAAGCTAGCAAGCTTGGAATGCAAAGCTAGCAAGATATCAACAGAAAGCTAGCAAGATAGGAACGCAAATCTAGTAAGCTAGCAAGCTAGCAAACGCAAATTTACCAAGCTAGCAAAGCAAATTTTGCAAGCTAGCAACGCATAACCAGCAAGCTAGCAAGCTAACAACGCAAAGATAGCAAGACAGCAACGCACAGATAGCAAGATAGCATCGCAAATCTAGTTATATAGCAAGCTAGCAACTCAAAAATAGGAAGCTAGCAACGAAAGTTAGCTAGCAAAGAACGCAAAACCATCAAGCAATCATTCAACGAAAAAGCTAGCAAGCTAGATACGTAAAGCTAGCTACGTAAATGTAGCAAGGTAGAAACCCAAATTTAGCAAAGTAGCCACGCAAATCTAACAAGCAAACAACGCAAATTTGGCAGGCTAAAACGCAAAGCTCGCAAGCTAGCAACGCAAAGCTAGCAAGCTAGCAACGCAAAGCTAGCAAGCTAGCAACGCAAAGCTAGCAAGCTAGCAACGCAAAAGTAGCCAAAAATTAACGCAAAGCTTGCAAGCTAGCAACGCAAAGTTAGCAAGATTGAATGCAAAACTGGCAAGCTAGCAATGCAAAGCTGGATATCTAGGAAAGCACACCTGGCCAGCTAGCAAATCAAAGCTGGCATGCTAGCTACGCAAAGCTAGGAAGCTAGCAACGCAAAACTAGCATGCAATCATCGCAAAGTTAGCAAGGTAGCAACGCATAACAAGCAAGCAAATAAGCTAGCAAAGGAAAGCTAGCAAGCTAACAACACAAAGGTGAAAAGCTAACAATGAAAAGCTGGCAAGCTAGCAACGCAAAGCTGGCAAGCTTGAAAGGCAAAGCAGGCAAGCTAGCAACACAAACCTGGCAAGCTAGCAACGCAAAGCTAGCAAGCTAGCAACTAAAAGTTAGTAAGCTAGCAACGCAAAATTGGCAATCTAGCAACCCAAAACTAGCAAGATAGTTACGCAAACCTAGCAAGATAGCAACGCAAATCTAGCATGCTAGCTACTCTAATTTAGCAAGCTACAAAGCTAGCAAAGCAAAGGTAGCAAGCTAGCAACGCAAAGCTTCCAAGCTAGCAACGCTAACCTAGAAATCTAGCAACGCAAAACTTTGAAGCTAGCAATAAAAACTAGCAAGCAATGAACGCAAAGCCAGCAAGCAAGCAAGCAACGAAAAGCTAGCAAACTAGCAACTCAAAGCTAGCAAGCTAGCAACTCAAATCTAGCAAACTAGCAAAGGATAACTAGCAAGGTAGCAATGCAAAGCTACCAAGCTAGCCACACAAATCTACAAGATAGCAACGCAAAGCTGGCAGGCTAGCAACGCAAACCTGGCAAGCTAGCAACGCAAAATTTGGCAAGCTAGCAACGCAAACTGGCAAGCTAGCAACGCAAACCTAGCATATAGCAACGCAAAGCTGGCAAGCTAGCAAAGAAAAGGTAGCAAGCTTGATACAGAATGATAGCAAGATAGCAACGCAAATATAGCAAGTTAGACAGCTAGCAACGGAAAGCAACAAGCTAGCAACGCACACCTGGCAAGTTAGCAACGCAAAGCTGGCACGCTAGCAACGCAATTCTGGAAGCTAGCAACACAAACCTGGCAAGCTAGAAAAGCAAAGCTGGCAAGCTAGGAACGCAAAGCTGGCTAGGTAGCAACGCGAACCTGGCAAGCTTGCAACTCAAAGCTGGCAAGATAGCAACGCAAAACTAGGAAGCTAGCAACGCATATAGAGCAAGCTAGCAAGCTAGCAACGGAAATCTAGCAAGATAGCAACGCAAAGCTGTCAAGATAGAAACGCAAAGCTAGCAAGCTAGCAACGCAAAGCCAGCAAGATAACAACGCAAAGCTATAAGCTAGCAACGCATATTGAGGAATTTAGCAAGCTAGCAACGCAAAGCTCGCTAGATAGTAACGCAAAATATAGCAAGCTTGGAACGCCAAGCTAGCAAGGTAGCAAAGGCAAACCTATCAATTTGCAAACCAAAGCTCTCAATCTAGCAACGCAAAGCTAGCAAGCTTGCAGCGCAAAGCTTGGAAGCATGAGACGCAAAGCAAGCAAGCAAGCAAGCAACGCAAAGCTAGCAAGCTAGCAACCCAAAGCTAGCAAACTAGAAACGGAAAGCAAGCAATGTAGCAACGAAAAGCTAGCAAGCTAGCAAGATAATCTATCAAGCTAGCAACGCAAACCTTGCAAGCTGGCAACGCAAACTGGCAAGCTAGCGAACGCAAACCTAGCAAGATAGCAACCCCAAGTTGGAGAGCTAGCAACAAAACTGGCAAGTAAACAACGCATATCTAGCAAGCTATCAACGGAAAGCTAACAAGCTAGCAACGCAATGTTAGCAAGCTAGCAACGCAAAGATAGCAAGCTAGCAACGTAAAGCAAGCAAATAAGGAAGCAAAGCTAGCAAGCTTGCATCGCAAAGCTACCAAGCTAGCAACGCAAAGCTAAGAAGCTTGCAACTCAATAAAAGTAAGCTAGCAACGCAAACAAGCACACTAGCAACACAAAGTTAAAAGGTAGCAACACAAAGCTACCAAGCAAGCAACGTAAGCTAGCAAGATAGCAACCCAAATCTAGCAATTTAGCTAGTCAAAGCTAGCTAGATAGCAACGATAGCTAGCAAGCAAGAAAAGCAAAGCGAGCAATGTAGCAACGAAAATCTAGCAAAATAGCAACGTAAAGCTAGCAAGTTACAACGAAATTCTAGCAAGATAGCTTCATAAATCTAGCAAGCTAGCAACGCAAAACTATCAAGCTAGCAACGATAGCTTGCAAGGAATAAGAGCAAAGCAAGTCAGCAAGCAAGCAACGCAAAGCTAGGAAGCTAGCACGCATATCTAGCAAGCTAGAAACGAAAACTTGCAAACAACAAACGCAAAGCAAACAAATAAGCAAGCAACGCAAACCTACCAAGCTAGCAACGCAAAACTATCAAGCTAGCAACGAAAGCTTGCAAGGAATAAGAGCAAAGCAAGTCAGCAAGCAAGCAACGCAAAGCTAGCAAGCTAGCAACGCAAATCTGGCAAGCTAGATACGCAAAAACTGGCAAGCTAGAAATGCAATGCTGGCAAGCTAGCAAAGCAAATTTAGCAAACTAGCAACGCAAAGCTAGCAAGCTAGCAACGCAAAGTTAGCAAGTTTGAATGCAAAGCTGGCAAGCTAGCAATGCAAAAGTGGGTATCTAGGAAAGCACACCTGGCAAGCTAACAACGCAAAGCTGGTAAGTTATCTACGCAAACCTAGGAAGCTAGCAACGCAAAACACATGTGACAAGCTAGCAACGCACACCTGGCAAACTAACAAAGCAAAGCCACCAAGCTACCAAAAAAGAAACTAGAAATCTAGCAAGCTAGTTACGGAAAGCGAGAAACGCAAATGTAGCAATCTAGCAAAGCAAAGCTAGCATGCTAGCAACGCAAAAATAGCAAGCTAGCAACGCAATGCTAGGAAGCCAGTAATGCAAAGCTAGAAAGATAGCAACGCAAAGCTAGCAAACTTGCAACGCAAAGATAGCAAGCTATCATTGCAAATCTAGCAAGGTAGAACTCAAAGCTAGCAAGGTAGAAACGCAAACCTATCACGATAGAAAAGCAAAGCTAGCAAACTAGCAACGCAAAGCTAAGAAGTTTGCAACGCAAACTAGCAAGCTAGCAACGCAAAACTAGCAAGCTATCAACGAAAATCAAACAAGCTAGCAACGCAAATTTAGCATGTTAGAAAGCAATGCTGGCAAGCTAACAACGAAAAGGTGGCAATCTAGCAAGACATAGCTGGCAAGCTAGCAAAGCAAAGCTGAGAAGCTAGCAAAGCACAGCTAGCAAGCTAGCAACGAAATGCTGGCAAGCTATCAACGCAAAGCCAGCAAGCTAGCAACGAAAAGATAGCAAGCTACCAAGTTACCAAAGGAAAGCTAGCAAGATAGCAACTTAATAATTTCAATCTAGCAATGCGCTCTGGCAAGCTAGCAATGGAAAGCTGGGAAGCTAGAAACTCAAAGTTGGCAAGCTAGCAAAGCAAAGCTGGAAAGCTAATAAAGCTCACCTGGCAAGCTAGCAACGCAAACCTGCCAAGCTAGCTACGCAATGCTGGCAAGCTAGCAAAGCAAAGCTAGCAAGCTAGCAACGCAAAGCTAGGAAGTTTGCAAAGCAAACTAGCAACCTAGCAACGCAAAACTAGCAAGATATCAACGAAAATCAAACAAGCTAGCAACGCAAATTTAGCATGCTAGAAAGCAATGCTGGCAAGCTAACAACGAAAAGGTGGCAATCTAGCAAGACATAGCTGGCAAGCTAGCAAAGCAAAGCTGAGAAGCTAGCAAAGCACAGCTAGCAAGCTAGCAACGAAATGCTGGCAAGCTATCAACGCAAAGCCAGCAAGCTAGCAACGAAAAGATAGCAAGCTACCAAGTTACCAAAGGAAAGCTAGCAAGATAGCAACTTAATAATTTCAATCTAGCAATGCGCTCTGGCAAGCTAGCAATGCAAAGCTGGGAAGCTAGAAACTCAAAGTTGGCAAGCTAGCAAAGGAAAGCTGGAAAGCTAATAAAGCACACCTGGCAAGCTAGCAATGCGCTCTGGCAAGCTAGCAATGGAAAGCTGGGAAGCTAGAAACTCAAAGTTGGCAAGCTAGCAAAGCAAAGCTGGAAAGCTAATAAAGCTCACCTGGCAAGCTAGCAACGCAAACCTGCCAAGCTAGCTACGCAATGCTGGCAAGCTAGCAAAGCAAAGCTAGCAAGCTAGCAACGCAATGCTAGCAAGTTAGCAACGCAAAGCTAGGAAGCTAGCAACGCAAAACAAGCAAGATATCAAAGCAAAGTTAACAAGCTAGCAACGCATATCTAGCAAGCAACCAAAGTAGCAAAGGAAAGCTAGCAAGATAGCAACATAATGTTTTCAAGCTAGGAATGCGCTCTGGCAAGCTAGTAATGCAAAGCTGGCAAGCTAGAAACACAAAGCAGGCAAGCTTGCAACACAAAGCTAACAAGCTAGCAACGCAAAGCTGACGAGCTATCAACGCAATGCTAGCAAGATTGCAAGGCATATCTAGCAACCTAGCAAGCTAAGAACGGAAAGCAAGCAAGCTAGGAAAGCAAAGCTACCAAGCTAGCAAGGCAAAGCTAGCAAGCTAGCAACGCAAATCTAGCAAGCTAATAAGCTAAAAACGCAAAGCTAGCAAGCTAGAAACTCAAAGATAGAAATATTGCAACGCAAATCTAGCAAGCTAAATAACTAGAAACGCAAAGCTACCAAGCTAGCAACGCAAAGCTAGCAAGATAGCAACGCAAATCTAGCAACCTAGCAAGCTAGCAACGCAAAGCCATCAAGCTAGAAACGCAAATCTAGCAAAATAGCAACGCAAATCTTGCAAGATTGCAAGAAAGATATATAAAGCAAGCAAGCAAGCAATGCAAAGCTATCAAGATAGCAACGCAAAGCTTGCAATCTAACAACGCAAAGCTAGGAATCTAGCATCGTAAAGCTAGCAAGCTAACAAAGCCAAGCTAGCAAGCTAATAACGCAAAGCTAGCAAGTTAGC
This sequence comes from Cryptotermes secundus, assembly GCF_002891405.2. Lineage (NCBI taxonomy): Eukaryota > Metazoa > Arthropoda > Insecta > Blattodea > Kalotermitidae > Cryptotermes > Cryptotermes secundus. The sequence continues at coordinate 11,115 of NW_019730593.1, read as the reverse complement.
AAAGCAATGTTAGCAAGCTTGCAACGCAAAGCTGGCAAACTAGTAACGTGCAGCTGGGAATCTAGCAACGAAAAGCTGGCAAGCTAGCAACGCAAAGCCAGCAAGGTAGCCAGATAGCAACGAAAATCTATCAACGAAATTCTAGCATGTTAGCAAAGCAAAGCTTGCAAATCTAGCAACGCAAATCTAGGAAGCTAGCAATGCAAAGCTAGCAAGATAGCAACGCAAAGCTAGCAAGATAGCAACACAAAGAGAGCAAGGTATCATTGCATAGCTAGCAAGATAGAACGAAAAGCTAGCAAGGTAGCAACGCAAACCTAACAAGATAGCAACGCAAAGCTAGCAAGCTAGAAACGCAAAGCTAGGAAGTTAGCAACTCAAAGCTAGCAAGCTAATAACGCAAACCTATCAAGTTAGGAAGATAAAGCTAGCATGCTAGAAACGGAAAGTTAGCAAGATAGCAACTCAAAGCTATTAAGCTAGGAACGCAAAGCTAGCAAGCAAGAAACCTAAAGCAAGCAAGCAACAAAGCAAGCAAGCAAAGTAAAGCAAAGCTAGCATGATAGCAACGCATTGAAAACAAGCTAGGAAAGCAAACATATCAAGCTAGCAACGGATATCTAGCAAGCTAGCAACGCAAAGCTAACAAAACTAGCAACGGAATGCTAGTAAGCTATCAACGCAAAGCTAGGATGTTAGCAACGCAAAGCTAGCAAGCTAGCAACTCAAAATTATCAAGATATGAAATCAAAGCTAGCAAGCTAGCAACGCAAATTTAGCAAGATTAAACGCAAAGCTGGCAAGCTAGCAAGGCAAATCTGAAAAGCTAGCCAAGCACACTTGGCAAGCTAGAAACGCAAAACTAGCAAGCTAGCAACGCAAAGCTGGCAAGCTAGCAAGAAAAGCTAGCAAGCAAACAACGCAAACCTAACAAGTTAGCAACGCAAATCCAGCAAGCTAACAAACGAAAGTTTGCAAGCAAAAACGCAAAGCAAACAAGCAACCAAAGCAAAGCTAGCAAGCTAGCAAAGCAAAGCTAGCAAGCTAGCAACGCAAAGCTAGCAAGGTAGCAACTCAAAGCTGGCATGCTAGCCACGCAAATCTAGCAAGCTTGCAACGCAATGATTGCAAGCTAGCAACGCAAAACTGGCGAGCTAGCAACGCAAAGCTATTAATTTAGCAACGCAAAGCTAGCAAGCTAATAACGCAAAGCTAGCAAGTTAACAAACAAAACTAGGAAGCAAGAAACGCAAAGTTAGCCACCTAGTAACTCAAAGCTGGAAAGTTAGCAACGCAAGGCGGGCAAGATAGCAACGCAAAGCTAGCATGATAGCAACGTATATATATCAAACTAGCAAGCTAAGAACGGAAAGATAGCAAGCTAGCAACGCAAAATTAGCAAGCTAGCAACGCAATCCTGGCAAACTAACAAAGCAAAACTAGCAAGCTAGCGAGGCATAGCTAGCGAGCTAGCAAGCTAACAACGGAAATATATCAAGCTAGCAAAGCAAAGCTAGCAAGTTAAAACGCAAATCTAACAAGCTAGCAAGCTAGCAACTAAAAGATAGCAAACTAGAAACGCAAAACTAGCGAGCTAGCGACTCAAATCTAGCAAGCTAGAAACGCAAAGCTAGCAAGATAGCAACGTAAAAGTAGCAAGCTTGTAACGCAAAATTAGCTAGCTAGCATTGCAACCTAGCAAGCTAGAACGGAAAACTAGCAAAGTAGAAACCAAAGCTACGAAGATAGCAACGCAAAATTAGCAAGCTAGCAAGCTAGCAACACAAAGATAGCAAGCTAGCAACGCAAAGCTAGAAAGATAGGAACGCAAATCCAGCAAACAAGCAAGCTAGCATCGCAAAGGTAGCAAGCTAGAAACACAAAGCTAGCAAGATAGCAACGCAAATCTAGAAAGTTAGAAAGCTAGAAAAGCAAAGCTATCAGGCTATCAACGCTAAGTTATGAATTTAACAAAGCAAAGCTAGCAAGCTAGCAACGCAAAGCTAACAAGATAGCAAACCAAAGCTAACAAGCTAGAGACGCAAAGTAAGCAAGTTAGCAACTCAAAGCACGTAAAATAGCAACGCAAATCTAGCAAGTAAGAAACGCAAAGCAAGCAAGTAAGAAATCAAACAAGCAAACAGAGCTAACAAAATAGCAACGGAATGAAAACAAGCTAGCAACTCAAAGAAAGCAAGCTAGCAACGGAAATCTAGGAAGCTAGCAACGCGAAGCTAGCAAACTAAAAACGGAATGGTAGTAAGCTATCAACGCAAAGCAACAAGCTAGCAACGATAAGCTAGCAAGCTAGCAAAGCAAAACAAGCAAGCTATTAACTCAAAGCTAAGAAGCTAGCAACGCAAACTTAGCAAGCTAGAACGCAAATATAGCAACCTAGCAACGCAAATATGGAAAGATAGCAAAGCACGCCTTACAAGCTAGCAACGAACAGCTGGCAAGCTAGCAAAGCAAACCTGGCAAGCTAGCGAAGCAAAGCTAGCAAGCTAGCAACGCAAACCTAGCTAGCTAACAAAGCAAATCTAGGAAGTTAGCAAAGCAATGCTAGGAAGATAGGAACGTAATGCTAGCAAGCTAGTAACGCAAAGAGAGCAAGCTAGCTTTGCAAAGCTAGAAAGCAAAATACGCAAAGAAAGCAAGTAAGCAAGCAACGCAAACTATCAAGATAGTAACGCAAAAATAGAAAGCTAGCATCGCATAGCTATCAAGCTAGCAACGCAAACCTAGCTAGCTAGCAAAGCAAATCTAGGAAGTTAGCAAAGCAATGCTAGGAAGATAGGAACGTAATGCTAGCAAGCTAGTAACGCAAACCTAGCATGCAAGATACGCAAAGGAAGCAAGCAAGCAAGCAACGCAAACTATCAAGATAGTAACGCAAAGCTAGCAAGCTAGCAATGGAAAGCTAGCAAGATACCAACGCAAAGTTTCAAGCTAGCAACGCACAGTTAGCAAGTTAGCAATGCAAAGTTGGCAAGCTAGCAATGCACAGCAAGCAACCTAGCAACACAAAGCCAACAAGCTAGCAACGAAAAGCTAGAAAGCTAGCAAGCTAGCAACACAAACCTAGCAATTTAGAAACGCAAAGCTAGCAAGCTAGCAACGCAAATCTAGGAAGCTAGCCACGCAAATCTAGCAAACTAGCTGTCTAGCAATGCAAAGGTAGCAAGCTAGCAAGGTGAAGCTAGCAAGCTAGCAAAGCAAAGCTAGCAAGCTACCAAAGCAAAGATGGCAAGAGAGAAACGCCCAGCTGACAAGCTAACAACGCATATTTGGCAAGCAAGCAATGCACAGCTGGCAAGAGGGCAACGCAAAGCTAGCATGCTAGCAAACCAAATATAGCAAGATAGCAACGCAAGCTCTCAAGCTAGGAAGGCAAAGATGGCAAGCTAGCAACGCAAAGTTAGCAAGCTAGAAGGCAAAGCTTGCAAGGAAGCAACGCAAATTTACCAAGCTAGCAAATCAAATGTAGCAAGTTAGCAACGCAAACCTAGCAAGATTGAAAATCAAAGCTAGCATACTAGCAACGCAAACCTAGCAAGATAGCAAAGCAAAGCTATCAAGATAGCAACGCAAAGCTAACTAGCTAGCAACGCAATACTAGCAAGGTAGCAACGCCATGCTAGCAAGATAGAAACGCAAACCTATCAAGCTGGCAAAACAACGCAAGCAAGCTAGCAACGCAAGGCTACCAAGCTAGCAACTCAAAGCTAACCCGCTAGCAAAACAAAGCTAGAAATATAGCAACGCAAAGCTAGAAAGCAAGAAAGGAAAAAGCAAGCTAGCAAGCAACACAAAGCTAGCAAGCTAGCAACTCAAATGTAGGAAGGTAGCAACGCAATGGAACAAGCTAGCAACGGAAAGCTAGCAAGGTAGCAAAGCAGAGCTAACAAGCTAGCCAGGCAAATTTTGCAAGCTGGCAAAGCAACGATGGCAAGCTTGTAACGCAAAGCTAACAAGATAGCAACGCAAAATTAGCAAGCTAGCAAAGCAAAGCAAGCAAGCTATCAACTCAAAGCTAACAAGCTAGAAAAGCAAAGCTGCAAAACTAGCAACGCAAAGCTAGCAAGCTGGCAACGCAAATCTAGCAAGATGGCAAAGCTAGCAAGCAACACAAAGCTAGCAAGCTAGCAACTCAAATCTATGAAGCTAGCAACGCAAAGGAACAAGCTAGCAACGGAAAGCTAGCAAGGTAGCAAAGCAAAGCTAGCAAGCTAGCCAGGCAAATTTTGCAAGCTAGCAAAGCAACGTTGGCAAGCTTGTAACGCAAAGCTACCAAGATAGCAACGCATAATTAGCAAGCTAGCAACGCAAAGCAAGCAAGCTATCAACTCAAAGCTAACAAGCTAGAAAAGCAAAGCTGCAAAACTAGCAACGCAAAGCTAGCAAGCTGGCAACGCAAATCTAGCAAGATGGCAAAGAAAAGCTAGCAAGTTAGCAACGCAAATCTCAGAAAACTAGCCAGCTAACAACTCAAATCTAAGAAGCTAGAAAAGAAAGCTAACTAGCAAGAAACGCAAAGCAAGCAAGCAACGCAAAGCTAGCAAGCTAGCAACGAAATGCTAGCAAATTCGTAACGTAAATCTAGCAAGCTAGGCACGCAAATCAAGCAAGCTCACAACCCAAAGCTTCCAAGCTAGCAAAGCAAATTTAGCAAGCTCTCAACGCAAAGCTAGCAATCTAGCAACCCATATCTAGCAAGCAAGGAGATTAAATCTAGCAAGCTAGCAAGCTACCAAACCAAAACAAGCAAGCTAGAAACGCAAAGTTAGCAAGGTAGCAACGCAAAGCAGGCAAATTAGCAACGCTAAGCTGGCATCTAGAAACATTAAGCAGGCAAGCTTGCAAAGAAAAGTTGGTAAGCTAGCAACGCATATCTAGCAAGTTAGCAACTCAAAGCTAGAAAGCTAGCAACGCAAAGCTAGCAAGCTTGGATTGCAAAGCTAGCAGATATCAACACAAACCTAGCAAGATAGCAACGCAAAAGAAGCAAAGAATTAACGCAAAGCTAGCAAGCTAGCAACGCAAAGTTAGCAAGTTTGAATGCAAAGCTGGCAAGCTAGCAATGCAAATCTGGATATCTAGGAAAGCACACCTGGCAAGCTAGCAACTCAAAGCAGGCAAGCTATCTACGCAAAACTAGGCAGCTAGCAACGCAAAACTAGCAAGCAATCATCGCAAAGTTAGCAAGGTAGCAACGCATAATTAGCAAGCAAATAAGCTATCAAAGGAAAGCTAGCAAGCTAACAACACAAAGCTGAAAAGCTAACAACGCAAAGCTGGCAAGCTTGAAAGTTAAAGCAGGCAAGCTAGCAACACAAACCTGGCAAGCTAACAACGCAAAGCTAGCAAGATAGCAACGCAAAGCTAGCATGTTAGCAAAGCATATCTAGTAAGCTAGCAAGCTAAGAACGGAAAGCTAACAACGCAAAGCTAGCAAGCTAGCAACGCAAAGCGAGCAAGCAATCGACGCAAAATTTAGGAATCTAGCATGCCACCAACGAAAATCTACCAAGCTAGAAACGCAAAGCTAGCAAAATAGAAAAGCAAATCTAGCAAGATAGCAAGCAAGATATGCAAAGCAAGCAAGCAATCAATGCAAAGCTCTCAAGATAGCAACGCAAAGCTAACAAGCCAGCAACGCAAAACTAGCAAGCTAGCATCGCAAAGCTAGCAAGCTAGCAATCAAAGCTAGCAAGTTGGCAACGTAAAGCTAGCAAGTTAGCAAAGCAATGTTAGGAAGTTAGCAACGCAAAGCTGTCAAGCTAGCCACGCACAAGTGGCAAGATAGCAAGGCAAACCTGGCAAACTAACAATGCAAAGCCAGCAAGCTAGCAACAAAGAAGCTAGCAATCTAGCAAGCTAGTAACGTAAAGCTAGCAACGCAAATGAAGCAATCAAGCAACGAAAAGCTAGCAAGCTAGCAACGCAAAGATAACTAGCAAGCATCGCAATGCTAGGAAGCCAGTAATGCAAAGCTAGCAAGAAAGCAACGCAAAGCTAGCAAGCTAGCAACGCAAAGATAACTAGCAAGCATCGCAATGCTAGGAAGCCAGTAATGCAAAGCTAGCAAGAAAGCAACGCAAAGCTAGCAAGCTAGCAACGCAAAGATAACTAGCAAGCATCGCAATGCTAGGAAGCCAGTAATGCAAAGCTAGCAAGAAAGCAACGCAAAGCTAGCAAGCTAGCAACGCAAAGATAACTAGCAAGCATCGCAATGCTAGGAAGCCAGTAATGCAAAGCTAGCAAGAAAGCAACGCAAAGCTAGCAAGCTAGCAACGCAAAGATAACTAGCAAGCATCGCAATGCTAGGAAGCCAGTAATGCAAAGCTAGCAAGAAAGCAACGCAAAGCTAGCAAGCTAGCAACGCAAAGATAACTAGCAAGCATCGCAATGCTAGGAAGCCAGTAATGCAAAGCTAGCAAGAAAGCAACGCAAAGCTAGCAAGCTAGCAACGCAAAGATAACTAGCAAGCATCGCAATGCTAGGAAGCCAGTAATGCAAAGCTAGCAAGAAAGCAACGCAAAGCTAGCAAGCTAGCAACGCAAAGATAACTAGCAAGCATCGCAATGCTAGGAAGCCAGTAATGCAAAGCTAGCAAGAAAGCAACGCAAAGCTAGCAAGCTAGCAACGCAAAGATAACTAGCAAGCATCGCAATGCTAGGAAGCCAGTAATGCAAAGCTAGCAAGAAAGCAACGCAAAGCTAGCAAGCTAGCAACGCAAAGATAACTAGCAAGCATCGCAATGCTAGGAAGCCAGTAATGCAAAGCTAGCAAGAAAGCAACGCAAAGCTAGCAAGCTAGCAACGCAAAGATAACTAGCAAGCATCGCAATGCTAGGAAGCCAGTAATGCAAAGCTAGCAAGAAAGCAACGCAAAGCTAGCAAGCTAGCAACGCAAAGATAACTAGCAAGCATCGCAATGCTAGGAAGCCAGTAATGCAAAGCTAGCAAGAAAGCAACGCAAAGCTAGCAAGCTAGCAACGCAAAGATAACTAGCAAGCATCGCAATGCTAGGAAGCCAGTAATGCAAAGCTAGCAAGAAAGCAACGCAAAGCTAGCAAGCTAGCAACGCAAAGATAACTAGCAAGCATCGCAATGCTAGGAAGCCAGTAATGCAAAGCTAGCAAGAAAGCAACGCAAAGCTAGCAAGCTAGCAACGCAAAGATAACTAGCAAGCATCGCAATGCTAGGAAGCCAGTAATGCAAAGCTAGCAAGAAAGCAACGCAAAGCTAGCAAGCTAGCAACGCAAAGATAACTAGCAAGCATCGCAATGCTAGGAAGCCAGTAATGCAAAGCTAGCAAGAAAGCAACGCAAAGCTAGCAAGCTAGCAACGCAAAGATAACTAGCAAGCATCGCAATGCTAGGAAGCCAGTAATGCAAAGCTAGCAAGAAAGCAACGCAAAGCTAGCAAGCTAGCAACGCAAAGATAACTAGCAAGCATCGCAATGCTAGGAAGCCAGTAATGCAAAGCTAGCAAGAAAGCAACGCAAAGCTAGCAAGCTAGCAACGCAAAGATAACTAGCAAGCATCGCAATGCTAGGAAGCCAGTAATGCAAAGCTAGCAAGAAAGCAACGCAAAGCTAGCAAGCTAGCAACGCAAAGATAACTAGCAAGCATCGCAATGCTAGGAAGCCAGTAATGCAAAGCTAGCAAGAAAGCAACGCAAAGCTAGCAAGCTAGCAACGCAAAGATAACTAGCAAGCATCGCAATGCTAGGAAGCCAGTAATGCAAAGCTAGCAAGAAAGCAACGCAAAGCTAGCAAGCTAGCAACGCAAAGATAACTAGCAAGCATCGCAATGCTAGGAAGCCAGTAATGCAAAGCTAGCAAGAAAGCAACGCAAAGCTAGCAAGCTAGCAACGCAAAGATAACTAGCAAGCATCGCAATGCTAGGAAGCCAGTAATGCAAAGCTAGCAAGAAAGCAACGCAAAGCTAGCAAGCTAGCAACGCAAAGATAACTAGCAAGCATCGCAATGCTAGGAAGCCAGTAATGCAAAGCTAGCAAGAAAGCAACGCAAAGCTAGCAAGCTAGCAACGCAAAGATAACTAGCAAGCATCGCAATGCTAGGAAGCCAGTAATGCAAAGCTAGCAAGAAAGCAACGCAAAGCTAGCAAGCTAGCAACGCAAAGATAACTAGCAAGCATCGCAATGCTAGGAAGCCAGTAATGCAAAGCTAGCAAGAAAGCAACGCAAAGCTAGCAAGCTAGCAACGCAAAGATAACTAGCAAGCATCGCAATGCTAGGAAGCCAGTAATGCAAAGCTAGCAAGAAAGCAACGCAAAGCTAGCAAGCTAGCAACGCAAAGATAACTAGCAAGCATCGCAATGCTAGGAAGCCAGTAATGCAAAGCTAGCAAGAAAGCAACGCAAAGCTAGCAAGCTAGCAACGCAAAGATAACTAGCAAGCATCGCAATGCTAGGAAGCCAGTAATGCAAAGCTAGCAAGAAAGCAACGCAAAGCTAGCAAGCTAGCAACGCAAAGATAACTAGCAAGCATCGCAATGCTAGGAAGCCAGTAATGCAAAGCTAGCAAGAAAGCAACGCAAAGCTAGCAAGCTAGCAACGCAAAGATAACTAGCAAGCATCGCAATGCTAGGAAGCCAGTAATGCAAAGCTAGCAAGAAAGCAACGCAAAGCTAGCAAGCTAGCAACGCAAAGATAACTAGCAAGCATCGCAATGCTAGGAAGCCAGTAATGCAAAGCTAGCAAGAAAGCAACGCAAAGCTAGCAAGCTAGCAACGCAAAGATAACTAGCAAGCATCGCAATGCTAGGAAGCCAGTAATGCAAAGCTAGCAAGAAAGCAACGCAAAGCTAGCAAGCTAGCAACGCAAAGATAACTAGCAAGCATCGCAATGCTAGGAAGCCAGTAATGCAAAGCTAGCAAGAAAGCAACGCAAAGCTAGCAAGCTAGCAACGCAAAGATAACTAGCAAGCATCGCAATGCTAGGAAGCCAGTAATGCAAAGCTAGCAAGAAAGCAACGCAAAGCTAGCAAGCTAGCAACGCAAAGATAACTAGCAAGCATCGCAATGCTAGGAAGCCAGTAATGCAAAGCTAGCAAGAAAGCAACGCAAAGCTAGCAAGCTAGCAACGCAAAGATAACTAGCAAGCATCGCAATGCTAGGAAGCCAGTAATGCAAAGCTAGCAAGAAAGCAACGCAAAGCTAGCAAGCTAGCAACGCAAAGATAACTAGCAAGCATCGCAATGCTAGGAAGCCAGTAATGCAAAGCTAGCAAGAAAGCAACGCAAAGCTAGCAAGCTAGCAACGCAAAGATAACTAGCAAGCATCGCAATGCTAGGAAGCCAGTAATGCAAAGCTAGCAAGAAAGCAACGCAAAGCTAGCAAGCTAGCAACGCAAAGATAACTAGCAAGCATCGCAATGCTAGGAAGCCAGTAATGCAAAGCTAGCAAGAAAGCAACGCAAAGCTAGCAAGCTAGCAACGCAAAGATAACTAGCAAGCATCGCAATGCTAGGAAGCCAGTAATGCAAAGCTAGCAAGAAAGCAACGCAAAGCTAGCAAGCTAGCAACGCAAAGATAACTAGCAAGCATCGCAATGCTAGGAAGCCAGTAATGCAAAGCTAGCAAGAAAGCAACGCAAAGCTAGCAAGCTAGCAACGCAAAGATAACTAGCAAGCATCGCAATGCTAGGAAGCCAGTAATGCAAAGCTAGCAAGAAAGCAACGCAAAGCTAGCAAGCTAGCAACGCAAAGAGAGCAAGCTAGCTTTGCAAAGCTAGCAAGCAAGATACGCAAAGCAAGCAAGCAAAATACCCAAAGCAAGCAAGCAAGCAACGCAAACTATCAAGATAATATCGCAAAGCTAGCAAGATAGCAACGCAAAAATAGCAAGCTAGCATTGTATAGCTAGCAAGCTAGCAACGTAAAGCTAGCAAGCAAGATACGCAAAGCAAGCAAGCAAAATACCCAAAGCAAGCAAGCAAGCAACGCAAACTATCAAGATAATATCGCAAAGCTAGCAAGATAGCAACGCAAAGGTAGCAAGCTAGCAACGCAAATCTAGGAAGCTAACCACGCAAAGCTAGCAAGATAGCAACGCAAAGGTAGCAAGCTAGCAACGCAAATCTAGGAAGCTAACCACGCAAAGCTAGCAAGATAGCAACGCAAAGGTAGCAAGCTAGCAACGCAAATCTAGGAAGCTAACCACGCAAAGCTAGCAAGATAGCAACGCAAAGGTAGCAAGCTAGCAACGCAAATCTAGGAAGCTAACCACGCAAAGCTAGCAAGATAGCAACGCAAAGCTAGCAAGCTAGCAACGCAAATCTAGGAATCTAACCACGCAAAGCTAGCAAGATAGCAACGCAAAGGTAGCAAGCTAGCAACGCAAAGAGAGCAAGCTAGAAACGCACAGCTGGAAAGCTAGAATCGCAAAGCTGGCAAGATAGAAACGAAAAGTTAGCAAGCTAGCAACGAAAAGATAGCAAGCTAGCAACGGAAAGCTAGCAACGCAAAGCTAGCATGTTAGCAACCCAAATCTAGCAATCTAGCAAACAAAGTTAGCAAGCTAGAATCGCAAATCCAGCAAGCTAACAACGAAAGCTAGCAAGCAAGGAACGCAAAGCAAGCAACAAGCAACGCAAAGCTAGCAAGCTAACAAAGCAAAAATAGCAAGCTAGCAACGCAAAGCTAGCAAGGTAGAAACGCAGAGCTAGCAAGCTATCCACGCAAATCTAGCAAGGTAGCAACGCAATGGTGGCAAGCTAGAAAGGCAAAGCTGGCAAGCTAGCAACGCAAAACTAGCATCTAGCAACGCAAAGCAAGCAATTATGAAACGCAAAGCTAGGCTGCTAGCAACGCAAAGCTAGCAAGCTAGCAACGCATATTTACCAAGCTACCAAGCTAGCAAAGGAAAGCTAGCAAGCTAGCAACGCAAAGCTATCAGGCTAGCAACGCAAACATAGCAAGAATGCAACGCAAAGCTGACAAGCTCACAAAGCAAAATTAGCAAGATAGCAACGCATATCTATCAATCTAGAAAATTAAACGGAAAGCTAGCTAGCTAGCAAAGCAAAGCTAGTAAGCTAGCAACCCAAAGATAGCAAGCTAACAACGCAAATTTAGCAAGCTAGCAACCC
>NW_019730592.1:0-2397 GCF_002891405.2 Cryptotermes secundus | reverse complement strand
CCCAAAGGAAGTCATATCTGTCTGGTACAGTTAATCCTTCAAGTTCTTTGTTTTCTAATGTCTCACTCCAGCGAGAAAGGTGGCGATTTACAGGGAATGTGTCTCATCCAAATTACAACTATGAAGTGGACAATGGTTTTCTTGGTTTCCTTGAACCTTCCATCTCAGCTATAAATTTTGCAATTTCTTCTGTTTCCATCCTGGGTGTGAGATCCAGTTCTGACGTTCTGACAATGGCATTGTGACAGTCATCACCTTATTATTCTTCTTGGTTGACATATGCTGATACATTATCTGGATTTGCCTCAGTTCCAGTTTCATTTTAACATGGCACATGTCTTTCCTGGCATTGTAAGTTACATGAAGCTTCTCATGTGAGTGTGTGTCTGTGTATGTATATATATATATGACTTCAAGAAAATATTCCCAAGTGCTGAGTCCATTCACTCTGGTAATTCAAAGCACCTTCCATGTCACTGTATCTGCAAAATTATTTTCCCTCTTCTGACTAGTAAATGCACTCCACATTGGTCTGAGTTCTGAATCTATGTCCCCTAACCAAAACTTCATGCAGATATATCACACCATCCTGACAATTTTAAGTAATTCAGCTTTTCTCTTTTAATAAGAACAGTTCATGTTTAGTGTCTTGGACCTTTAAACTTCCTTCGTTATCTGAGAAATACACATTTCACACTGAAAACAGGTACAGATCTTTCATGACATCCTGTTACACCAAATGCTATGATTCCATTTTAGTAAAAAAATTTTCCTTTCTTATCTTTCACTATTCTAATTTGAAGGATTTATATCTGGATCTTGTAGCATTTGGTATTTTAGCCCCCAAAGAACTGCTGTAATATTAATGTGGTTAAGTGCCTTTCAGTGTCATTGACTTGAAAATTTGCGACCCTCATGATAAGACATTAAGTGCATATCAGTTGTGCAGCTCAAGGACTTTTCCACAGCATAAACCACATGACTCGTATATCTACTACCAGGTTAAGTTAGAGCAGTCCCATTACATGCAAAATTGCTCAATGAAATTTCTGGTCTCAAGTAAGGGTGCAGAAATAGTTGGTCATGTTCGTATGATGTGGAGAATATGTTGTTGTACTGGAAGTGGTGTAGTCATTGTATATTTGTAATTTGTTGATGCTTAATATTGTTATAGATTCTGGTATATTTGTTGGTGCATGATATTTGTAGTTCAGTGGTGGCTGGTAGAATTACAAGTAGCCAGTAGCTAAGATCACAAATTTCATTAGGTCTATAAATGATATAAACTCCGTCTCAAGTGCAAACAATATATTTTGTGTCTTTGATCTTGCTTCCCCACACTACATGTTTCGGCCTCATACGGCCATCATCAGGTGTATAACACTCACGTCGCTGTCACACTGCACTCAGCTCAAAATTTAACATCTAAAACACTCTCCCTGTCATTATCAACTTCCAATCCATTGACAGCTGTCTGGCTCGTAGATTATTTCACACAAGTTAATTTTACTTTATTGTAATGGCACCATATAAACTCTTTAGTTCTAATTTTAAAACCTTTAAATTCTTTCTCCAAATTTTAAAATTTTAAAATTATTAGGGTTATTCACCCTATGTTTAAAGTGCTGCAGCGGCTAGTTCTTGTTTCCACACTGTATAGTTATTATCCTGTGTAGTCTTTCTGTGTGCGTGCCGCTGCTATTCTTTATTACGTGTTATTATTCTTTATTATTTTCTAAGTGAAGAGTAAATTCTCTAATAAATTCTTGTTAGTTAACTTGAAATAGTTATTAAAGCCGAAAGCTGCTAAATGTGTTGCGTGACACTGTACAGCTTAATGAATGGGGAGGCAGGCTGATAACATGCTAGAAGTGCACGGAGAAACAGTGTGATCAAATGGAAGACAGAGAAAAACAGAAACAAGAGGAAGAAATAGAAGAAGATGATGAAGGAAATGAGTTGGAATGTAAAGATGGAAGAAGTAGATAAATGAAGATGTGCAAAGTGATATAATATCTAATCTCTTAGGTTTTTCTGCTATATGCCTCTTATTTTAGTTTGAGTCAGAGCCATTTTGGGGTGAGGTGAAAGGGATGGTTTTGAGGATAATCATTGTAGGGGGTTATTTGAAGTAGATCATCTGTTACCCGGACATGATGGATTCTCTGGGATTTGAAGCATGTTCATGTTTTATCACCAAAATGAGGGACAAATTCTGAATCTAAAGATACCTAACAGTGTTTACAAATACGTGGAAGAGTCCACACATCTGGGAGTATTATTACGGAATGAAATATGCATTTATGAAGAAATCAGGAATGGGCAAAGAGGGTGTTTGGGAGAAGCTTGCTGCCATTTTGTTCCGAATCTTTTCACTGCCTATCTGCCATCTAAAAA
>NW_019730591.1:613-755 GCF_002891405.2 Cryptotermes secundus | reverse complement strand
ATTACTCAGACCTCCTGGCAACAGATGTGAAGGAAAAGATCCGATGCAAGCAGAAGAGGGGTGGAAAGCGGGTAGCCTTCCTTCAAGACAATGCACGCCCCCATACAGCCAAAACAACAATGGGAACCCTCCGGAAATTGAA
>NW_019730591.1:0-594 GCF_002891405.2 Cryptotermes secundus | reverse complement strand
ATCCACTGTACAGTCCCGATTTGGCACCAAGTGATTTCTACCTGTTTGGAAGGCTCAAATCAGACTTGCAAGGCATGCAGTTTGTGGACAACGACGCTGTCATCCAGAATGTTCGGGAGTGGATACGCCGCCAACCACAAAACATTTTGAAAAGGGCATCAGGATGCTTCCAGAACGTTGGAAAAAATGGGTTGACTTGGGAGGGGAGTACGTTGGAGACTGACATGTGCAAGTAAGTGTTTGGCAATTTTGGTTAAAAAAAAGAATCAGTCCCGGTCATATTTGAACCACCTTGTGTGATTTGAAGCAAGTCTTTTTTGTTTTTAAGTTTGCTTAGTGGGGGGTGGAGTCCAACTGGGTCCACTTGGCATGGTGNAGCCTCCCCCAAGTGATTGTAATGATGGAGAATTTGGTGGAATGAAGATTGGCTGGGGAAACCAAAGTACTTGGAGAAAACCCGCACCAGCACCACTTTGTCCACCACAAATCCCACTTGATCAGACCTGGGATCGAACCTGGGCCACTGCGGTGGGAAGCCAGCGAATAACCGCTTGAGCTATGGCGTGGCCAAGTAAGTCATCTTGGGTGCTGAGC
>NW_019730590.1:36565-61091 GCF_002891405.2 Cryptotermes secundus | reverse complement strand
TGCGTTGCTAGCTTGCCAACTTTGCGTTCCTAGCTTGCCAGCTTTGCTTTGCTAGCTTGCCTGCTTTGCGTTTATAGATTGCCAGCTTTGCTTTGTTAGCTTACCAGCTATGCGCTGCTAGCTTGCCAACTTTGCGTTCCTAGCTTGACAGCTTTGCGTTGCTAGCTTGCTAGCTTTCCGTTGCTAGCTTGCTATCAATGCGTTGCCAGTTTGCTAGTTTTGCGTTGCTAGCTTGCTAAATTTTCGTTTGCTAGTTTGCTACTTTTGCGTTGCTAGCTTGCTAGCTTTGCATTGCTAGCTTCCTATCTTTGCTTGGCAAGCTTGTTACCTTTGAGTTGATAGCTTGCTTGCTTTGAGTTGTTAGCTTGATAACTTTGCGTTGCTTGCTTGATCGCTTTGCGTTTCTTGCATGCTAACTTTGAGTTGCTAGCTTGTTAGATTGCTAGATTTGCATTTCTAAGTTGCTAGCTGTGCGTTGCTATCTTGCTAGCTTTGCGTTGCTACCTTGCTAGCTTGTCGTTGCTAACTTGCTAGCTTTGCGTTGCTACATAAATAGCTTTTCATTGCTATCTTGCAATCTTGCTAGATATGCGTTGGTAGCTTGCCAGCTTAGGGTTGGAAGCTTGCAAATTTTGCGTTGCTAGCTTGCTAGATTTGCGTGGCTGGCTTGCTAGATTTGCGTGTCAACTTTTCTAGCTTTCCGTTGCTAGCTTGCTAGCTTTGCGTTGCTATCTTGCTAGCTTTGCGTTGCTAGTTTGCTAGCTTTGCGTTGCTTGCTTGCATGCTTTCCCTTTGTTGCTTGCTAGCTTTGCGTTTCTAATTTGCTAGACATCCGTTGCTAGCTAGCTAGCATTGCGTTGCTAGCTTGCTAACATTGTTATGCTACATTGCTAGATTGGCGTTGGTAGCTTGCTAGCTTTAATTTGCTAGCTTGCTATATTGCTACTGTTGCGTTGCTAGCTTGCTAGCTTTGCGTTGAGCGCTTGCTAGCTTTGCGTTGCTAGCTTGCCAGCTATGCGTTTCTTGCTTGCTTGCTTTTGCTTTGGTAGCTTGCTATCTTTGCGTTTCTAGCTTGCTAGCTTTGCGTTGCTAGCTTGCTACTTTTGCTTCTCTAGCTTGGTAGATTTGCGTTGCTAACTTCCTAGCTTTGCAAATCTAGCTTTCTAGCTTTGCGTTGCTAGCTTACTAGCTTTGAATTGCTAGCTTGCTGGCTTTACGTTGCTTGCTTGCTTTGCGTTTCTTGCTTGCAAATTAGCATGCTAGCTTTGCGTTGCTAGCTTGCGAGCTTTGCGTTTCTATCTTGCCATCTTTGCGTTACTAGCTTGCCAGCTTTGCTTTGCTAGCTTTCCAGCTTTTCGTTCTAGCTTGCAAGCTTTGCGTTGCTAGCTTCTTAGCTTTGAGCTGCTAGCTTGCTATTTTTGCCTTGCTTGCTTGCAATTTTTATGTTGCTACCATGATAGATTTGCGTTGCTAGCTTGCCAGTTTTGCGTTGCTAACTTGCCAGTTGTGTGTTTCTAGTCGTTCGTTGCAATCTTTATACCTTTGCGTTGCTACCATGCTAGCTTGGCGATGCTAGCTTGCTAACTCTTCGTTGCTAGATAACTAGCTTTGCCTTGCAAGCTTGCTAGCTTGCTAGATATGATATGCTAGCTTGCCAGCTTAGCGTTGCTAGCTTGCCAACTTAGCTTTGCTAGCTTGCAATTTTTGCGTGCCAAGAATGCCAGATTTGCGTTCCTAGCTTGCTAGATTTGGGTGGTTATCTTGCTAGGTTTGCGTTGCTACCTTGCTAGCTTTCCGTTGTTATCATGCTAGATTTGCATTCTATCTTACTATCTTTGCGATGCTAGCTTGCTAATTTTCGTTGCTTGCTTCCTTGCTTTGCGTTTCCTGCTTGCTAACTTTGCGTTGCTAACTTGCTAGCTTTGCTTTGCTATCTTGATAGATTTGCGTGGCTAGCTTCCTAGCTTTGCGTTGATAGCTTTCTAGATTTATTTTGCTTGCTTGCTTTGTGTTTCTTGCTTGCTAGCTTTANTAGCTTTGCGTTGATAGCTTTCTAGATTTATTTTGCTTGCTTGCTTGCTTTGTGTTTCTTGCTTGCTAGCTTTGCCTTTTTAGCTTGCTAGATTTGCGTAGCTAGCTCCTAGCTTTGAGTTGCTAGCTTGCTAGCTTTGCGTTGCTTGCTTGGTAGATTTGCGTTGCTAGCTTGCTAGTTTTGCGTTGCCAGGTTGATAGGTTTTCGTTGCTACATTGCTAGCTTGGGGTTTCAAGCTTCCTAGCTATGCGTTGCTAGCTTGCTTGCTCAGCGTTGCTAGCTTGCTAGATTGCTAGATATGCGTTGCTAACTTGAGAGCTTTGCGCTGCTATCTTTCTTGCTTTGCTTGCCAGCTTGAAAACTATGCGTTGCTAGCTTCTTAGCTTTGCGTACTAGCTTACTAGCTTTGCGTTGCTACTTTTCTATATTTGCCTTGCTAGCTTTCCGTTGCTAGCTTGCTAGCTTTGCTTTGTTAGGTTGCTAGCTTTGCGTTGCTAGCTTCCTAGATTTGTGTTGCTTGCTTGCTAGCTTTGCGTTGCTAGTTTGCTAGCTTTGCATTGCTAGCTTGCTAGCTTTGCTTTGCTATTTTGCAAGATTTGCTTTGATATCATGCTAACTTTGCGTTGCTAGCTTGCCAGGTATGCGTTGCTAGCTTTATTGTTATGCTTTTCTAGCTTGCCATCTTTGCGATGCTTGCTTGCTTGCTTTGATTAGCTAGATTGGTAACTTTGCGTTGCTAACTTCCTAGCTTTGCGTTGCTAGCTATGCGTTGCTTCTTTTCTATCTTGATAGATTTGCGTAACTAGCTTGCTAGCTTTGCCTTACTACCTTGCTAGATTTACGTTGCTAACTTGCTATCTCTTTGTCGCTAGCTTGCAAGATTTGTGATGCTAGCTTGCCTGCTTTGCGTTCCTAATTTTCCAGCTTTGCATTGTTAGCTTTCCAGCTTTGCGTTGGTAGGTTGCCAGCATTGCGTTGCTATCTTGCTAGCTTTGCGTTGCTAGCTTGCTAGATTGATAGATATGCTTAGCTAGCTTGCTAGCTTTGCAATGTAACCTTGCTAGTTATGTGTTGCTAGCTTGCTATTTTTGCGTTGCTGCTTGCTAGATTTCAGTTGCTAGCTTGCAAGCTTTGCGTTGCTAGCTTGTAATCTTGCTAATTTTGCATTGCTAGCTTCCTAGTTTTGCGTTGCTAGCTTGCGAGCTTTGCGTTGCTAGCTTGATAGCTTTCCGTTGCTATCTTGCTAGCTTCTTATATATGCTTTGCTAGCTTGCTAGATTTCCGTTGCTAGCTTTCGAGCCTTGCGTTGCTAGCTTGCCCGGTTTGCGTTGCCAGATTTCCTGCTTAAAATTTCTAGGTTGCCAGCTTTGCGTTGTTAGCTTTCCAGTTATGCGTTGCTTGTTCGCAAAGTTTGCGTTCCAAATTTGACAGTTTCGCGTTCCTAGTTTGAAAGCTTTCCTTTGCTCTCTTGTTATCTTGCTAGATATGCGTTGCTAGCTTGCTAGCATTGAGTTGCTAGATTGCTAACTTTGAGTTGCTAGCTTGCTAGCTATACACTGCTATCTTGCCAGGTTTGTTTTTATAGATTGCCAGTTGTGCGTTGCAAGCTTTCTAGTTTACATGGATATCTTGCTAGATTTACGTTGCTAATTGCTAAATTTCCTTTGCTAGCATTGCGTTTCTAGCTTGCTAGAATTGTGTTGCTACCATGCTAGCTTTGCGTTGATAGCTTGCAACTTTGAGTTGCTAGCTTGCTAGATTGCTAAATGTGCGTTGCTAACTTGCTACCTTTGTGTTGCTATCTTGCTAGCTTTGAGTTGAAAGCTTGCTAACTTTGCGTTGCTAGCATGGTATCTTTGCGTTGTTAGCTTGATAGTTTTGCGTTGCTATCTTGCTTGCTGTGAGTTTCCATCTTGCTAGATTTCATAGCTAGCTTGGTAGCTCTGCGTTGCTAGCTTGGTAGCTTTGTGTTGTTAGCTTGCTAGCTTTGCATTCCAGCTTGCTTGCTTTGCGTTGCTATCTTGATAACTTTGCGTTGACAGCTTGGTAGTTTTGCGTTGCTATCTTGCTAGCTTTCCGTTGCTAGCTTGCTAATTTTGCGTTGCTAGCTTGCTAGTTTGGCGTTGTTGCTTGCTAGATTTTCGTTGCTTCTTGCTAGCTTTGCGTTGGTACCTTGCTAACTTTTCGTTTCTAGCATGATAGGTTTGCATTGCTAGCTAGATTGCTTTGCGATGCTAGCATGCTAGCTTTGGGTTTCTAGCTTGCTAGCTTTGCGTTGCTATCATCCTAGATTTGCGTTGCTAGCTTTGCGTTTCTAGTTTGTTATCTTGATAGATTTGCTTAGCTAGCTTGCTAGCTTTGCATTTCTACCTTGCTAGATTTGCGTTGATAGCTTGCTAACTTTGCGTTGCAAGCTTGGTAGACTTGAGTTCTTAGCTTACTAACTTTCCGTATCTAGCTGGCTACCTTGTTAAATATGCGTTGCTAGCTTGCTATTTTTGCGTTGCTGGCATGCCAGCTTTGCTTTCCTAGCTTGGAAGCTTTGCTTTGCTAGTTTGCCTGCTTTGCGTTTATAGACTGCCAGCTTTGCTTTGTTAGCTTTCCAGCTATGCGCTGCTAGCTTGCCAACTTTTCGTTCCTAGCTTGACAGCTTTGCTTTGCTAGCTTGCTAGCTTTCCGTTGCTAGCTTGCTATCAATGCTTTGCCAGTTTGCTAGTTTTGCGTTGCTAGCTTGCTAGATATTTCGTTGCTAGTTTGCAACTTTTGCGTTGCTAGCTTGCTGGCTTTGCATTGCTAGCTTCCTAGCTTTGCGTGGCTAGCCTGCTACCTTTGAGTTATTTGCTTGATTGCTTTGCGTTTCTTGCTTGCAAACTTTGAGATGCTAGCATGTTAGATTGCTATATTTGCATTTCTAAGTTGCTAGCTGTGCGTTGCTATCTTGCTAGCTTTGCGTTCCTACCTTGCTAGCTTCTGGTTGCTAGCTTTTTAGCATTGCGTTGCTAGATAGTTAGCTTTTCTTTGCTACCTTGCAATCTTGCTAGATATGCGTTTGTAGCTTGCCAGCTAATGGTTGCTAGCTTGCAAATTTTGCGTTGCTATCTTGCTTGCTATGTGTTGTAGATTGATAGCTTTGCGTTGCTTGCTTGATTTGCGTTTCTTGCTTTTAAACTAGCATGATAGCTTTGCGTTGCTATCTTGCCAACTATACGTTTCTATCTTGCCAGCTGTTCGTTGCCAGCTTGCCAGCTGTGCGTTGCTAGTTTTCCAGCTTTGCGTTGCTAGCTTGAAAATTTGCGTTTCTTGCTTGCTAGTTTTGCGTTGCTATCTTCCTAACTTTCATTTGCTAACTTCCAACATTGGGTTGCTAGCTTGCTAGCTTTGTGTTGCTTCCTTGCTAGCATGGCGTTGATAGTTTGCTAGGTTTGAGTTGCTAGCCTGCAATAATGCTAGATTTGCGTTGATAACATTTTAGCTTTGCGTTCCTAGCTTGCTTGCTTTGCGTTATAAGCTTGCTAGGTTTGCGTTGCTAGCTTGCTTGCTTTGCGTTGCTAGCCTGCTATTTTTGCGTTGCTAGCTTGCTAGCTTTGCGTTGATAGC
Organism: Cryptotermes secundus; assembly: GCF_002891405.2. Lineage (NCBI taxonomy): Eukaryota > Metazoa > Arthropoda > Insecta > Blattodea > Kalotermitidae > Cryptotermes > Cryptotermes secundus. Next base: position 55,462 of record NW_019730590.1, on the reverse strand, counting down.
TTTCTAGATTTCCATTGCAAGCTTGCTAGATATGCGTTGATAGCTTGCCAGTTTGGGTTGCTAGCTTGCCAGCTTTGCGTTTCTAGCTTGCCAGTTTTCGTTGCTAGCTTGCCAGTTTTGCGTTGTTGGCTTGCTAGCTTTGCGTTGCTTGCTTGCTTGCGTTTCGTTTTTTCCTTGCTAGTTTTGCGTGGCTATCTTGCTAGATTTGTGTCGCTACTTTGCTAGCTTTGCTTTGCTAACTTGCTAGCTTTTCGTTTCTAGCTTCCTAGCTTTATGTTGCTTGCTTGCTTGGTTTGCGTTTATTGCTTGCTAAATTTTCGTTTATATCTTGCTAGATTTGCGTGTCTAGCTTGCTAGTTTTGCGTTGCTAGCTTGGTAGATTTTCGTTGCTAGCTTGCTAGCTTTGCCTTGCCAAGTGATAGTTTTGTGTTGCTACATTGCTAGCTTGGCGTTGCTATCTTCCTACATTGCTAGTTATGCGTTGCTATCTTGAGAAATTTGCGTTATTTTCTTGCTAGCTTTGCGTAGCTTGCTTGCCAGCTATGCGTTGCTAGCTTGCTAGCTTGGAGATCCTATCTTGCAAGCTTTGCGTTCTAGCTTGCTAGCTTTGGTTGCTTGCTTGATACTTTTGCCTTGCTAGCTTGCTAGATTTGCGTTGCTAGCTTGCTAGCTTTGCGTTGCTAGCTTCCTAGCATTGCGCTGCTAGTTTGTTATTTTTGCCATGCTAGATTGCTATGTTTGAGTTGCTACCATGCTAGCTTTGCGATGCTAGCTTGCCATATTTGCGTTGCTATCTTGCCAGTTATGCGTTTCTAGCTTTCCAGCCGTTTGTTGCTCTCTTTATATTTTTGCGATGCTAGCTTGCCAGCTTTGCGTTGCTTGCTTGCTAGCTTTGCGTTGGTAGCTTGCTAGCTTTGCGTTGCTAGCTTGCTAGCTTTGAGTTGTTAGCTTGGTAGATTTGCGTTGCTAACTTCCTAGCTTTGCGTTGCTAACTATGCGTTGCTAATTTGATATCTTGCTAGATTTGGGTAGCTAGCTTGCTAGCTTTGCTTTGCTACCTTGCTTGATTTGCGTTGCAAGCTTGCTATCTTTGAGTTGCTACCTTGCTAGCTTTGTGTTGCTAGTTTGCAATCTTTGCGCTGCTAGCTTGCTAACTTGTTAGATATGCGTTTCTAGCTTGCTAGCTTTGCGTTGCTAGCTTGCAAGCTTTGCGTTGCTAGCTTTCCAGCTCTGCGTTGCTAGCTTACCAGCTTTGCGTTGCTAGCTTGCCAGCTTATCGTTGCTAGCTTTCTAACTTTCCGTTGCAAGCTGGCTAGATTTGCGTTGCAATCTTTCTAGCTTTGCTTTGCTTGCTTGCTGACTTTGAATTTCTTGTTTGCTAGGTTTGCGTTGCAAGCTTGCTAAATATGCGTTGCTAGCCTGCTAGCATTTCTTTGCTAGCTTGGTAGATTTGCGTTGCTAACTTGCTAGCATTGAGTTGCCAGCTTGATAAGTTTGCGTTCTTACCTTGCTAGCTTGGCGTTGCTAGCCTGCTAGGTTAGCTTTTTTGCTAGCTAGTGCTTCGTTGCTTGCTTCTTAGCTTTGCTTTGCTAGCTTACTAGTTTAGCGTTGCTAGCTTGCTAGCTTGAGAGATATACGTTGCTACCTTGCTAGAATTCCGTTGCTATCATGCTAGCTTTGGGTTGCTAGATTGATAGCTTTGCGATGCTAGCTTGCTAGCTTTGCGTTGCCTGCTTGCTTGCTTTACGTTTCTTGATTTCTAGCTTTGCGTTGCTAGCTTCCTAGATTTGCGTTGCCTGCATGCTTGCTTAGCGTTTCTTGCTTGCTAGCTTTGCGTTGCTAGCTTTCTATCTTTGCGTTGCAAGCTTGCTAATTTTGAGTAGGTAGCTTACTAGCTTTGCTTTGCTAGCTAGCTAGCTTCTTAGATATGCGTTGCTTTTTGTTAGCTTTGTGTTGGTACCTTGCTCTCTTTTCGTTTCTAGCTTGATATGTTTGCATAGCTAGCTTCCTAGCTTTGCGATGCTAGCATGCTAGCTTTGCGTTGCAAGCATGTTAGCTTTGCGTTGCTATCTTCTTAACTTTGCCTTGCTAGCTTTGCGTTTCTAGTTTGTTATCTTGCTAGATTTGCGTACCTAGCTTGCTAGCTTTGCATTTCTACCTTGCTAGATTTGCGTTGCAAGCTTGCTATCTTTGCGTTGCAAGCTTGGTAACCTTGAGTTCCTAGCTTACTTGCTTTGCTTTCCTAGCTTGCTAGCTTGTTATATATGCGTTGCTAACTTGCTAGCTTTGCGTTGCTAGCTTGCTAGCTTTGCGTTCCTAGCTTCCCAGCTTTGCGTTGCTGGCTTGCCTGCTTTGCGTTTATAGATTGCCAGCATTGCTTTGTTAGCTTTCCAGCTATGCGCTGCTAGCTTGCAACCTTTGCGTTGCTAGCTTACCAGCTTTGCATTGCTTGCTTGCTAGCTTTCCGTTGCTAGCTTGCTATCAATGCGTTGCCAATTTGCTAGTTTTGCGTTGCCAGCTTGCTAGATTTTTCGTTGCAAATTGCTACATTTTCTTTGATAGCTTGCTAGCTTTTCATTGCTAGCTTCCTAGCTTTGCGTGGCTAGCTTGCTACCTTTGAGTTGGTAGCTTCCTAGCTTTGCGTTGCTAGCTTGATAACATTGCGTTGCTTGCTTGATCGCTTTGCGTTTCTTGCTTGTAACTTTGAGTTTCTAGCTTCTTAAATTGCTAAATTTGCGTTTCTAATTTGCTAGCTGTGCGTTGCTATCTTGCTAGCTTATTCGTTGCTACCTTGCTAGCTTGTCGTTGCTAGCTTGATAGCTTTCCTTTGTTAGATAGCTAGCTTTTTGTTGCTATCTTGCAATCTTGCTAGATATGCGTTGGTAGCTTGCCAGGTTAGGTGTGCTAGCTTGCAAATTTTGCGTTGCTATCTTGCTAGATTTGCTTGGTTGGCTTGCTAGCTATGCGTGGCTACTTTTTTAGCTTCCCCTTGCTAGCTTGCTAGCTTTGCGTTGCTAGCTTGCTAGCTTTGCGTTGCTACCTTGCTAGCTTTCCGTTGCTATCTTGCTCTCTTTGCGTTGTAAGCTTGCTAGCTTCGCGTTGCTAGCTTGCTAGCTTCCTATTGCTAGCTTGCTAGCTTGCTAGATTTGCGTTGCTAACTTTCTAGCTTTGCCTTGCTACCTTGTTAGCTTTGCGTTGCTATCTTGCATTCTTTGCTTTCTCGCTTGCTCGCTTTGCGTTTCTAGCTTGCTCTCTTTGCGTTGCTAGCTAGCTAGCTTTGCGTTTCTATCTTGCTAGCTTCCCGTTGCTAGCTTGCTTTGTATGCGTTGCTAGCTTTCCAGCTTTGCGTTGCTAGTTTGCCACATTTGCTTTGCTAGCTTACCATAATGCTTTGCTAGCTTGCCAGCATTTCGATGCTAGCTTGCCAGGTTTGCGTTGCTAGTTTGCCTGTTTGCGTTGCAAATTTGCCAGGTTTGCGTTGGAGGCTGCTATATTTGCGTGTCTAGCTTGCTAGTTATGCGTTGCTAGCTTGCTATCTTGCTAGCTTTGCGTTGTTATCTTGCTAGTTTTGCGTTGCCAGTTTGCTAGATTTGCTTTGCTTGCTTGCATGCTTTCCATTTGTTGCTTGCTAGGTTTGCGTTTCTAGATTGCTAGCTTCCGTTGCTACCTTGCTAGCATTGCGTTTCTAGCTTGCTAACATTGTTATGCTACATTGCTAGCTTGGCGTTCATAGCTTGCTAGCTTTAAGTTGCTAGCTTGATAGATTGCTAATTTTGTGTTGCTAGCATGCTAGCTTTGCGTTGAGCGCTTGCTGGCTTTGCGTTGCTAGCTAGCCAGCTATGCGTTTCTTGCTTGCTAGCTTTGCTTGGGTAGCTTGCTATCTTTGCATTTCTAGTTTGCTAGCTTTGCGTTGCTAACTTGCTACATTTGCGTCGCTAGCTTGGTAGATTTGCGTTGCTAACTTCCTAGCTTTGCATTATTATCTTGCTAGCTTTGCGTTCCTAGCTTCCTTGCTTTGAGTTGCTAGCTTGCTAACTTTACGTTGCTTGCTTGCTTTGCGTTTCTTGCTTGCAAACTTGTATGCTAACTTTGCGTTTCTATCTTGCCAGCTGTGCGTTGCTAGCTTGCCAGCTTTGCGTTGCTAGCTTTCCAGCAATGCGTTGCTAGCTTGCTTGTTTGCTTTGCGTTTCTTGCTTGCTAGCTTTGCGTTGCTAGCTTGCTAGGTTAGCTTTTCTAGCTTCTTAGCTTTCAGATGCTAGCTTCCTAGCATTGCGTTGCTAGCTTGATAACTTTGTGTTGCTTCCTTGCTAGCTTGGTGTTGATAGCTTGCTAGCTTTGAGTTGTTAGCTTGCTCTATTGCTAGAATTGGGTTGCTAAATTTCTAGCTTTGCGTTCCTAGCTTGCTTGATTTGCGTTGCTAACTTGCTATTTTTGCGTTGCTAGCTTGCTAATTTAGCGTTGATATCTTAAGATATCCGTTGCAAGCTTGCAAGATATGCTTTGCTGACTTGCCAATTTGGGTTGCTAGCTTGAGAAGTTTGCGTTTCTAGATTGCAGTTTGCGTTGCTAGCTTGCCAGCTTTGCTTTGCTAGCTTGCTAGCTTTGCGTTGCTTACTTACTTGCTTTTCGTTTCTTCCTTGCTAGCTTTGCTTTGCTAGCTTGCTAGATTTGCGTGGCCACCTTGCTAGCTTTGCATTGCTAGCTTTCAAGCTTTATGTTGATTGCTTGCTAGCTTTGCGTTTCTTGCTTGCTAGCTTTGCGTTCTTACCTTGCTAGATTTGCGTGGCTAGCTTGGTAGATTTGCGTTGCTAGCTTGTTAGATTTGCCTTGCCAGGTGATATGTTTGCTTTGCTATATTGCTAGCTTGGCCTTGCTAGCTTGTTGAGTGCTAGATAAGCTTTGCTCTCTATATAGCTTGGCGTTGTTATCTTGCTAGCATTGCGTTGTTTCTTGACAGCTATGCGTTGCTAGCTTGCTAGCTTAGGGTTACTAACTTGCTAGTTTTACGTGGCAAGCTTGCTATTTTTGCCTTGCTAGCTTGCTTGTTTTCGTTGCTAGCAAGCTAGATTTGCGTTGCTAGCTTCCTAGATTTGCGCTGCTAGCTTGTAATTTTTGCCTTGCTAGCTTGCTAGCTTCATGTTGCTACCATGCTAGCTTTGCATTGCTTGTTTCGTAGCTTTGCGTTGCTTCCTTGCATGCTTTGCGTTTGTTGCTTGCTAGCTTTGCGTTTCTAGTGTGCTACCTATCCGTTGCTAGCTTGATAGCATTGCGTTGCTAGCTTGCTAACTGCATTATGCTACCTTGCTAGCTTGGCGTTGATAGCCAGCTAGCTTTGAGTTGCTAGCTTGCTAGATTGCTTGATTTGCTTTGCTAGCTTACTACTTTGCGTTGTTAGCTTGCTAGATTTTCGTTGCTAACTTGCTAGGTTAGCTTTGCCAGCATGCTAGCTTTGCGTTGCGAGCTTGACAGCTTTGCGTTGCTATCTTGCCAGCTGTGCGTTTCAAGCTTGCCATCCGTGCTTTGCTAGCTTTCCAGTTTTGCGTTGCTAGCTTGCCAGCTATGCGCTGCTTGTTTTCTTTGCGTTGGAAGCTTGCTAGCTTTGCGTTGCTAGCTTACTAGCTTTGCGTTACTAGTTTGCTAGCTTTACGATACTAGTTTGCTAGATTTGCGTTGCTAGCTTGCTAGATTTCTTTGCTAGCTTAGTAACTTTACTTTGCTAACTCCCTAGCATTGCGTTGCAAGTTTTGCGTTGTTTATTTGCTGTCTTGCTAGATTTACGTTGCTAGATTTCTATCTTTGCTTTACTATCTTGCTAGATTTGAGTTGCTAGTTTGCTAGTTTTGCGATGCTAGCTTGCTAGCTTGTTAAATATGTGTTGCTAAATTCTTAGTTTTGCTTTGTTAGCTTGCAGCTTTGCGTTCCTAGCTTGCCAGCTTTGGGTTGCTAGTTTGCCTGCTATGCGTTTCTAGATTGCAAGTTTTGCGTTGTTAGCTTTCCACCTATGCGTTGCTAGCTTGCCAGCTTTGCTTTGCTAGCTTGCCAAATTTGAATTGCTAGCTTGCTAGGTATTCGTTGCTAGCTTGCAAGATATGGGTTGCTAGCTTGCCAGATTTGGTTTGCTAGCTTGCCAGCTTTGCGTTGCTAGCTTGCCAGTTTGCGTTGCTAGCTTGCCAAATTTGCGTTGCTACTTTTCTAGCTTTTCTTTGTTAGCTTGCTAGCTTTGCGTTGCTAGCTTGCTAGCTTTGCTTTGCTTGTTTGCTTGCTTCGCGATTTTGCTTGCAACCAATGAGTTGCTAGCCTGCTAACTTGGCGTTGCTATCTTGCTATTTTTGCGTTGCTAGCTAGCCGTCTTAGCATTGTTTGCTTGCCAGCTTAGCGTTACTAGCTTGCAAAATTTGCTCTCCTAAGTTGCCAGGTTTCGTTCTTAGCTTGCAAGATTTGCGTGGCTAATTTGCTGGGTTTGCGTTGCTACCTTGCTAGCTTTTGATTTCTATCTTGATAGATTTGCGTTGCTATCTTGGTAGCTTTGCGTTGCTAGCTTGGTTCTTTGCGTTGCTTTCTTCCTTGCTTTGCGTTGCTAGCTTGCTAGATTTGCGTGGCTAGCTTGCTAGCTTTGCGTTACTAGCTTGCTAGCATTGCGCTGCTTGCCTTCTAGATTTATGGTGCTTGATTGCTTGCTTTGCGTTTCTTGCTTGCTAGATTTGCTTTGTTATCTTGCTAGATTTGCGTGGCTAGCTTGCTAGCTTTGAGTTGCTAGCTTGCTAGCTTTGCGTTGCTAGCTTGGTAGATTTGCGTTGCTAGCTTGCTAGATTTGCGTTGCCAGCTTGATAAGTTTTGAGGCTACATTGCTATCTTTGCGTTGCTAGGTTGCTAGCTATGCGTTGCTAGCTAGCTTGCTTAGCTTTGCTAGCTTGCAAGATTGCTAGATATACGTTGCTAGCTTGAGAGCTTTGCGTTGATATCTTTCTAGCATTGCGTTGCTAACTTGCCAGCTATGCGTTGCTTGATTGCTATCTTTGCGTGTGTTGCTTGCTAGCTTTGCGTTGCTAGCTTGATAATTTGCTTTCTAGCTTGCTAGCTTTGCTTTATTTGTGTAGCACGTTTGGTAGCTTTGCGTTGCTAACTTCCTAACTTTGCGTTGCTAGCTATGCGTTGCTATATTGCGATCTTGCTAGATTTGCGTAGGTAGCTTGCTAGCTTTGCATTGCTACCTTGCATTATTTGCGTTGCAAGCTAGCCAGATTTGCGTTGCTATCTTGCCAGTTTTGGGTTGCTAGCTTGCCTGCTTTGTGTTCCTAATTTTCCAGCTTTTCATTGTTAGCTTTCCAGTTATGCGTTGCTAGCTTTCCAGCTTTGCTTTGCTAGCTTGCCAGCTTTGCGTTGCTTGCTTGCTAACTTTCCGTTGCTAGTTTGATACCTTTGCGTTGGTAGCTTGCAAGGTTTGTGTTGCTAGCTTGCTAGATTTGCGTTGCTTGCTTGCTTGCGTGATCGCTTTGCGTTTCTTGCTTGCAAGTTTGAGTTGCTAGCTTGTTGGATTTCTAGATTTGCTTTTCTAATTTGCTGTGCGTTCCTATCTTCCTAGAATTGCGTTGCTAGATAGCTAGCTTTGCGTTGCTATCATGCTACCTTGCAAGATATGCGTTGGTAGCTTGCCAGATTAGGGTTGCTAGCTTGCAAATTTTGCGTTGCTAGCTTGCCAGCTTCGAGTTCCTAGCATGCTAGATTTGCGTGGCTGGCGTGCTAGCTTTGCTTTGCTACTTTGCTAGCTTTCCTTTGCTAGCTTGCTAGCTATGCGTTGCTATCTTGCTAGTTTTGCTTTGGTAGCTTGCTAGTTTTACGTTGCTAGCTTGCTAGTTTTACGTTGCTACCTTGCTAGCTTTCCGTTGCTATCTTGCTATCTTTGCGTTGTAAGCTTGCTAGCTTTGCTTTGCTAGCATGCTAACTTCCCGTTGCTAGCTTGCTAGTTTGCTAAATTTGCGTTACTATCTTTCTAGCTTTGCGTTGCTATCTTGTTATTTTTTTTGTTTCTACCTTGCTAGCTTTGCGTTTCTAGCTTGGTAGCTTTGCCTTGCTAGCTTGTTTGCTTTGCGTTGCTATCTTGCATGCTTTGCGTTCTCGCTTGCTTGCTTTGCGTTGCTAGCTTTCTTTCTTTGCGTTGCTAGCTTTCTAGCTTAATGTTGCTTGCTTGCTTGCATTGCGTTTCTTGCTTGATTGCTTTGCGTTGCTAGCTTGGTAGATTTGCGTTGCTCTCTTGCTAGGTTTGCCTCGCCAGGTGATTCTTTTGCGTTGCTACATTGCTAGCTTGGCGTTGCTAGCTTGTTGATTGCTTGATATGCTTTGCTATCTTGAGAGCTTTGCGTTTTTATCTTGCTAGCTTTGCGTTGATTGCTTGCCAGCTCTGCGTTGCTAGCTTGCTAGTTTATCGTTCTAGCTTGCTAACTTTGCATTCAAGCTTGCTTGTTTGCGTTGCTAGCTTGCTATTTTTGCCTTGCTAGCTTGCTAGCTTTATCTTGCTAACTTGCTAACTTCTCCTTGCTAGCCGGCTAGCTTTGGGTTGCTAGCTTCCTAGCTTTGAGCTGGTAGCTTACTATTTTTGCCTTGATAGCTTACTAGCTTTGCGTTGCTACCATGCTAGCTTTGCGTTGCTAGCTTGCCAGTTTGCGTTGCTATCTTGCCAGATGTGTGTTTCTAGCTTTCCAGCCGTTCGTTGCTATCTTTATATCTTTGCGTTGCTAGCTTGCCAGCTATGCGCTGCTTGTTATCTTTGCGTTGGTAGCTTGCTAGCTTTGCGTTGCTAGCTTGCTAGCTTTACGTTGCTAGCTCGCTAGCTTTGCGTTGCTAGCTTGCTGGCATTGCTTTGCTAGCTTAGTAGCTTTGATTTGCTAACATCCTAGCATTTCGTTGCAAGCTTTGTGTTGCTAATTTGCTATCTTGCTAGCTTTGCTTTGCAAGCTTGCTATCTTTGCGTTGATATCTTGCTAGATTTGAGTTGCTAGTTTGCTAGTTTTGCGTTGCTAGCTTGCTAGTTTGTTAGATATGCGTTGCTAGCTTCTTTGTATTGCTTTGTTAGCTTGCCAGCTTTGCGTTGCTAGCTTGCCAGCTTTGCGTTGCTAGCTTACCGGCTTAGCGTTGCTTGCTTGCCAGCTTAGCGTTGCTAGCTTGCCAGCTTTGCGTTGCTAGCTTACCGGCTTAGCGTTGCTTGCTTGCCAGCTTAGCGTTGCTAGCTTGCCAGCTTTGCGTTGCTAGCTTACCGGCTTAGCGTTGCTTGCTTGCCAGCTTAGCGTTGCTAGCTTGCCAGCTTTGCGTTGCTAGCTTCCTATCTTTCCGTTGCTAGCTTGCTAGATATGTGTTGCTAGCTGGCCAGCTTTGGTTTGCTAGCTTGCCAGGTTTGCGTTGCTAGCTTGCCAGATTGGGTTGCTAGCTTTCCAGCTTTGCGTTGCTAGCTTGCTAGCCTTGCGTTGCTTGTTTGCTTGCTTCGCGTTTTTCCCTCTCCCTATGTGTTGCTAGCCTGCTAGCTTTGCGTTTGCTAGTTTGCTATCTTTGCGTTGCTAGCTTACCGGCTTAGCGTTGCTTGCTTGCCAGCTTAGCGTTGCTAGCTTGCAAATTTTGCTTGCCTAGCTAGAGAGCTTTGCGTTCCTTGATTTTCTAGATTAGCGTGGCTAACTTGCTAGGTTTGCGTTGCTACCTTGCTAGCTTTCCGTTTCTATCTTGCTAGATTTGCGTTGTTATCTTGATAGCTTTGCGTTGCTAGCTTGCTAGTTTGCGTTGCTTGCTTCCTTGTTTTGCGTTTCTTTGTTGCTTTCTTTGCGTTGCTAACTTGCTAGATTTGCGTTTCTAACTAGCTAGGTTTGCGTTACTAGCTTGCTAGCAATGCGCTGCAAGCTTTCTAGGTTTATGTTTCTTGATTTGCGTTTAATGCTTGCTAGATTTGAGTTCGTTGCTTGCTAGATTTGCGTGGCTATCTTGCTAGCTTTGCGTTGCTCGCTTTGTAGATTTGCGTTGCTAGCTTGCTAGATTTGCGTTGCCAGCTTGATAGGATTTGTGGCTACATTGCTAACTTGGCGTTGCTAGCTTGCTATCTATGCGTTGCTAGCTAGCTTGCTTAAATTTGGTAGCTTGCTAGATCGCTAGATTTGCGTTGCTAGCTTGAGAGCTTTGCATCGCTATCTTTCTAGATATGCGTTGTTAACTTGCCAGCTATGCGTTGCTAGATTGCTAGCTTTGCGTTCTAGCTTGCTAGCTTTGCGATGCTAGCTTACTATATTTGCTTTGCTAGGTTGCTATCTTTGCGTTGCTAGCTTGCTAGCTTTGCTTTGCTAGCTTGCTGGCTTTGAGTTGCTAGCTTCCTCTCTTTGCGTTGCTATCTTGCTAGCTTTGCGTTACTAGATTGCTAGCTTTGCATTGCTGGCTTGCTAGCTTTGCGTTTGTAGTTTGCTAGCTATGCTTTGCAATAATGCTAGCTTTGCGTTGCTAGCTTGCCAGGTTTGCGTTGCTACATTGCCAGCGTTGCATTTATAGTTTGCCAGCCTGCGTTGCTAGCTTTATAGCTATGCGTTGCTTGCTTGTTATCTTTGAGTTGATAGCTTGCTAGCTTTGCGTTGCTAGCTTGTTAGCATTGCGTTTCTAGCTTGCTAGCTTTCCTTTGCAAGCTTGCTAGATTTGGGTAGCTAGCTTGCTAGCTTTCATTGCTACCTTGCTATATTTGCGTTGCTAGCTAGCCAGGTTTGCGTTGCTATCTTGCCAGCTTTGCGTAGCTAGCTTGCTTGTTTGTGTTCCAAATTTACCAGCTTTTCATTATTAGCTTTCCAGCTATGCGTAGCTAACTTGCCAGCTTTGCGTTGCTAGCTTGCCAGCTTTGCGTTTCTAACTTGCTAACTTTCCGTTGCTAGTTTGCTACATATGCTTTGCTAGCTTGCTTGCTCTGCGTTGCTAGCTTCCTAGCTTTCCGTTGCTAGCTTGCTCTCTTTGCGTTGCTAGTTCCTAGCTTTGCGTTTCTAGCCTGCTAGATTTGCGTTGCTTGCTTGCTTGCTTTTTTGCGTTTATTACTTGCAAGTTTTCGTTTCTATCTTGCTAGCTTTGCGTTGCTAGCTTGATAATATTGCGTTGCTTGCTTTATCACTTTGCGTTTCTTGCTTGCTAGCAATTAGTTGCTGGCTTGCTAGCTTTGCGCTACTACTTTGCTCTCTTGCTAGATTTGCGTTATTAACTTGCTAGCTGTGCATTGCTATCTTGCTATCTTTGCGTTGCTACCATGCTAGCTTGTCTTTGCTAGCTTGCTAGCTTTGCGTTGCTAGATAGCTAGCTTTGCTTTGCTATCTTGCTAGCTTGTTAGATATTCGTTAGTAGCTTGCCAGCTTAGGGTTGCTAATTTGCAAATTTTGCGTTGCTAGCTTGCCAGCTTTGCGTTCCTAGCTTGCCAGATTTGCGTGGCTGGCTTGCTACCTTTCCGCTGCTAGCTTGCTAGCTTTGCGTTGTTATCTTGCTATGATGCGTTGGTAGCATGCTATTTTTGCGTTGCTAGCTTGACAGCTTTGCGTTTTCTCTTGCTACCATTGCGTTGCTAGCTTGCTATTTTTGCGTTGTAAGCTTGATAGCTTTGCGTTCTAGTTTGCTAGCTTGCCGTTGCTAGCTTGCTAGTTTGCTTGGTTTGCGTTGCTAAATTTCTAGCTTTTTGTTGCTATCTTGCTAGTTTTTCGTTTCTATCTTGCTAGCTTTGCTTTGCTAGCTTGGTAGCTTTGCGATGCTAGCTTGTTAGCTTTGCGTTACTATCTTATATGCTTTGCGTTTTCGCTTGCTTTGCGTTTCTAGCTTGCTATCTTTTCGTTGCTAGCTTGCTAGCTTTGCGTTTCTAGCTTGCTAGCTTCCCGTTGCTAACTTGCTTGGTATGCGTTGCCAGCTTGCAAGCTTTGCGTTGCTAGTTTGCCAACATTGCGTTGCTAGCTTACCAGATTGCGATGCTAGCTTGACAGTTGTGTTGCTAATTTGCCAGCTTTGCGTTTAAGCTTGCTAGATATGCTTGGCTAGCTTGCTAGCTTTGCGTTGCTACCTTGCTAGGTTCCGGTGCTAGATTTCTAGCTTTGCGTTATTAGCTTGATAGCTTTGCGTTGCAAGTTTGCTAGCTATGCGTTGCTTGCTTGCATGCTTTGCGTTCGTTGCTTGGAGCTTTGCGTTTCTAGCTTGCTAGCTTTCCGTTTTTATTGCTAGCATTGCCTTGCTAGTTTGCTAACTTAGTTTTGCTACCTTGCTAGCATGGCTTTGATACCTTGCTAGTTTTGATTTGTTAGCTTGATAGATTGCTAGATTTGCGTTGCTAGCTTGCTAGCTTTGCGTTGCTATCTTGCCATCTGTGCGTTGCTAGCTTGGCAGCTCTTCTTTGCTACCTTTATAGTTTTGCGTTGCTAGCTTGCCAGCTTTGCGTTGCTTGCTTACTAGGTTTGCTTTGTTAGCTTGGTAGCGTTGCGATTCTAGCTTGATATCTTTGAGTCGCTAGCTTGGTAGATTTGCGTTGTAATCTTCCTAGCTTTGCATTACTAGCATGCTAGCTTTTCGTTGCTAGTTTGCTAGCTTTGAGTTGCTAGCTTGCTACCTTTACGTCGCTTGCTTGCTTTGCGTTCCTTGCATGCAAACTATCATTCTATCTTTGCGTTGCTACCTTGCCAACATTGCGTTCCTATCTGGCCAGCTGTGCGTTGCTAGCTTGCCAGGTTTACGTTGCTAGCTTTGGAGTTTTGCGTTGCTTGCTTGCTTGCTTTGCGTTTATTGCTTGAAAGCATTCTTTGCAAGCTTGCTAAATTTGCGTTGCTAGCTTGCTAGCTTTGCGTTTTTAGCTTGCTAGCTTTGCGTTGCTACCTTGGTAGCGTTACGTTGCAAGCTTGCTTGCTGTGCGTTGGTAGCTTGTTAGCTTTGCCTTTCTAGCTGGCTAGTATGGCCTTGCTAGCTTGCTAGCTTTGCGTTGCTAGCTTGCTAGGTTTGCGTTGCTAGCTTGCTAGCTTTGCGTTGCTAGCTTGCTAGCTTTGGTTAGCTAGCTTGGTAGCTTTGCTTTGCTAACTTCCTAGGTTTGCGTTGCTAGCTATGCGTTGTTATTTTGCTATCTTGCTATATTTGCTTAGCTAGATTGCTAGTTTTGCATTTATACCTTGCTAGAATTGCGTTGCTATCTTGCTATCTATGCGTTGTTAGCTTGCTATCTCTGATTTGCTAGCTTGCTAGCTTTGCGCTGCTACTTTGCCAATCTTGCTTGATTTGCGTAGCTAGCTTGCTATCTTTCCATTGCTAACTTGCTAGATTTGTTTTGCTCGCTTGCCAGCTTTGCGTTCCTAATTTGCCAGCTTTGCATTGTTGGCTTTCCATCTATGCGTTGCTAGCTTGCCAGCTTTGCTTTGCTAGCTTGCCAGTTTTGGGTTGCTAGCTTGCCTGCTTTGCTTTCCAAATTTGCCAGCTTTGCATTGTTAGCTTTCCATCTATGCGTTCCTAGCTTGCCAGCTTTGCCTTGCTAGCTTGCCAGCTTTGCCTTGCTAGCTTGCCTGCTTTGCGTTGTTAGTTTGCTAAATCTCCGTTGCTAGCTTGCTACATATGCGTTGCTATCTTGCTAGCTTTCCGTTGCTAGCTTGCAAGCTTTGCTTTGCTAGCTTGCTATCTTTGCGTTGCTAGATTTGTAGCTTTGCTTTGATTGCTTGCTTGCTTTCTTTGCGTTTATTCCTTGCAAGTTTTCGTTGCTAGCTTGCTAGGTTTGCGTTGCTAGCTTGCTAGCCTTGCGTTGCTTGCTTGATCCCTTTGCGTTTCTTGCTTGCTAGCTCTGAGTTGCTAGCTTGCTTGATTGCTAGAATTACGTTTCTATCTTGCTAGATATTCGTTGCTATCTAGCTAGTTTTCGTTTTTAGCTTGATTGCTTAGCGTTTTATCTTGCTAGCCTTTAGTTGCTAGATTGCTAGCTTTGCGTTTATAGATACCTCGCTTTGCGTTGCTATTTTGCTAGCTTTGCGTTGCTATCTTGCTATCTTTACGTTGCTAGCTTGCTAGCTTTGCGTAGCTATCTTGCTATGATGCGTTGGTAACTAGCTATCTTTGCGTTGCTAGCTCCTAGCTTTGCGTTCTCGCTTGCTACCATAGCGTTGCTAGCTTATCTTTGCGTTCTAAGCTTGCTAGCTTTGCGTTCTAGCTTGCTAGCTTCCCGTTGCTAGCTTTCTAGATTGCTATATTTGCGTTGCTAAATTTCTAGTTTTGCTTTGCTATCTTGCTAGTTTTTTTTCTACCTTGCTAGCTTTGCGTTGCTAGCTTGGTAGCTTTGCGTTGCTAGCTTGTTAACTTTGTGTTGCTATCTTATATGCATTGCGTTCTCGCTTGCTTTGCGTTGCTAGCTTGCTATCTTTGCGTTGCTAGCATGCTAGCTTTGCGTTTCTAGCTTGCTAGATTACCGTTGCTAGCTTGCTTGGTATGCGTTGCAAGCTTGCCAGCTTTGCGTTGCTAGTTTGCCACCTTTGCGTTGCTAGCTTACCAAATTGCGTTGTTAGGTTGCCAGTTGCTAATTTGCCAGCTTTGCTTTGGAAGCTTGCTAGATTTGCTTGGCTAGCTTGCTAGCTTTGCGTTTCTACCTTGCTAGGTTCCGTTGCTAGCTTTCTAGCTTTGCGTTATTAGCTTGATAGTTTTGCGTTGCAAGTTTGCTAGCTATGTGTTGCTTGCTTGCATGCTTTGCCTTCGTTGCTTGCTACCTTTCCGTTGCTTGTTTGCTAGCATTGCGTTGCTAGATTGCTCACTTTGTTTTGCTACCTTGCTAGCTTGGCTTAGATAGCTTGATAGCTTTGATTTCCTTTCTTGCTAGATTTCTAGATTTGCGTTCCTAGCTTGCTAGCTTAGATTTGATAGCTTGCTAGCTTTGCGTTGCTATCTTGCCAGCTGTGTGTTGCGATCTTGCCAGCTGTACTTTGCTACCTTTCCAGTTTTGCGTTGCTAGCATGCCAGGTTTGCGTTTCTTGCTTGCTAGATTTGCTTTGGTAGCTTGCTAGCTTTGCGTTTCTAGCTTGTACTTTGCGTCGCTAACTTGGTTGATTTGCGTTGCTATCTTCCTAGCTTTGCATTACTAGCATGCTAGCTTTGCGTTGCTAGCTTGCTAGCTTTGAGTTGCTATCTTGCTACCTTTACGTTGCTTGCTTGCTTTACGTTTCTTACATGCAAACTAGCATTCTAACATTGCGTTCCTACCTTGCCAGCTTTGCGTTCCTATCTTGCCAGCTGTGCGTTGCAAGCTTGCCAGCTGTACGTTGGTTGCTTCGTTGGTAACTAGCTATTGCTTGCTTGCTTTAAGTTTCTTGCTTTCAAATTTTCGTTGCTAGCTTGCTAGGTTTGCGTTGCTAGCTTGCTAGCTTTCCATTTCTAGCTTGCTAGCTTTGCTTTGTTAGCTTGCTAGCTTTGCGTTGCTACCTTGGTTGCTTTGCGTTGCAAACTTGCTAGCTTTGCGTTGCTATCTTGTTAGCTTTGCCTTTCTAGCTGGCTAGTTTGGCGTTGCTAGCTTGCTAGCTTTGCGTTGCTAGCTTGCTAGCTTTGGGTAGCTAGCTTCGTAGCTTTGCTTTGCTAACTTCCTAGCTTTGCGTTGCTAGCTATGCGTTGTTACTTTGCTATCTTGCTATATTTGCTTAGCTTGATTGCTAGTTTTGCATTGATACCATGCTAGAATTCCGTTGCTAGCTTGCTGTCTTTGCTTTGTTAGCTTGCTATCTCTGATTTGCTATCTTGCAAGTTTTGCGCTGCTACTTTGCCAATCTTGCTTGATTTGCGTAGCTAGCTTGCTATCTTTCCTTTGCTAACTTTCTAGAATTGCTTTCTAGCTTGCCAGCTTTGCGTTCCTAATTTGCCAGCTTTGCATTGTTGGCTTTCCATCTATGCGTTGCTAACTTGCCAGCTTTGCTTTGCTATCTTGCCAGCTTTGGGTTGCTAGCTTGCCTGCTTTGCGTTCCAAATTTGCCCTTCTTTGCATTGTTAGCTTTCCATCTATGCGTTCCTATCTTACCAGCTTTGCGTTGCTAGCTTGCCAGCTTTGCGTTGTTAGCTTGCTGACTCTCCGTTGCTAGCTTGCTACATATGCTTTGTTAGCTTGATAGCTTTCCGTTGCTAGCTTGCAATCTTTGATTTGCTATCTTTCTATCTTTGCGTTGCTAGTTTGCTAGCTTTGCTTTGCTTGCTTTCCTGTTTCTTTGCGTTTATTGCTGGCAAGTTTTCGTTGCTAGCTTGCTAGGTTTGCGTTGCTAACTTGCTAGCCTTGCGTTGCTTGCTTGATCTCTTTGCGTTTCTTGCTTGCTAGCTTTGAGTTGCTAGCTTGCTTGATTGATATAATTACGTTTCTCTCTTGCTAGCTCTTCGGTGCTACCTAGCTATATTTACGTTGTTAGCTTGAGTGCTTTGCGTTTTATCTTGCTAGTTTGTAGTTGCTTGATTGCTAGCTTTGCGTTGCTAGATAGCTCGCTTTGCGTTCCTATCTTGCTAGCTTGCTAGATATGCGTTGCTAGCTTGCCAGCTTAGCGTTGCTAGCTTGCAAATTTTGAGTTGCTAGCTTGCCAACTTTGCGTTCATAGCTTGCTAGATTTGCGTGGCTAGCTTGCTAGTTTTGCGTTGCTACTTTGCTAGCTTACCGTTGATAGCTTGCTAGCTTTGCGTTGCTAACTTACTAGCTTCCCGTTGCTAGCTTGCAAAATTGCTAGATTTGCATTGAAAATTTGCTTGCTTTGTGTTGCTATCTTTCTAGATTTTCGTTGCTTACTTGATATTTTTGCGTTGCTAGCTTGATAGATTGCAAGATTAGAGTTGTTAACTTGTTAGCTTTGCGTTGCCCTCTTGCTAGTATTTGTTGCTAGCTTGCTATCTTTTCGTTGCTAGCTTGGTAGATTTGCGTTGCTAGCTTGCTAGTTTGCGTACCCCGCTTGATAGATTTGCGTTGCTATCTTGCTAGATTTGCGTTGCTAACTTGCTAGATATGCGTTTCTATAAGCTACGTCTTCGTTGCTAGTTTGCTAGCTTTGCTTTGCTCGCTTGCTAACTTTGCGTTGCTAACTTGTTAGCTTGAGTTGCCAGCTTGATAGGTTTCCGTTGCTATCTTGCTTGCGTGGCGATGCTAGGTTGCTAGATTTGAGTAGCTAGATAGCTAGCTTTGCGTTGATAGCTTGTTAGCTTTCTAGATATGCGTTGCTAACTTGCCAGTTTACCGCCGCTAGCTTGCCAAATTTGCGTTGCTAGCTTCCTAGGTTAGTGTTGCTACCTTGCTATATTTTCGTTGCTAGCTTGCTAGTTTTGCGTTGCTAGCTTGCTATCTTTGCGTTGCTTTCTTGCTTGCTTTGCTATTCTTGCTTGCTAGTATTGCGTTGCTAGCTTGATTGATTTGCGTGGCTAGCTTGCTAGCTTTGCGTTGTTAGCTTGCTAGCTTTTCGTTGCTAGCTTGGTAGCCTTGCTTTGCTAGCTTGGTAGTTTGCGTTGCAAGCTTGATAGGTTTGCGTTACTTCATTTCTAGCTTGGCATTGCTAGCTTACTAGCTATGGGTTTTTGCAAGCTAGCTTTGCTTTGTTAGCTTGATAGATTGTTAAATATGCGTTGCTAGCTTGAAAAATTTTGCGTTGGTATCTTGTTAGCTTTGCGTTGCTATCTTACCAATTTTGCGTTGCTAGCTTTCTAGCTTTTCCTTCCTAGCTAGGTAGCTTTGCTTTGCTAGCTTGCTAATTTTGATTTGCTATCTTGAAATCTATCTGTTTTTGGCTTGCTAGCTTTTCGTTCTAGCTTGCGTGCTTTGCGTTGCTAGCTTGCTATTCTTGCCTTGCTATCTTGATAGCTTTGCGTTGCTAGCTTCTTTGATTTGCGTTGCTAGCTTGCTAGCTTTGCGTTGCTAAATTCCTAGCTTTGCTTTGCTAACTTCCTTGCTTTGCGTTGCTATATTGCTAACTTTGCTTTGCTAGCTTGCTAATTTTGATTTGCTAGCTTGCTAGCTTTGGCTGCTAGCTTGCTACATTTGTTTTACTAGCTTGCTAAATTTATATCTTGCAAGCTAGCAAACTAGCAACTTAAACCTAGCAAGCCAACAACTAAAAGCCTGAATCTAGCAATGCAATGCTAGCAAGCTAGCAACGAAAAGCTAGCAAGTTAGCAACGTAAAGTTAGAAAGCTAGCCACATAAATCTACCAAGCTAGCAAATCAAACCTGGCAAGCTAGAGACGCAAATCTGGCATGCTATCAACGCAAAGTTGGTAAGATTGCAAAGCAAAACTATCAAGATAACAACGCAAAGCTAGCAAGCTAGCAACTCATATCTAGCAAGCTAGCAATCTAGGAACGGAAAGCTTGCAATCTAGCAACGCAAAGCTGGAAAGCTAACAACGCAAAACTGGCAATCTAGATAAAGGCAAATCAATCAAGCTAGCAACGCAAAACTGGCAAGCTAGCAAATCAAACCTGGAAAGCTAGTGAGCCGCACTTCCTCCTCTTCGAAAACAACCACACTCTGCTACCAATTGTTGAGCGGGTGCGGAGTTCATAAATCCAGGAGAATCGAAGTTACAAATCTTCTCAGGCGCCAACGTCACCATAGTCGGAGTAATCTCGTCGCATACGACATCGCGAGCCAACAGGAGGGATAAAGGAGGACACTCGCTGAAACACACACACACAAACTTAGGCAACATCACTGTACTACAGGAAAAGCTCACATAAATTATAATACATCATTCATGGGTAGTCCATTAGTTATCTGTATCTAATCACCGACATAGTACCTCTTTAACTGCGATACATGCGCCTTCCTAGTGTAAACGCCAGTATTTGGATTTGCCAATTGTACTGTAACCTTGGTCAAGAATTTGGCAATGACCATAGGTTCTGACCACTTATTGTCCAACTTGGCTGAACGATGTAGAGCTTTCGAA
>NW_019730590.1:27887-34832 GCF_002891405.2 Cryptotermes secundus | reverse complement strand
CAAAATAATACATAAAACATAGCTGAAAAGAAACAAATATTCAATCCCAACAAACTGCCCCTGCCGCATTGCGGCACTCAGTGACCAATCACAAGTCACGTAACTCCTGGCACTCTCACAAAACATGGCAGTTCTAAAACCACTCGCCCAACTTACTCAGTAAGAACTTACTTGATAAAATATATATTACAAGCCAGGGAAAATAATAAATAAATAAATAAATACACAAACTCTCGAGCCAGCCAGCCCCACGCTGGCTCGACAGGGCTTTCTCTCTCTTCCTGTAGTAGTCAATGCGCCGAAACAGAATTTCAACGCATAACGCGTAATCAAAAACCAAACTGAATTTCGAACTCCCAAAACCGACCTTCTCGGTCGAAGACGAAGAGGAAAAAGCAAGAGATCTACTTGTCTGTAAACGTAGCTCGTGTCGGGACTAGAGGGAAGGGGAAACACGTGATCTTAAGTTAGGCAAGGAACTTGATGGGAAAGGGATCGGCTCAGCGTCGCAGCGTAAGTAGTTGCCAGATAGAGAGAGACGGTAAATCCAAAGATCCTACACCGAAAGAACCGTGACACGGTTCACTAGCAACGCATAGATGGAAAGCTAACAATGCAAAGCTGGCAAATTAGGAACGCAAAGCAGCAAGCTAGCAACCCAAAGCTGGGAAGCTAGCAAAGAAAAGCTGGCAAGTTAGCAACGCATAGATGGAAAGCTAAAAATGCAAAGCTGATAATCAAGCAACGCAAAGCTGGCAAGCTAGGAACGCAAAGTGGCAAGCCAACAAAGCATAGCTGGCAAGCTAGCAACGCAAAGCTGGCAAGCAAGCAACGCATATCTAGCAAGCTAGCAAGCTAGCAACGCAAAGCTAGGTATCTAGCAACGCAAAGCTAGCAAGCTAGCAACGACAAACTAGCAAGTTAGCAACGCACACGTATCAAGCTGGCAAAGCAAAGCTAGCAAGCGAGCAAAGCAAAGCTAGCCAGCTAGCAACGCAAAGCTAGCAAGCAAGCAAGCAACGCAAAGCATGCAAGGTAGAAACGCAATGCTAGCAAGCTAGAAAAGAAAGTTATCAAGGTAGCAATTCAAAGCAACCAAGTTACCTACTAAAAACAAGCAAGCTAGCAACGAAACCTAGCAACATAGCAACGCAAAGCTAGCAAACTTGCCATGCAAATCTAGAAAGATTGCAACGCAAAACTGCCAATCTAACAACGAAAAGCTGGCAAGCTAGCAACGCAAAGCTAGCAAGCTAGCAACGCCAAGCTAGCCAGCTAAAAAGGCAAAGCTAACAAGCTAGCAACGCAAAGATAGCAAGCTAGCAACGCAAAGCTACCAAGGTAGCAACGCAAAGCTAGCATGCTAGCAACAAAATACTAGTAAGCTAGCAATGGAAAGCTATGTAGCAAGAAACGCCAAAACAGGCAAGCAAGAAAACAACGAAAACCTACCAAGATTGCAACGCAAAGTTAACAATCTAGAAACCAAAACTAGCAAGTTAGCAACGCATAACAAGCAAGCTAGATACGCAAAGTTAGCAACCTATCAACGAAAAGTAAGCAAGCTAGAAACGCAAAGTTGGCCAGCTAGGAACGCAAGGCTGGCAAGCTAGAAACGCACAGCTGGCAAGATACCAAAGCAAAGCTGTCAAGCTAGCAATACGAAGAGAGCTTGCTAGCAAAGCAAAGCCAACAATTTGGCAACGCAAAACTAGAAAGCTAGCATCGAAAGTTACCACACTAGCAACGCAAAACTAGAAAGCTAGCAAAGCAAACCTACCAAGCTAGCAAAGCAAAGCTAACAAGCTGGCAACGCAAAGCTAACAAGCTAGGAACATCAAGCTAGCAAGCTAGCATCGCACAGCTAGCAAGCTAGCAACGCAAAGCTAGCAAGGTAGCAACTAAAATCTATCAAGCTAACAACTCAAACCAAGCAAGCAAGCAATGTAAATCTAGGAAGCTAACAACCTAGCAAACCAAATCTAGCAACCTAGCAACTCGAAGATCGCAAGATAGCAACGCAAAGATAGCAAGCTAGCAAAGCAAAATTAGCAGGGTATCAATGCAAAGCTGGCAAGCCAGCTACGCAAATTTAGCAAGCTAGCAAGTTAGCAACGCAAAGCTAGGAAGTTTGCAACGCAAAGCTAGCAAGCTAAAAACGCAAACTGGCAAACTAAAAACGCAAAGCTTGGAAGATTGCAACCCAATGCTGGCAAGCTAGCAACGCATAGCTGGCAAGCTAGCAACGCAAAGGTGGCAAGATAGCAACGCAAAGCTGGAAATTTTGCAATGCAAAAATAGCAAGCTAGCAACGCAAAGCTGACAACATAGCAACGCATAGCTGTCAAGCTAGCAACGCATACCTGGAAAGATAACAACGCAAAGCTGGCAATCTAGAAACGAAAATCAGGCAAGGTAGCAACGAAAAATAGCAAGCTAGAAACGCAAAGCTGGCAAGCTAGCGACGCAAATCTAGCAAGCTAGCAACGCATATCTAATAAGCTAACAAGCTAGCAAAGAAAATCTAGCAAGCTAGCAACGCAAAGCTAGCAAACTAACAACGCAATGCTAGCAAATCATCAACGCCAATCTAGCAAGCTAGTAAATTAGCAACGCAAAGCTCCCAAGCTAGCAAGTCAAAGCTAGCAATCTAGCAACGCAAAGCTAGCAAGTTAGAAACGCAAAGCTAGCAAGCTAGCAAAGCAAAACTAGCAAGCTACCAACGCAAAGCTGGAAAGCTAGCAACGCAAAGCTGGCAAGATAACAACGCATAGCTGGAAAGCTAACAACGCAATGCTGGCAATCTAGAAATGCAAAGCAGGGAAGCTAGCTAAGCAAAGCTGGCAAGCTAGCAACGCAAAGCTAGCAAGTTTGAAATGCAAATCTAGCAAGCTAGCAAGCCAGCAACGCAAAATTTAGCAAGTTTGCAACGCAAACCTAGCAAACTAGCAATGCAAACCTAGCAAGCCTACAAGCTAGCAACGCAAAGCTAGCAAGTTAGCAAGGCAGAAATTACAAGCTTTCAACGCAAAGATATCAAGCTAGAACGGAAAATTAGCAAGGTAACAACGCAAAGCTACCAAGCTAGCAACTCAAAATTAGCAAGCTAGAAACGCAAAGCTAGTAAGCTAGGAACGCAAAGCTACCAAGCTAGGATCGCCAAGCTAGCAAGATAGCAAGGCAGAAATTACAAGCTCTCAACGCAAAGATAAAAAGCTAGAACGGAAAATTAGCAAGGTAACAACGCAAAGCTACCAAGCTAGCAACTCAAAACTAGCAAGCTAGCAACTCAAACTAACAAGCTAGCAACGCAAAGATAGCATGATAGCAACGCAAAGCTATCAAGCTAGCAACGCATATCTAGCAATGTAGCAAAACTAGCAACGCAAAGCTTGCTAGCTAGCAACGCACAAATAGCAAGCTAGCAACGGAAAGCTAGCAAGCAAGAAACGAAAAGCAAGCAAGCAAGCAACGCAAAGGTAGCAAGCTAGCAACGCAAAGCCAGCAAGATAGCAACGCCAAGCTAGCGACGTAGCAACGCATGCTACCCACCCAGCTAGCAAGGCAAACATATCAAGCTAGTAACGAATAGCTAGCAAGCACGAACCGCAATGCAAGCAAGCAAGAAAACAAAGGTAGCAAATCTAGCAAAGCAAAGATAGCAAGCTAGCGACACAAAGCTAGCAAGCTAGCAACGCAAAGCTTGCAAGTTAGAAACGCAAATCTAGCAAGCTTGCAAAGCAAAGGTGGCAAGCTAGCAACGAAAACTTGCAAGCCAGCAACGCAAAGCTGGCTTGCTAGCAACGCAAAACTGACAAGCTAGCAAATCATATTTAGGAAGATAGCATGCTAGCAACGCAAAGCTAGCTATCTAGCAACGCAAAGCTAGCAAGCTAGCAACGCCAAGCTAGCAAGTTGCAACAAAAAATTATCAAGCTGGCAACACAAATCTAGCAAGTTAGCAACGCAAGGCGACCAAGCAAGCAACGAAAAGCTAGCATGCTAGCAACGCAAAGCTAGCAAGCTTGCAACGCAAAGGTAGCAACCAAGACACGCAAAGTAAACAAGCAAGCAAGCAACGCAAGGCAACCAAGCTAGCAACGCAAAGCTAGCAAGATAGCAACACAAAATTAGCAAGCTAGCAATGCTAAACTAGCAAGCAGGGAATGCTAAAGGAGGCATGCAAGCAAGCAAGGCAAAACTAGAAAGATTGCAACGCAAATTGAGCAAGCTAGCAACACAAAGCTAGCAAGGTAGATACGCAAAGTTAGCAAGCTAGCAAAGCAAAGCTAAGAAAGCTAATCTAGCAAGCAAACAACGCTACCAAGCTAGGAACGCCAAGCTAAAGAACTAGCATCGCAAAGCTAGCAAGCTAATAACGCAAAGCTAGCAAGATAGCAACTCAAAGCTATCAAACTAGCAAGGCATATTAGCAATCTAGCAAGCTATCAACGCAAATCTAACAAGATAGCAAAGCAAATCTACCATGCTGGCAAAGGAAAGCTAGCAAGCTAGAAACACAAGGCTACCAAGCTAGCAACGCAAAGTTAGCAAGCTAGCAACACAAAGTTAGCAAGCTAGCAACGCAATGATAGCAAGCAAGAAACGCATAGCTAGCAAGCTAGCAAAGCCAAGCTAGCATGTTTGCAACGCTAACATATCAAGCTGGCAACGCAATGCAAGCAATCAAGCAACGCAAGTATACCAAGCTAGCAACGCAAATCTAGCAAGCAAGAAAAGCAAAGCTAGCAAGCTAGGAGCGCAGAGCTAGCGAGCAAGAAACGAAAAGCAAACAAGCAATCAAAGCAAAGTTAGTAAGCTAGCAACGCAAAAGCTAGCAAACTAGTAACGCAAAGCTAGCAAGCTAGCAACGGAAAGCTCGCAAGGAAGCAACGCAAAGATAGCAAGGTAGGAAGCAAATCTAGCAATCTAGCAAAGGAAAGATGGCAAGCTAGGAACGCAATCTGGCAAGCCAACAAAGCAAATCTGGCAAGCTAGCAACGCAAAGCTGGCAAGCTAGCAACGCATATCTAGCAAGCTAGCAAGCTAGCAACGCAAAGCTAGCTATTTACCAACGCAAAGCTAGCAAGCTAGCAAAGTCAAGCTAGCAAGGTTGCAACGCACTCGTATGAAGCTGGCAACTCAAAGCTAGCCAGCAAGGAACGCGAAGCTAGCCAGTTAGCAACTCAAAGCTAGCAAGCTAGCAACCCAAAGCTTAGCAAGCAAGAAACGCAAAGTAAGCAAGCATGCAACGCAAAGATTCCAAGCTAGAAACGCAATGCTAGCAAGCTAGCAACGCAAAGGTAGCAAGCTAGCAAAAGGAAGATAGCAAGGTAGCAACACAAAGCATGCAAGCTAGCTACTAAAAACTAGCAAGCTAGCTACGAAAACCTAGCAAAATAGCAACGCAATTCTAGCAAACTTGCCAAGCAAATCTAGAAAGAATGCAACGCAAAACTGGCTGGCTAACAACACAAAGCTAGCAAGCTAGCAACGCAAAGCTAGCAAGCTAGCAACGCAAAGCTAGCAAGCTAGCAACGCAAAGCTAGCCAGCTAGAAAAGCAAAGCTAACAAGCTAGCAACGCAAAGCTCTCTAGCTAGAAACGCAAAGCTTGCAAGATATCAATGCAAAGCTAGCAAGGAATCAAGGCTAACCTATAAAGCAGGCAAAGAAAATAAGCAAGCTAACAACGCAAATTTATCAAGCTAGCAACGCAAAGATAGCAAGCTAGCAACGCAAAGTTAGCAAGTAAGCAACGGAAAGTTAGCAAGGTAGCAATGCAAAAATAGCAAGATATCCACGAAAATCTAGCAAACTATTAACCTAAGTTGGCAAAGAACAGCGCAAACTTGCAAGCTAGCAACGCAAAGCTAGCAAACTATCAACGCATAACTGGCCATCAAGCATCGCAATGCAGCCAAGCTAGCAACCCAAATTTGGCAAGCTACAAAGGCAAAGCTGGCAAGCTAGCAACGCATATTTAGCAAGCTAGCAACGCAAACTTAGCAAGCTACAAACCCAAAGATATCACGTTAGAAACGCAAAGCTACTAAGCTAGCAACGAAAAGCTAGCAAGCTAGCAAAGCAAAATTATCAAGATAGCAACGCAAATCTAAAAATATAGCAATCTAGCAAATAAAAGCTAGCAAGCTAGCAACGCCAAGCTAAAAATGAAAGAACGCAAAGCTAGCAAGCTAGCAACGCAAATCTAGTAAGTTAGCAACAAAAAGCTAGCCAGCTAGCAACGAATTCTAGCAAGAAAGAAAATCTTAGCAAGCAAGAAACGCAAAACTAGCAAGCTAGGAACGCAAATCTGGTAAGCTTGCAAAGGAAAGTTAGCAATCTAACAACGCAGACTGTAATGCCCTGGCGACGTAGGGGAGGCATGGAGGTATCCCTCCCGCTGCTGCCGCCGCTGTAATGCCGTGGTACAGGGGGGCGTGGAGTCAGCCCGCCTCTCTCACCACTGTAACTCCGCATGTAGGGGCCGTGGAGGTATCCTTCCTCGCCTCCACTAGTTATGTCGTAAACTGGTACTCCTGGTAACGTCGCGCCGTCGGGGGTGTGCAGGTACCCCTCCTTGCCTCCACTGGTTATGCTGTAAGGCGTTAACGCAACCATCCTAGCTTACCCTTAGCTAGGATTCTCCTATATCGGAGTTTCCTTCTGTCATACAAGCTGCCACCATCTATTTTCTGTTCTTTCAATTGTTGGTACTACTCCCTGACAAATAGTCTTAGCTCCTTCTTGACCACTCCGCATATGGTTTACAGGTAGCCACGTAATCCATTAATATTACACTTTATCTTTATGTCTTAAAAGGGCGTTACTATCAAGGCCACCTTACTCTGCCGGTGAGGCAGGAGCCTATCCCTGTCTATTCTTATCTTCATCTTCGGCTGCCACTGCTGCCTGTGTCAGTTCTGCCCTCGCTCGTCAGGATT
>NW_019730590.1:25506-26650 GCF_002891405.2 Cryptotermes secundus | reverse complement strand
CTCTTCGTCTGGACGTAGGAGGGCCGGTACGGGTGGCACGATTATCTCCTGGTCCTTCCATTCAGCTCTGGATTGGAATTGGCGGCTCGATGGCAACGTCAATGTCCCCGCTAATATGTCGCAACCCTGTGGCTGCTCGAGTACCCCGGTTCCTTGGATACTTGTTTTATTCAAGGGGCAGTTATGGGTGTTGAGGCATTTACATTCTATTCTCGTAAGTCCATTCACTGCATACAGCCATGCATCTTTAACTGGCAGTTTTCTAAATATAGGCCTAAAGTTGTTTGGCACAATCTCCCGTGTACACAGTGAGTAACCTTGGGCTGTTCCAAAATATAGGCTACTCAAACAAGTTTCCTCGGCTCTCTCAATTGTTGGTAACGCTACCGGGTTGTACAAAAGGTAGGTATGATTCTCGGGTTTTAGAGGGATTGGGATTACAAGGCGACTGGCCTTCTCTGTGGACAGGACTACAACTTAGGCCGATACATCAAATAAATACAAAATCTCAAATTTCTATACCGTAATAAATAATCCTGCTCTGTCAAAACGTTATTTCCTAGCCTACAGCTAGTCTAGGGTCCCTCTCTACCTGTAAACAATTGGGCGTGTCAATATCTGCTATTTCTGAGCTGCTTCGGTCTCCGACCGTCTTTACTCTTTATTATTACGATGTCTTCAAGAGTAGCGAGTAGTCATGTCTGGTACTCTTGTTACTTCCCGTCTCTCAGGCACTGTCAAGGTCGACTGCCCACTAGCTCTGCGTGTTAATTGCTGACGAATAATATTGTTCGTCTTATTAGCGTCATCTCTTTCTATATCATTCGTTCTCTCTTTGTTTCTGTTTACTGGACTCGGTCGCGTCAGCCATATTCAAGGCTGGCGATTCTTCCTCACGCCTGTCTAGCGTTATCTTTTTCTATCCTGCGTTCCGTCTCTGTCTCTTCCTGCACTGCTGTGGCTTTCGCTGACTAGGTGTTTCTCGCTCAGTCTTTCCTCGGCTCTCGTGGTGCGCGTATGAGTAGCTTCTCCCAGCTAGAGGCAAATCGCAACTTCAGCAGTTTTACTTCACAGTTATTTCTCTCACTCGTAGTGCATCTACGAATCACGCTTGCTTCCAACTAGCAAGCACGCTGAACCCAGT
>NW_019730590.1:8963-23863 GCF_002891405.2 Cryptotermes secundus | reverse complement strand
CT
Source organism: Cryptotermes secundus (assembly GCF_002891405.2). Classification (NCBI taxonomy): domain Eukaryota; kingdom Metazoa; phylum Arthropoda; class Insecta; order Blattodea; family Kalotermitidae; genus Cryptotermes; species Cryptotermes secundus. The sequence goes on along the minus strand of NW_019730590.1, from coordinate 23,861 downwards.
GTTTAAAATCAGAATTCCAAGTCTCTTGAATTTCCCTAATTTATAGTGTTACTTTGCTGATTAGTCATTGACGACAGAGGGTAGATAACTCCTCCTCCGTGTCCTCTATTCCCAAAGTTATATTCTCATTGGATATTCAATGTGGTTGGGGGTGGACCTCTTGAGTCTTATCGCTGTGTATTTACTCATATGACCATCTCCAGTGGCCTAGTTAGCGGAGCGTCTTGCATACGGTATTACGCATGAATGCTGATTATCGCATTCTTAACCTCATTGCGTGTCCATGTGTTGTCATCTTTGCTCTTTCACTGCAAAACACTTTTCGCAAGTCTCCAGGCACCTAGGTAATGACTTAAATTTTCAATCCCAAATTTGATCCTCAACACAGACCTAGCAATCTAGCAACGCAAAGCTAGTAATATTGCAACGCAAATCAATCTAGCTAGCAACCCAAAACTAGCAAGCTAGCAAAGCCAAGCTAGAATTTTAGCAACGCAAATCTATCAAGCTGGCAACGCAAACCTAGCAACCTAGCAACGCAAGGCTACCAAGCTAGCAACGCAAAGCTAGCAAGCTAGCAAAGGGAAGCTAGCAAGAGAAGAACGCATAGCTAACAAGCAAGAAATGCAAAGCAGAAAGCATCGCAAAGCTAGAAAGCTAGCAATGCAAAGCAAGCAAGCAACTAAAAGCAAGCAAGGAACGCAAAGCAACCAAATAAGGAAGAAAAATAAAGCAAGCAAAGAACGCAGAGCAAGCATGGAGGAAAAGAAGCAAGCAGAAAGCAGGCTACAAAAGAAAAGGAGGCTAGCAACGCAAAGCTAGCAAGCTACCAACGCAAAGCTAGCAAGCTACCAACGCAAAGCTATCAAGCTAGCAACGGAATGCTAGCAAGTTAGGTACGCAAAGCTAGCAAGCTAGCTACGTAAAGCTAGCAAGGTAGCAAAGCAAAGCTAGCAAGCTAGCAACGCAAATCTAGCAAGCTTGCAACGCACAGCTAGCAAGTTAGCAATTCAAAGCTAGCAAGCTAGCAACGCAAAGCTAGTAAGTTACCAACGCAAAGCTAGAAAGATAGAAACGAAAAATTGCAAGGTAGCAACTCTAAGATAGCAAGCTAGCAAAGCAAATCTAGCAAGCTAGCAAAGCAAATCTAGCAAGCTAGCAACGCAAAGCAAGCAAGCTAGCAACGCAAAGCTAGGAAGCTAGCAACGCAAAGCTAGCAATTTAGCAACGCTAAGCTAGCAAGTTAGAAAAGCAAAGCTAGCAAGCTAGCAGAGCAAATCTAACAAGCTAGGAACGCAATGATAGCAAGGAAGCTACGCAAAAAAAGGCACAAGAAAGCAAGGCAAAGCAAGCAAACAAGCAATCAACAAAATGCAAGCATGCTAAGCAAAGCAAGCAAGCTAACAAGAAACGCAAAGCAAGCTAGCAAGGAAAGCAAACAAGCAAGCAACGGAATCAAGCCAGAAAGCAAACGAAGCAAAGCCAGCACGCAAGCAAGCAAAGCAAAGCAAGCAAGTAACTAAAAGCAAGAAAGGAACGCAAAGCAACCAAATAAGCAAGAAACATAAAGCAAGCAAGGAACGCAAAGCAAGCAAGGAGGCAAAGAGGCAAGCAGGAAAGCAGGCTACAAAAGAAAAGCAGGATAGCAACGCAAAGCCAGAAAGATAGCAACGCAAAGCAACAAGATAGCAACGCAAAGATAGGAAGAGAGCAACGCATATCTAGCAAGCTAGCAAGAGAGAAACGGAAAGAGAGCAAGATTGCAAAGCAAAGCTAGCAAGCTAGCAACGCAATGCTAGCAAGCTAGCGAAGGAAAGATAGATAGCAAGAAAAGCAAAGCTAGCAAGCTAGCAACGCAAAACGAGCAAGCTAGCAACGCAAAGCTAGCAAGCTAGCAACGGAAAGCTAGCAAGCTTGCAACGAAAAGCTAGGAAGCTAGCAACGCAAAACGAGCAAGCTAGCAACGCAAAGCTAACAAAGCAAGCAACGCAAAGATAGCAAGATAGCAACTAAAAGATAGCAAGCTAGAAACGCAAAACTATCAAGCTAGAAAAGTGGAGCTAGCAAGCTAGCAACGCAAAGCTAGCCACCTAGCAACGGAAAGTTAGCAAGCTAGCAAATTAAAGCTAGCTGCTAGCAACGCAAAGCCAGCAAGCTAGCAACGGAAATCTAGCAAGTAAACAACGCACAGGTAGCAAGATTGCAACGCATAGCTGGCAACCTAGCAACGCAAAATTGCAGGCTAGCAATGCAAAGATAGCAAGCTAGCAACGCAAAGCTAGCAAGATAGGAAAGCAAACCTTGCATGCTAGAATCGCAAAGATAGCAAGCAAGCTACGCAAAGCAAGCAAGCAAGAAAGCGACGCAACTCAAGGAAGCAAGCTAGTAAGCAAGGAACTTGAAGCAAGCAAACAAGCAAGCAACACAATGCAAGCAAGTAACGCAAAGCAAGCAAACTAACAAGAACCGTATAACAAGCTAGCAAGCAAAGCAAACAAGAAAGCAAGCAACGGAACCATGCCAGAAAGGAAACGAAGCAAAGCCAGCAAACAAGCAAGAAAACAAAGCATGCAAGCAAGCAACTCAAAGCAAGCAAGGAATGCAAAGGAACCAAATAAGCCAGAAACAAAGCAAGCAAAGAGGCAATCAGGCAAGCAGGAAAGAAAGCTAACATAGAAAAGCAGGCTAGCAAAGCAAAGCAAGCTAGCTACGCAAAGCTAGCATGCTAGCAACAGAAAGCTAGCAAGCTAGCAACGCAAAGCTAGCAAGATAGCAACGGAAGGATAGAAGGCTTGCAACGCAAAGCTTGCAAGATACCAATGCAAAGCTAGCAAGCTATCAACCCAAAGCTAGCAAGCTAGCAAAGGAAAGCTAGATAGCTAGCAAAGCAAAGTTAGCAAGCTAGCAACGCAAAGCTAACAAGCTAGCAACGAAAAACTAAAAAGCTAGCAACGCAAAGCTAGCAAGCTAGCAAGATAGGAACGCAAATCTAGCAAGCTGGCAACGTAATGCTAGCAAGCTAGCAACGCAAAATTAGGAAGCTAGCAACGAAAAACCAGCTAGCTAACAAGGCAAATCTAGGAAGAAAGCAACGCAAAATTAGCAAGCTAGCAACGGAAACCTAGCAAGCTAGCAACGCAAAGCCAGCCAGTTAGCAACGCAAAGCCAGAAAGCTAGGAACGCAAGGCTAGCAAGGTAAAAAAAAATTGAGCATGCTATCACCGCAAAGCTAGCAAGCTAGAAACGCAAATTTAGAAGCTAACAAGCTAGAAAAGGGAATCTAGCAAGCTAGAAAAGCTAAGCTAGCAAGCTAGGAATGCAAAGCTAGCAAGCTAGCAACGCAAAGTTAGCAAGCAAGCAACGGAAAGATAGCAAGCTAGCAACGCACAGCCAGCAAGCTAGCAACACAAAACCAGCAACCTAGCAACCAAAGCTAGCAAGCTAACAACGACAAGCTACCAAGCTGGCAACGCAAAGATAGCAAACTAGCAAAGCAAAGCTAGCAAGCTTGCAACGCAAAGCTAGCAAGCTAGAAACGCCAAACTAGCAATCTAGCTATGAAAACCTATCAAAATAGCAAAGCAATGCTGGCAAGGAAGAAACCCAAAGCAAGAAGGCGAGGTAGCATCTCAAAGCAAACTGCATGCAATGCAAAGGTAGCAAGCTAGTAACGAAGAACGTAGCAGAGCTAACAACGCAAAGTTTGAAAATTATGTAAGGAAAGCTAGCAAGCTAGCAACGCAAAACTATCAAGATAGCAACGCATAGCTAGAAAGCTAGCAACGCAAAGCTAGCAAGAAAGCAACGCAAATCTAGAAAGCAAGAAATCAAAGCAAGCAAGCAAGAAACGAAAAGCAATCAAGAAAAATGGAAGAAAGCAACGCAAATCTAGCAAGCTAGCAACTCAAAGCTAGCAAGCTAGAAACGCAAAGCTAGCAAGCTATCATCGGAAAGCTAGAAAGCTAGCAAAGCAAAATTAGAAAGCGAGCAACGCAAAGCTAGCAAACTAGAAACGCAAAGCAAAGATAGCAAGGAAAATCTAGCAAGCTAGCAACGTAAAGCTAGCAAGCAAGAAACGCAAAGCAAGCCTGTAAGAAAGCAAAGCATATCAAGCAAGCAAAAAGCAACACAAAGATAGCAAGCTAGCAAATCGATGCAAGCTAGGAAGCAAGCAACGAAAAGCAATCATCAAACAAGCAACGCAAAGAAAGGAAGCAAGCAACGAAAGCAAGCAAACTAGAAAGCAAAGAAATGCAAGTAAGTTACACAAAACCAGATAGAAGAAAGAACGAAACGCAAGGAACCAAGCAAGAAATCAAGCAAAGCAATCATGCAAAAAAAGGAACACAATGCAAGCAAGCAACGCAAAAAAGCAAGCAAGCAAAAATCGCAAAGCAAGCTAGCAAGCTAAGCAAAGCAAGCAAGCAAGAAAGAAAACGAAGCAATTCAAGCAAACAAGCAAACAACGCAAACCAAGCAAATAAACAACTCAATGCAAGGAATTAAAGCAAAGCAAACAAGCAGGCAAAACACATAGCAAGCAAAGCAAGCAAAGAACGCAAAACAAGCAAGCAGACAAGCAGTCAAGCAGGCAACGCAAGGAAGGCTAGCAACACAAAGCAAGCTAGCAACCAAAGCTAGCAAGCTAGCAACACAAATCTAGCTTGTAAGCAACACAAATATAGCAAGCTTGCAACGCAAATATAGCGAACTACGAAGTTAGCAACGCAAAGCTAGCAAGCTAGCAACGCAAAGCTAGGAACCTAGCAACGCAATACTAGCAAGCTAGAAACGCATAGCTAACAGGCTAGCAACGAAAAGGTAGCAAGCTAGCAACGCCAAGCTAGCAAGCAAGAACCGCATTCCAAGCAAGCATGCAAGCAACGCAAACCAAGCAAGCAACGCAAAGCTAGCAAGCTAGCAACAATTTGCTAGCTAGCTAGCAAAGCAAAGCTTGCATGCTAGAAACGCAGAGTTAGCAAGCAACAAACGGAAAGCAAGCAAGCAAGCAAGCAAAGAACCCAAATCAAGCAAAAAAAAAAAAACGAAAAGCTAGCAAGCAAGCAAAGCAAAGCTAGCAAGTTATCAACACAAATCTAGCAAGCTACGAAACTAACATCGCAAAGCTAGCATTCTAGCAAATCAAAGCTAGCAAGCTAGTAACGCAAAGCTAGCAAGCTAGGAACAAAATAGCTAGCAATCTAGCAATGCAAAGCTAGCAAGCAAGAAACGCAAAGCAAGCAAGCAAGCAACGCAAAGCTAGCAAGCTAGCAACCAAAGCTAGCTAGCTAGCAACTCAAAGCTAGCAAGCTAGTAACGCAAAGCTAGCAAGCTAGGAACAAAATAGCTAGCAATCTAGCAATGCAAAGCTAGCAAGCAAGAAACGCAAAGCAAGCAAGCAAGCAACGCAAAGCTAGCAAGCTAGCAACCAAAGCTAGCTAGCTAGCAACTCAAAGCTAGCAAGCTAGTAACGCAAAGCTAGCAAGCTAGGAACAAAATAGCTAGCAATCTAGCAATGCAAAGCTAGCAAGCAAGAAACGCAAAGCAAGCAAGCAAGCAACGCAAAGCTAGCAAGCTAGCAACCAAAGCTAGCTAGCTAGCAACTCAAAGCTAGCAAGCTAGTAACGCAAAGCTAGCAAGCTAGGAACAAAATAGCTAGCAATCTAGCAATGCAAAGCTAGCAAGCAAGAAACGCAAAGCAAGCAAGCAAGCAACGCAAAGCTAGCAAGCTAGCAACACAGAGCTAGCAAGCTAACAAAGCAAAGATGGCATGCTAGCAACGCAAAGCTGGCAAGCTAGAGAACGATATCTAGCAAGCTAGCAACGCAAAGCTACCAAGCTAGCAACGCAAAGCAGCCAAGTTAGCAACGCAAAACTAGCAAGTTGGCAACGCAAATCTAGCAAGGAAGAAACGCAAAGTAAGCAAGAAAGCTAGAAAGCAAGCAAGCAAGCAAAGCAAAGCTAGTAAGAGGGCAACTCAAAGCTTGCAATCTACATATCCAAAAATAGCAAGCTAGAAACGCAACGTTAGCAAGCTAGCAACGCAAAGCTGGCAAGCCAGCAACGCAAAGCTGGCAAGCTAACAACGCACAGCTGGCAAGCATGCCACACAAAGCTGGCAAGCTAGCAAAGCGAAGCTAGCAAGCTAGCAACGCAAAGTTTGAAAGTTAGCAACGCAAAGCTAGCAAGCAAGCAAGCAACGAAACATAGAAAGCAAGAATCGCAAATCAAGAAAGCAAGCAAGGAACGCAAATCTAGCAAGCTAGAAACGCAAAGCTATAAAGCTAGAAACGGAAAGCTAGAAAGATAGCAACGCAAAGCTAACAAGCTAGCCACGCAAATCTAGCAAGTTAGCAACGCAAAGCTGGCATGCTAGCAACGAAAGGCTGGCAAGCTAGCAACGCAAAATTGCAAGCTAGCAACGCAAAGCTAGCAAATTAGAAACGCAAAGCTAGCAAGCTAGAAACGCAAGGCTAATAAAGTTATCAACGCATATCTAGCAAGCTAGCAATCTAGCAACGGAAAGCTAGCATGCTAGCAACACAAAGGTGGCAAGCTAGCAACGCAAGGCTAATAAAGTTATCAACGCATATCTAGCAAGCTAACAAGCTAGCCACGCAAAGCTAGCAAATTAGAAACGCTAAGCTAGCAAGCTAGCAACGCAAAGCCAACAAGCTAGCAACGCAAAATTAGCAAGCTGGCAGCGCAAATTTAGCATGATAGCAACGCAAAATTATCAAACTTGCAACACTTCTCTAGAAATCTAGAAAGCTAGCATCGCAAAGCAATCTAGCTAGCAACGCAAAGTTATCAAGCAAGCAAAGCCAAGTTGGAAGGTAGCAACTCACACCTAGCAAGGTGGCAACGCAAAGCTAGCAAGCTAGCAAATCAATGCTACTAAGCTAACAATGGAAAGCTAGCAAGAAAACAAAGCAAAATTAGCAAGCTAGCAACGCAAAGCTAGCAACGCAAACCTATCAAGAAAGAAACGCAAAGAAAGCAAGAAGCTAGCAACGATAAACAAGCAAGCTACCAACGCAAAGCTATCAAGATAGCAGTGGAATGCTAGCAAGGTAGCAAAGCAAAGCTTGCAAGCTAGACACGCAAATCTAGCAAGCAGGCAAAACAAAGCTGGCAAGCTAGAAACGCAAAGCTACCAAGCGCTCAAGCAAGCAACCGATAGCTAGCAGGCTAGCAACGCAAAGTTAGCAAGCTAGAACGCAAAGCTAACAATTTATCAACACAAAAGTAGCAAGCGAGCAAACTGGAGACGCAAAGCTAGCAAGCTAGCAACGCAAAGCTAGCAAGCTAGCAGCGCAAAGCTAGCAAGATAGCAAAGCAAAGCTAGCAAGCTAACAACGTAAAAGTAGCAATCTACCAAGCAAACAACGCAAAGATAGCAAGCTAGCAACGCCAAGCTTGAATGGTAGCAACGCAAACAAGCAAGCTAGCAACGCAATGCTAACAAGTTAGCAAGCTAGCAATCTAGAAACGCAAAGCTAGGAACGAATAAGTAGCAAGCTAGCAAACAAAAAACGCAAAGCAAGTCAGCAACGCAAAGCTATTAAACTAGCAACGCAAAGCTAGAAAGCTGGCAACGAAAAGCTAGCAAGCTAGCAACGCAAAGCTACCAAGCTAGCAACGCCAACCTAGGAAGTTAGAAACGCAAAGCTACCAAGCTAGAAACGCAAATCTAGCAAGCTAGTAACGCAAAGCTAGCAAAGCTAGAAACGCAAATCTAGCAAGCTAGCAACTCAATGCTCGCAAGCTAGAAACGCAAAGATAGCAAGCTATCATCGGAAAGCTTGAAAAATAGCAAAGCAAAGATAGAAAGCTAGCAACGCAATGCCTTGCAAGGCAAAGCTAGCAAGCTAGCAACGCAAAGCTTACAAAGCAAAGGTATCAAGCTAGAAACGCAAAGCTAGCAAGCAAGAAACGCAAAGCAAGCCAGTAAGAAAGCAAAGCATATCACGCAAGCAAGCAAGCAAGCAAGCAAAATAATATTAACAAGCTAGCAACTCTAAGCAAGCAAGCAACGAAAGCACGCAAACTAGCTAGGAAAGAAAAGAAAGCAAGTTACGCATAGCAAGAAAATAAGCAAGCAACGCAAGGAAACAAGCAAGAAAGCAAGAAACGAAATCAACTAAACAAGCAAGCAACACGTTTTAAGCAATCAACACAAAGCAAACAAGCAAGCAAAAACCGCAAAAAAGCTAGCAAATTAAGAAAAGCAAGCAAGAAAGGAAACGAAGAAATGCAAACAAGCAAGGAAAGCAAAGCAACATAGCTAGCAAAAAAAACCAGCAAAGCAAGCAAGGAACGCAAAGCAAGCAAGCAAACAAGCATTCAAGCAGGCAACGCAAAGAAGGCTAGCAACGCAAAGCAAGCTAGCAACCTAATCTAGCAAGCTAGCAAGCTAGCAACACAAATCTAACAAGCTAGCACACTAGCAACGCAAAATTAGGAAGCTAGCCAAGCAAATCTAGCAATCTTGGAACGGAAAATTGCAAGCTAGCAACACAAAAATAGAAACTCAAATCTAGAAAGATAGCAACGCAAAGCTAGATAGCTAGCAAAGCAAAGCTAACATGCCAGCAACGCATAGTTAGCAAGCTAGCAAAGCAAACCTAGCAAGCTTGGAACACAAAAATAGCAAGCTAGCAACGCAAAGCTAGCAAGCTTGCAAAGCAAATCTAGCAAGCAAGAAACACAAAGTAAGCAAGCAAGCAAGCAACGCAAAGCAAGCAAGCAAGCATCGCAAAGCTGAGAAGCTAGGAATGTAAATCTAGCAAGCTAGCAACGAAAACCTACATACCTAGCAACGCAAAGCTAGCATACTAGCAACGCAAAGCTAGTAAGCTTGCAACGCGCACCTAGCAAGCTAGCAAAACAAAGCCAGCAATCTACCAAAGCAAATATAGCAAGCTACCAACGCAAATCTAGCAAGCTATCAAAGCAAAGCTAATATGCTAGCAACGCAAACCTAGCAAACTAACAACGCAACGCTAGGAAGCTAGCAACGAAAAGGAAGCAAGATAGCAAAGCATAGCTAGTAACCTAGAAACGCAAAGCTAGCAAGCTAACAATGTAAAGCAAGCAAGCTAGCAACGCAAAGCTACCAAGATAGCAACGCAGATCTATGAAGCTAGCAACGCAAATCTAGGAAGTTAGCAAGGAAATGCTAGCAAGCTAGCAACGCAAAGCTAGCAAGCTAGCAAGCTAGCAACGCAAAGCTAGCAAGCTAGGAACGCAAAGCTAGCAATCTAGGAAAAGCAAAGCTAGTAAGCTAGCAACGCAATGATAGCAAGCTAACACGCAGAGCTAGCAAGCTAACACGCAGAGCTAGCAAGCTAGCAATGAAAATCTAGCAAGCTAGCAACGCAAATCTAGGAAGCTAGCAAGCTAGCAACGCAAAGCTAGCATTATATCAACGGGGATCCCGCAAGCTAGCAACGCAATGCTAGCTAGCTAGCAAACGCAAAGCTAGCAAAGCAAATCTAGCAGGCTAGCAAAGCAAAGCTAGCAAGCTAGCAACGCAAAGCTAGCAAGCTTGCAAAGAAATGCTGGCAAGTTAGAAACGCAACGCTAGCAAGCTAGGGAAGCAAAGCTAGCAAGCTAGGAACGCAAAGCTGGCAAGCTAGCAACGCAGAACTTGCAAGCAAGAAACGCAAAGTAAGCAAGCAATCAAGAAACGCAAAACAAGCAAGCTAGCATGCAACCAATGCTTCCAAGCTAGCAACGCAAAGCAAGCAAGCAAACAAGCGACATTATTCAAACAAGCAACGCAATGCAAGCAACAAGAACAAGTAACAAGAACCGGAAAACAAGCTAGCAAGCAAAGCACAGCAACAAGGAAGCAACGGAAAACAAGCAAGAAAGCAAACGAAGCAAAGCAAGCAAACAAGCAAGCAAGAAACTCAAAGCAAGCAAGGAATGCAAAGCAAACAAGAAGGCCGAAAACACAAAGCAAGCAAAGAAAGCAAGAGACGCGAAGTAAGCAAGCAGGCAAGCATTCAATCAGGAAAGCAGGCAACGAAAAACAGGCTAACAACGCAAAGCAGGCTAGCAACGAAAAGCAGGATAGCAATGGAAAGCAAGCTAGAAACGCAAAGCTAGCAAGCTAGCAACGTAAATCTAGCAAGCTAGCACCGTAAAACTAGCAAGCTAGAAACGCAAAGCTAGCAAGCAAGCAACGCAAAGCAAGCAAGCAAGCAACGAAAAGCTAGCAAATTAGCAAAGCAAACATAGCAAGCTAGGAACGCAAAGCTAACAAGCTAGCAACGCAAAGCTTGCAAAGCAAAGCTAGCATAGCATATCTAGCAAGATAGCAAGCTAGCAACGGAAAGCTAGCAAGTTAGCAACGCAAAGATAGCAAGCCACAAACTCAAAGCTAGCATGCTAGCAACGGAATGCTAGCAAGCTAGCTACGCAAAGCTATCAAGCTAGCAACTCAAAGCTAGAAAGCTATAAAGGCAAAGCTAGCAAGCTTGCAACGCAAAGCTAGCATTGCACAGCTAGCAAGCTACCAACGCAAAGCTAACAAGCTAGCAACGCAAAATTAGTACGCTACCAACGCAAAACAAGCAAGATAGCAACGCAAAAATTGCAAACTAACAACGCAAACTAACAAGGTAGCAACGCAATTGTAGTAAGCTACCAACGCATATTTAGCAAGCTAGCAAGCTAGCAACGGAAAGCTAGCAAGCTAGCAACGCAAAGCTAGCAAGCTAGCAACGCAAAGCTAGCTAGCGAGGAAAACAATGCTATCAAGCTAGGAAAGCAAAGTTAACAAGTAAGCTACGCAAAGAAAGCAACGCAACGCAAGGAGCAAGCACGAAAAAAAGCAAAGCAAAGCAAGCAAACAAGCAAGCAACACAATGCAGAGCAAGCTAACAGGAACCGCAAGGCAATTAGCAAGCAAAGCAAAGCAAGCCAGCAACGGAATCAAGCCAGAAAGCAAATTAAGCAAAGCCAGAAAACAAGAAAGCAAAGCAAAGCAAGCCAGCAAGCAACTCAAAGCAAGCAAGGAACACAAAGCATCCTAGCAAGCAAGAAACATAAACCAAGCAAATAACGCAGAGCAAACAAGGAAGAAATACAGACAAGCAGGAAAGCAGGCTACCAACAAAGCAGGCTAGCAACGCAAAGCAAGCTAGCAATGCAAAGCTAGCAAAATAGCAACGCAAAACTGGCAAGGTAGCAACGCAAATTTCGCAAGCTAGCAACGCATATCTAGCAAGCTAGCAAGTTAGCAAAGGAAAGCTAGCAACGTAAAGTTAGCAAGCTAGCAACGGAAAGCTAGCAAGCTTGAAAAGCAAAGCTAGCAAGTTAGCAACGCAAAGCCAGCAATCTAGCAACGCAAATTTAGCAAGATAGCAACGCAAAGCTAGCAAGCTAGCAACGCAAAACTAGCAAGCTAGCAACGTAAAGGTAGCAACCTAGCATCGCAAATCTAGCAAGAAAGAAACGCAAAGAAAGTAAGCAAGAAAGCAAGCAACGCAAAGCAAGCAAGCCAGCGACGCAAAGATAGCAAGCAAGAAACTCAAAGCAAGCAAGCAAAAAAGGAACACAAATCAAGCAAGCATGCAAGCAAAGCAAAGCTAGCAAGATAGCAACGCAAAGCTAGTAAGCTAGAAACGCAAAGCTGGCAAGCTAGCAACGCATAGCTGGCAAGCTAGCAACGCAAAGCTGGCAAGATTGCAACCCATATCTAGCAAGCTTGCAACACAAAACTAGTAAGCTAGCAAAGCAAAGCTACCAAGCTAGAAACGCAAAACTAGGAAGCTAGCAACGCAAATCAAGCGAGCTAGCAACGCAAAACTAGCAAGCTAGCAACGCAAATCTAGCAATCTAGTAAGCTAGCAACGCAAAGCAAACAAGCTAGCAACACCAAGTTAGCAAGGTAGCAAGGCGAAACCTGCAAGCTAGGAACGCAATGCTAGCAGGCTAGCAACGAATTGATAGCAGGTTAGAACCGCAAATTTATCAAGCTAGCAACGAAAACTAGCAAGCAAGGAACTCAAACAAGCAAGCAAGCAAGCAACGCAAAGCTACGGATCAAGAAACGCAAAGCTAGCAAGATAGAAACGCAAAGATAGCAAACAAGCATTGCAAAACTAGCAAGCTAGAACGCAAAATTAGCAAGCTAGCAACACAATGCTACCAAGCTAGCAATACAAATCTATCAAGCTAGAAACGTAAAGTTAGCAAGCTAGGAATCTATCCAGCTAGCAACGCAAAGCTAGGAAGATAGCAACGCAAAGCTAGCAAGCTAGAAATGGAAAGATACCAAGCTATATACGAAACAAAAGCAAGCTAGCAACGTAAATAAGCAAGCTAGGAACGAAAAAGTAGCAAGCTAGCAACCAAATTTTACAATTTATCAAGCAAGCACCTCTAAGCTAGCAAGCTAGCATCGCCAAACTAGCAGGGCAGCAACGAAAACAAGCAAACAAGCTACGCAATGCTAGCAAGCTAGCAACGTAAAGCAACAAGATAGCAACGCAAAGCTTGCTAGATAGCAACGCAAAGCTAGGAAGCAAACAGCGAAATCTAGCAAGCAAGAAACCCAAACAAGCATGCTAGCAAGTAAATCAAAGCTAGCAATCTAGAAACGCAAAGCTAGTAAAATAGAAACGCAAAGCTAGCTAACTAGCATTGCAAATCTTCAAGCTAGAACGCAAACATAGCAAGCTAGCAACACAAAACTGCCAAGTTAGCAACGCAAATATAGCAACGCAAAGCTAGGAAGTTAGCAACGCAAAGCTTGCCAGATAGTCACACAAACCTAGCAAGATAGGAACGCAAAGCTAGTAAGATAGCAACGCAAATCTAGCAAGCTAGCAACACAAATCTATCCATCTAGAAATCTAGCAACGCAAAGCTAGCATGCTAGCAACGCAAAGCTTGCATGCTTGCAACGACAAGCTAGCAAGTTGCAACGCAAAGCTAGCAAGCTAGCGACACTAAGCTAGCAAGCTAGCAACGCAAAGCTGTCAAGTTAGCAAAGCAAAGATAGCACGTTAGAAACGCTAAGCTAGCAATCAAGAAACGCAAAATAAGCAAGCAAGCTAGAAAGCAAGCAATTAAGCAACGCAAAACTTGCAAGAGAGAGACGCCTATCTAGCAAGCTAGAAAATCAAACCTTGCAATCTAGATATCCAAAAATAGCAAGTTAGCAACGCAAAGTTTAGCTTGCTAGCTTTGCGTTGTTAGACAGCTACCTTTGCTTTGCTAGCTTGCTAGCTTTGCTTTGCTACCTTGCCAGGTTTGCGTTACTAGTTTGCCAGGTTTGCGTTGCTAGCTTGCCAGTTTTGCGTTGCTATCTTGCTAGTTTGGTGTTGCTAGCTTGCTAGATTGATAGATTTGCTTCGCTAGGTTTCTAGCTTGCTAGCTTTTGCGTTGTTAGCTTACTAGCTTTGCGTTGCTAGCTTGCTAGCTTTGCGTTGCAAGCTTGCTAGGATTACGTTGCTAGCTTGCTAGAAATGCGTTGCTAGCTTGCTAGCTTTGCGTTGCAAGCTTGCAAGCTATGCGTTGCAAGCTTTCCAGCTTTGCGTTGCTAGCTTGACTGCTTTGCGTTTCTAGATTGCCAGGTTTGCGTTGTTAGCTTTCCATCTATGGGTTGCTAGCTTAGCAACTTTGCTTTGCCATTTTGCCAGCTTTGCTTTGCTAGCTTGCTAGCTTTCCGTTGCCAGCTTGCCAGCTTGCTAGATATGCGTTGCTAGCTGACTAGATTTGAGTTGCTTGCTTGCTAGATTTGGTTGTTAGGTTGCTAGATTTGCATTGTAGCATTATAGCTTTGCGTTGTTAGCTTGCTAGATTTGCGTTGCTTGCTTGTTATCTTTGCGTTTATTGCTTGAAAGCTTTCGTTGCTAACTTGGTAGCTCTACGTTTCTAGATTGCTAGCTTTGCGTTGCTTCTTGCTTGCTTTGCGTTTCTTGCTTGCTAGCTTTGCGTTGTTAGCTTGCTAGATTTGACTGGCTATCTTCCTAGCTTTCGTTGCTCGCTTGTTAGCCTTGCGTTGCTTGCTTGCTAGCTTGGCGTTGCCCGTTAAATAGGTTTGCGTTGCTACATTGCTAGCTTGGCGTTGCTAACATGCCAGCTATGCTTTGCTAGCTTGCTATCTTGGCGTTCCTAGCTTGGTAGCATTGCGTTGCAAGCTTGCTCTTTTTGCTAAGCTTGCTTGCTAATTTTGAGTTGTATTCTTGGTAGCTTTGCATTGTTATCTTGCTATTTTTGCATTGCTACCTTGCTAGCTTTGCGTTGCTAGCTCGCTAGCTTTGCGTTGCTAGCTTCCAATTTTGCGTTGCTATCTTGCCAGCTTTGCGTTGCTATCTTGCTAGCTTTGCGTTGCTAGCTTGATAGGTCTGCGTTGCTAACTTGGTAGCTTGGCTACTATTCTACGTCAGCTGGCAGGGAGACGGGTGGTCTCTTTCTATTACTCAGGAAAAAAAAGAGAAATAAACAAGAAAATCAAATAACATTTAATATATGACCAGTAATTTGTGGGAAAAAAGAAAACACAACAATTAATCTGCATAACCAGCCACAAGATATCCTATCACAACTCGCACAGGCTGTCTTCGCCACAAGCGTCATATAAGGCATACTTAATAACAAACATCAAGCTAGCATAATACCATCTCTGAAATCGCTTACACACACAATACAGACAAAAGCTATATATATATATATTCTCAGCTTACACGATTCCTCCAAAAACAATAATCAGTACGCTAGCGTTACGTACATTACCTCGAGATGGGCTCTCCTGCCTGGAGTTTAGCTACCAAACCGAATCTTTCATGGCGCCGACCCAAACAGAATTTAGTTACGGAGCGAGACGTCCGTACACGATGACTTTCCAGGCAGAAGAGACCGCGTGCTTCAGCCGAATCA
>NW_019730590.1:0-4600 GCF_002891405.2 Cryptotermes secundus | reverse complement strand
AAAAAAAAGAAAACACAACAATTAATCGGCATAACCAGCCACAAGATATCCTATCACAACTCGCACAGGCTGTCTTCGCCACAAGCGTCATATAAGGCATACTTAATAACAAACATCACGCTAGCATAATACCATCTCTGAAATCGCTTACACACACAATACAGACAAAAGCTATATATATATATTCTCAGCTTACACAATTCCTCCAAAAACAATAATCAGTACGCTAGGGTTACGTACATTACCTCGAGATGGGCTCTCCTGCCTGGAGTTTAGCTACCAAACCGAATCTTTCATGGCGCCGACCCAAACAGAATTTAGTTACGGAGCGAGACGTCCGTACACGATGACTTTCCAGGCAGAAGAGACCGCGTGCTTCAGCCGAATCAGCAAGGATAGGGGAGCGATGACGTAGAATGCGCCACGGACTAAGGATAGGTAGTAGGAAAGGTAGGAAAAACGGTGTGACCCGTGGCCGCGGCCGCCGCTCGGAGAGGGCACCACAAGCAATGAGCCGAAGGGATCGGCTCAGTTGCTAGATATTTAGCTTTGCGTTGCTAGCTTGCTAGTTTTGCGTTGTTATCTTGCCAGCTTTGCGTATGCTAGCTTGCCAGTTTTTCGTTGCTGGCTTGCCCGTTTGCGTTGGTAGTTTGCCAGCTTTGCGTTTCTAGCATTCCAGTTTGCGTTGCTATCTTGCTTTTTTGCGTTGATAGCTTACTAGTTTTGCGTTGCTAGCTTGGTAGATTTGCGCAGCTAATTTGCTAGCTTTGCGTTCTAGCTTGCTTGCTTAGCTTTTCTAGCTTGCTATCTTTGCGTTGCTAGCTTGCTAGCATTCCTTTGCTAGCTTGCTTGATATGCTTTGCTAGCTTGACAGCTATGCCTTGCTAGCTTGACAGCTTTGCTTTGCTAGCTTGCTAGTTATGCGTTGCTAGATTGCTATCTATTCGCTGCTAGCATCCTAGCTTTCGGTTGTTAGCTTGCTAGATATGCGTTGCCAGCTTGCAGCTTTGGTTTGCTAGCTTCCCACCTATGCGTTGCTAGCTTGAAAACTTTACGTTGCTAGCTTGCCAGCTTTGAGGTGCTGGCTTGCACCTTTCGTTGCTAGATTGCCAGCTTTATCGTTTCTAGCATTCCAGGTTTGCGTTGCTATCTAGATTGCTTTGCGTTGTTAGCTTGTTAGTTTTGCGTTGCTAGCTTGTAAGATTTGCGTTGGTAGCTTGCCAGCTTTGTGTTGCTCGCTTGCCACCTTTGCGTTGTTAGCTTGCCAGCTTTACGTTGATAGCTTGCCAGATTTGCATTGCTATCTTGCTAGTTTTCGTTGCTAACAAGACAGGTTTGCGTTGCTACTTTGCTAGTTCAAGTTGCTAGATTGCGAGTTTGCTAGATATGCGTTGATAGCTTGCTAGCTTTGCTTTGCAAGCTTGCTAGCTCTCTGTTGCTAGACTGCTAGCTTTGCTTTGCTAGACGGCTAGTTTTGCTTTGCTAGCTTTCCAGCATTGCGTTGCTAGATTGCCAGGTTTGCTTTGCTAGCTTGCCAGCTTTGCGTTGCTATCATGCTAGTTTTGTGTTGCTAGATTGCTATATTGATAGATTTGCGTTGCTAGCTTGCTAGCTTTTGCGTAGCTATCTTACTAGCTTTGCGTTTCTAGCTTGCTTACTAGCTTTGCGTTTCAAGCTTGCAAGCTGTGTGTTGCAAGCTTTCCAGCTTTGCGTTGCTAGCTTTCCTGCTTTGCGTTTATAGATTGCCGGCTTTGCATTGTTAGCTTTCCATCAATGCGATTCTAGCTTGCAAGCTTTGCATTGCTAGCTTGCTAGCTTTCCATTGCAATCTTGCAAGCTTGCTAGATTTGCGTTGCTAGCTGGCTTTGTTTGCGTTTCTCTCTTGCCAGCTTTGCGATACAAGCTTGCTAGATTTGCGTTGCTAGCTTGCTAGCTTTGCTTTGTTACCTTGCTAGATTTCCGTTGCTAACATGCCAGCTTTGCGTTGCTAGCTTGCTAGATTTGCGTGGCTATCTTGTTAGGTTTTCATTCCTAATTTTCAAGTTTCGTTGCTTGATTGTTGGCTTTGCGTTGCTAGCTTGCTACCTTAGATTTGCTAGCATGCTACTTTGCGTTGCTTTCTTGCTTGCTTTGCGTTTCTTGCTTGCTCGCTTTGCTTGGCTAACTTGCTAGCTTTGCGTTGCAAGCTTGGTAGCCTTGCGTTTCTATCTTGCTAGCTTTGCGTTGCCAGCTTGATAGGTTTGCGTATCTTACTTGCTAGCTTGGCGTTGCTAGATATTTAGCTTTGCGTTGCTAGCTTGCCAGCTTAGCGTTGCTGGCTTGCCCGTATGCGTTGCTAGATTGCCAACATTGCGTTTCTAGCATTCCAACTCTGCGTTCCTATCTTGCTTTCTTTGCGTTGATAGCTTGCTAGTTTTCCGTTGCTAGCTTGGTAGATTTGCTTTGCTAGCTTGCTACGTTTACTTTGCTATCTTGCTAGCTTTCCGTTTTCTAGCTTGCTAGCTATTCGTTTCAAGCTTGCTAGCTTTGCATTGCAAGCTTGCTTGATTTTCGTTTCTTGCTTTGCTAGCTTACTTTGCTAGCTTGCTAGCTTTGCGTTGCTAGCTCGCTATCTTTTAATTGTAGGCTTGCTAGCATTGCGTTTGCTAGCTTGCTAGCATTGGGTTCCTACCTTGCTAGCTTGCTAGCATTGGGTTCCTACCTTGCTAGCTTGCCGTTGCTAGCTTGCTTACTTTGAGTTGCTAGCTTGCTAGATTGCTAGATTTTTGTTGCTAAATTGCTAGCTTATTGTTGCTATCTTGTTACCTTTGCGTTGCTATCATGCTAGCTTTGCGTTGCTAGCTTGGAAGCTTTGCGTTGCTAACTTGTTAGCTTTGAGTATTTATCTTGGCTGCTTTGCTTTGCTAGCTTGCTAGTTTGGGTTGCTAGCTTGGTAGCTTTTCGTTGCTTGCTTGTTAGCTTTGTTTGCTAACTTGCTAGCTTTGTGTTCTAGCTTGCTTGCTTTGCGTTACTTGCTTGCTTGCTTTGCGTTTATTGCTTGCTAGCTTTGGGTGACTAGCTTCCCACCTATGCGTTGCTAGCTGGCCAACTTCACGTTGCTAGCTTGCCAGCTTTGCGTTGCTAACCTGACAGCTTTCCGTTGCTAGCTTGCAAGTTTGCGTTGCTACCTTGCCAGGTTTGCGTTGCTAGCTTGCCAGATTTGGGTTGCTACCTTGCTAGCATTCCGTTGCTACCTTGCTAACTTTCAGTTCCTTGCTTGCCAACTTTGCGTTGTTAGCTTGGAAGTTTGCGTTGCTAGCTTGCCAGTTTTGCGTTGCTACCTTGCTAGCTTTCCGTTGCTAGCTTGCTAGCTTTAGGTTGCTAGCTTGCTTGTTCTGCGATGCTAGCTTGCTAGCTTTGCGTTGCTTGCTTGCTTGCTTTGCTTTTCTTGCTTGCTAGCTTGGCGTTGCTAGCTTGCTAGCTATGCTTTGCTAGCTTGCTACCTTTGCGTTGCTAACTTGGTATCCTTGCGTTGCTAACTTGCTAGTTTGCATTGCCAGCTTGATCGGTCTGCGTTGCTTCCTTGCTATTATTTCTTTGCTAGATTGCTAACTTTGCGTTGCTAGATAGCTAGATTTGCGTTGCTAGCTTGCTAGTTATGCGTTGCTAGCTTGCCAGCTTAGCGTTGATAGCTTGCCAAATATTCGCTGCTAGCTTGGCAGCTTTGAGTTCATAGCTTGCTAGATATGCGCGGCTAGTTTGCTAGCTTTGCGTTGCTAAGTTGCTAGCTTTCCGTTACTAGCTTGCCAGATTTGCGTTGCTAGCTTCCTAGTTTTGCGTTTCTCGCTTGCTAGCTTTGTGTTGTTAGGTTGCTAGAATTGCGTGGCTAGCTTGCTAGCTTTGCTTTGTTAGCTTGGTACCCTTGCATAGTTAGCTTGCTAGCTTGCGTTGCCAGTTTGAGAGGTTTGCTACATGGCTAGCTTGGCGTTGTTAGTTTGCTATCTATGGGTTGCTTGCTAGCTAGCTTTGCGTAGCTAGCTTGCTAGATTGCTAGATATACTTTGCTAGCTTGATAGCTTTGCGTTGCTATCTGCTAGTTTTGCGTTGCTAGCTCGCCAGCTATGCTTTGCTAGCTTGATAGCTTGCCGTTCTTAGCTTCATAGCTATACTTTGCTCTCTTGCTAGCTTTGCGTTGCTATCTTCTTAATTTTGATTTGTTATCTTTGTAGCTTTGCGTTGTTAGCTTGCTAGCATTGCGTTCTACCTTGCTAGCTTTGCGTTGCTATCTTGCTATTTTTGCCTTGCTCTCTTGCTAGCTTTGCGTTGCTAGCTTGGAGGCTTTGCGTTTGCTAGCTTGTTATCTTTGCGTTGTTAGCTTGGCTGCTTTGCGTTGCTAGCTTGCTAGCAATGCTTTGCAAGCTTGCTAGCATTGCGTTGCTAGTTTGCTAGCTTTTCGTTGCTAGCTTTCTAGCTTTGCGTTCCTACCTTGCTAGCTTGATGTTGCTAGCTTGCTAACTTTGAATTGCTAGCTTGCACGATTGCTAGGTTTGCGTTCCTACCGTGCTGGCGTGGCGTTGCTATCTTGCTAGTTTTTCGTTGCTATATAGCAAGCTTTGCGTTG
>NW_019730589.1:0-1197 GCF_002891405.2 Cryptotermes secundus | reverse complement strand
GCTTGCTAGCTTTGCGTTGCTAGCTTTCCTGCTTTGCTTTTCTATTTTGCCACCTTTGCTTTGATAGCTTGCCAGCTTTGCGTTGCAAGCTTGCTAGCTTTGCGTTGCTAGCTATCTAGCTTTCCGTTTCTAGCTTGCTAGCTTGCATGATATGCGTTGCTAGCTTGACAGCTTTGCGTTGCTAGCTTGCTAAATTTAAATTGCTCCCTTGCTAGATTTGTGTTGCTAGCCTGCCAGATTTGCTTTGCTAGCTTGCTAACTTTGCATTGCCTACTTGCTTGCTAGGTTTCGTTGCTAGCTTGCTAGCTTTGACTTGCTAGCTTGCTAGATTACTAGATATGCGTCGCTAATTTGCTACGTTTGCGTTGGTATCTTTCTAGATTTGAGTTGCTAGCTTGCTAGATTGGCGTTGTTAGCTTGCTAGCATTGCGTTGCTAGCTTGATAGCTATGCTTTGCTATCATGTTAGCTTTGCGTTACTGGCTTGCTTTGCGTTGCATGCTTGCTTGTTGTGCGTTGCTCTCTGGTTAGATTTCCGTTGAAAGCTTGGTAGCTTTGCGTTGCTATCTTGCTAGCATTGCGTTCTAGATTACTTGCTTTGCGTTGCTAGCTTGCAAACTTTGCGTTGCTGGCTTGCTAGCTTTGCGTTGCTAGCTTGATAGCATTGCGTTGCTTGCTTGCTAGATTTCCGTTGCTAGCTTGATAGATATGCGTTGCTAGCTTTCCAGCTATGCGTTGCTAGCATGCTAATTTGCGTTCCTAGCTCCCAAGCTTTGCGTTGCTAGCTTGCTAGATTTACGTGGCTAGCTTGCTAGCTTTGCGTTCGTACCTTGCTAACTTTCCGTTGCTATCTTGCTAGCTTTCAGTTGCTAGCTTTCTAGCTTTGCGTTGCAAGCTTGCTAGCTTTGCGTTGCTCACGTTCTAGCTTTGCGTTGCTAGATTGCTAGATAGATAGATTTGCGTTGCTATCTTTCTAACTTTGTGTTGCTAGCTTGCTAGCTTTGCGTTACTAGCTTGCTTGTTTTGCGTTGCTAAATTAGTAGCTTTACTTTGCTAGCTTGCTAATTTGCGTTGCTAGCTTGCTTGCTTGCGAGCTTGCTAGCTTGCTAGTTTTGCGTTCCTAGGTTGCTAGTTTTGCGTTTCTACCTTGATAGCTTTGCCTTCTAGCATGCCAACTTTGAATGATAGCTTGCTATCT
>NW_019730588.1:0-750 GCF_002891405.2 Cryptotermes secundus | reverse complement strand
AGCTTTAAGTTTCTAGCTTGCTAGCTTTGAGTTGCTAGCTTGCTAGATTGCTAAATTTGCAATTCTAACTTGCTAGCTTTGGGGAGCTAACTTGCAGTGTTTGCGTTTCTAGCTTTCTAGCTTTTCGTAACTAGCTTGTTAGCTTTGCGTTGCTAGCTTTTTAAATTTGAGTTTCTAGCTTGCTTGCTTTGCGTTGCAATCTTGCTAGGTTTGCGTTGCCAGCTTGATAGGTTTGCGTTGCTACCTTGCTAACTTGGCCTTGCTAGCTTGCTAGATTTGCGTTGCTAGATAGCTAGCTTTGCGTTGCTAGCTTGATAGCTTGCTTGGTATGCGATGCTAGCTTGCCAGCTTAGCGTAGTTTGCTTGCCAGCTTTGCGTTGCTAGATTGCCGGATTTGCGTTGCTGGCTTGTCAGTTTGGGTTGCTGGCTTGCCAGCTTTGCGTTGCTAGCTTGCTGGAATTGCGTTGGTACCTTGCTAGCATTACGTTGATAGCTTGCTAGCTTTGCGTTGCTAGCTTGCTAGCTTTGCGTTGCTAGCTTGGAAACCTTGCTTTGCTAGCTTTGCGTTGCCAGGTTGATAGATTTGCGTTGCTAAATTGCTAGCTTGGTGTAGCTAGCTTTCTAGCTTTGTGTTGCTAGCTAGATAATTTTGCGTTGCTAGCTTGCTATATTTCTAGATATGCGTTGCTAACTGATAGATTTGCGTTGTTATCTTGATAGATTTGCGTTGCTAGCTTGGTAGCTTTGCGT
>NW_019730587.1:865693-867616 GCF_002891405.2 Cryptotermes secundus | reverse complement strand
ATACACGGTGCCAAATCCCAGAAGACTGCTTTCTTCATTGACAATTTTAGGTTTGAAATATTTTATGAAGTAGTGTTATAAGTATGTAGTACATGAGTCCGGTTTTACTTTGTAGAGATTTGCCAGTGAAAGTGGAAACTAAGAGGAAAAATTAGAATTAACTTGACTTGTCATATATCATGTACAATGATCTACAGTGACGAAATCAATCAATCAATTAACATTTAAGTTCAGGAATTAAAATAACCCATAAGAAATTTAGGAATTAGTCCATTTAATCCTAAAGTATGAAGTAATTTGTTGACCTCACAGTATGTATTACTTGTATTTTATATGAGCTATTTCTCAGGACTAATGACTTTCTCCTGTGGTGCAACAACCCAGAGCTGAACCTTGGCCTCCTTTAAATTATGCCTCAAAACTTAACTGTCTGGAGATTCTCTTTTCCAGTTTCTCAGTTTGAATCAGTAATTTTGGTTTACTTGTGTTGATTTCTAAGCCAATTTCTCTTGCTGCTATAGCCAATTTGTTGTATATTTCAGTTGCATCTGACAAGAACCATGAGAAAATAGCAATGTCATGAACATAAGCAAGAACCTGTGTGGATTTGTATTCTGTTGTCCTTGTGGATTAATCATCATCATCATTTATTTACATTCCATAAATCCACTGCATATAGGATAAGGAATTAGTCATTGATAATACAAATAACACTACATAGAAATAATAATATAAATAACAATATAAGACATTCAGTACCATAATCACAGTTGATTATTGGAGTCAAATTTACAATCAAAGTATTATTCCAAAGAATAAAATGAGTTCATCAACAAAAATCTTCTTAAAACAATTTTAAAATGTTTAACATCTTGAGCCAGGTTTCTTATATTAGGAGGAAGCCAATTAAAAACCTTAATACCTTAATACCATGGTAATACACTCCTTTCTGAAATACAGTCAACTTACATGTAGGATAATTGAATTTATTATTATATCTTGTATTCCTATTATATAACTCAGAATTTAACTTAAATTGATCTTTATTATTAACTACAAACATTGCAAGAGAAAATATATACTGAGATTGAAGGGGTAAAATTTCCAGTTCCCTGAACAATTCCCTACATGAATCTCTGTTCCCAGAGTTCATTAGAGTTCTAATCGCCCTTTTTTGCAACCTAAAGATATGAATACTATAAGGGGAATTACCCCAAAAAACCAAACCATAGGTCATAATTGAATGGAAGTAAGAAAGGTAAATCATTCTTAATGTACCCTGAGACATGTAAGATTTTAGGGCTCTAATCACGTAACATGCGGAGCCCAATCTAGACATTAACCAATCCACATGTCCATTCCAAGACAATGTGTTATCAATAATAAGCCCCAGAAACTTAGTATTTGTAGTGTTAACAATCCGATCATCATCATCCTCAATATGAATATCCATCGGCTGGCGGTTCTTAGTCAGAAATTCGATAAAATGTGTTTTCTCAAAATTTAATGACAATAAATTATCTTGAAACCAATCATTTATGTTTTTAAATATTAAAGAAGCCTTGAATTCATAATCAGCAGACCTAGGGTTAGTAATGACTATGCTAGTATCATCAGCAAAAATAATGGGTTTGGACTTGTTCGATATGATATGATAGTAATATAGTATGCATAGTAAATTAAAAAGCAGGAGAGCCAAGCCATCTCTTTATTTTAATCCTTGTCCTGTAGTTATTGAATCTGTTAACTCTGTCTGCACCCTCACCTGACTTTCTGTTTTTATCATTGTAAGTTTTACCAGTCTAATGATTTATTTATTTATTTATTTTGTCTCTATAGATCATTGTTACATGATATAGGACAAGTCAGTTACTGTACATTGGCTGATTACAATAAGAGAATAAAGTTACATTACTTAAAATG
>NW_019730587.1:847836-865480 GCF_002891405.2 Cryptotermes secundus | reverse complement strand
TCCCACTTAACTAGACCGCAGCAGTGGGAAGCCAGCAACTAACCGCTTAAGCTATGGCGCGGCCTTTGAGATACATTTATATATATATATGGTATATGAAAACGGGGCATCGATTCTCTGTCATTGTGGTCATAGGCCTGTCAGAAATCTATGAATATCTGAAATAAGTCCACATAGTGTTCCCATAGTTTTATGGATATCTGTTTCATAGTAAATGTATAGTCCATGGTAGATATTCCTCATAAGTTATTATTTTATGTGTGGTAGATGGAAGGGAGATTCCTCTATAATTTCACTCATTAATTTTTCCCCTTTCTTATAGATACAGCAGATTATACTATTCCCCCAGTCACAAGGTATTTCCTCTTCATTCCATATATTACATATGAGCTGGTGCAATGTTTGTTGTAAGGATTTTGCTCCTTTCTTCAAGAGCTCTGTTGGGATTCAATCTATGCTAGGAGCCTAATAGGATTTTTGCACTTTGATTGCCTCCTTAATTTCATTTAATGTAGGGTTTCAACCCGTATTCTGTGATATGTTTTTAGGGTAGATTATGAATTATGATGAATGTTATTTGCTTTTGATTGGAGAAATTGTTGAAAATGTTCCTTCCATCTATTTTTAATTTCTGTAATGTCACTGATTATTTTCCCCTGTTTATCTTTACATAGATCAGTCCAAGATTTAAAGCCTTTTTTATATAATTTAACTTCTCTAAAAGCTTGCATTGTATTATCTTCTATAACATTTCTCTCCATAAAAAGGAATTGGCCATTCATAAATCTGCACTTCTTTTTCCTACATATCTTGTCAGGATCGAATCTTGAGCACTGTTCTTTTTATGGCTGAGTGTTGTAACTGCTCTCAGTAGGCCTGGGTTTTCTTGTGTGTTGTGTGCTGGCAATATGTTTGTTTTCACCTTCTACCAAATTTGCTCAATTGTACTTTCAGTATTTATGTCCCCAGATGTAAAGTTCCCTTTGTTAATTATTTGTAGCTCTTTTGGCTTTCTGGGGTCATTAGGGTTCTCTGTGTTAATTTTTGGTTTTACCAGTCCTGTTATTGGCCTGCTTATATTAATGCGACATCTAAAACTAACATGTACCAAATAATGATATGAATTACAGCTGGCAACATGGTATGATCTTCAATTCAATTCAATTTATTTCAAATTCAAAATAGATCCAGATGCAGGCTGAGAAACAACCATTGGATATAGAATGAGTCACAGATCGAAAAACAAACATTCCATTCCCACAGGAACAAGTCAAGGCATTCATAATATAAAACAATAAAAAGGAACACATCAACCATATATACAACAAAACTCCCCCATTTTACAAAAACAATGCAGAACCAAGACAAAGAACTCTCAAAGGTTTCAGGCGTCATTACAAGCTCTTTTTTCATTTTCATTACTCATCTATTATTTCTATAAAATCCAAATACTTTAAGATGTGGAAAGGTCATATTAGATAAATAAGCAGTACAAAGAACTAAGTCAAGACATAAGAATAGAAGCGGAATACGATTAATCTTACCGACTAATATATACAAAAAATTCATCCACAGTATAAAATGGGTGACAACTCAAGAATTCTTTTAATTTTAATTTAAACCGTTTTATATCATTATATAATTGCTTCAAATTTAATGGGAGACAATTGAATAGTTTGATGCCCATGATATATGGGCCATTTTTATATAATGGTAAATGAGTTGAGGCTTGATATAGATTTAGGTTCAATACCTGTCTAGTGTCTCTATTATGTATATCAAATGCAAAATAATATTGAGCTATGCTATCGACCACAAAAGATAGTAGTGAATAAATATACAAAGTTGAAAGAGTAAGAAATTTAAGAGTAGTGAATATCGTTTTACATTAGTTTCTATTACCAGCACCAGTTATTAGTCTCACCGCCCTCTTTTGTAAACAAAAGACATTGATAGCGTACGAAGAGTTACCCCCAAAAATAATGCCATATTGAATAAAAGAGTGAAAATAGGCATAATAAACCATCAGCAAAGTTTCCTGATTCACAAACGGTGTTATGACTCGGATTGCATAGCACACAGAGCTAAGTTTCGCGATAAGTGAGTCAATATGAGTTTTCCATGTCAGAGTATTTGCAATATTAACCCCCAAGAACTTTAAATGGGTTGAGTTGGGTATTTCCATGTTATCATATACTATTTTCATCTCATGTTCATGCATATTTTTTGTATTAAACTTGACAAATTCAGTTTTAGAAAAGTTTAATGAGGAGCTTCATAACTTGCACTCTTCACCAAGTATAATTAGAATGATCAAGTCAAGGAGGATGAGATGGGCAGGGCATGCAGCATGAATATGGTCGAAGAGGAGTGGATAAATGATATTGAGTGGGAAAGCCAGAAGGAAAGAGACAATTAGGAAGACCAAGACATAGGTGGGTGGACAATATTAAAATGGATCTTGGAGAGATAGGATGGAATGGTATGGAATGGATTCATCTTGCTCAGGATGGGGATCAGTGGAAGGCCCTTGTGAACAACATGATGAATCCTCATGTTCCATAAAATGCTGGGAAGTTCTTCAGTAGCTGCACAACTGGCGGCTTCCCAAGAAGGGCTCAGGTCCATGAAGTTAGCTGTTGTGTAGAGGGGAACCCATGGTGCCATTAGGACTTGGTGAATGGAAAAACTAATGTTGATAATAATCAGTTATATTCTAACAATGAACCTTGTTTGTGTGCATAATGAAAGATGAAAGAACTACCCATATAATTTGACTTGTTGACTTTTTGTAGGTAGTTTTATTGTTTTGGTCATTTAATGTAGTATCCCTGCATTGTATTATTAAAATTTGTTGTAAGATTAAGACTAATGTGGTATGAACATATTCATACACAGATGAAAAGATTTCTTTAAGACCATCAGAAGCAGAGCCAGCTCTAACTTAATTTCAGCCCTGGGAGATGTGAAATCCCTCCCCAAAACAGTTCAAGTTTCTTAGAACTTTGTCACAATTAATAACACAAAATTTCCACACGTGTCGAAAAATATTATTAGTGTCACAATTCTCAAAACAGTTTTATTTACGTTGTTGCACACAGTTTATAGATTATGTCAATTAATTGTGGTGATCTGAACAACAGAGCAGCAGAAATTGATTTCCATTAAAAATATGAAGTGGGATTTGTAAAATGTACCACCTTTAGAATCATGCTGCCTCAGGCAGCTGCATTGTTTGTCTGAGCTGCTGAGCTGTCCATGAAGAGAAATGAAAATATTGTGTAATTAACCAGTAGAGAGACCATGGATCCAGTGAAAGATGGTATATGAAAGAGTGCTGTGAATGAGTGGATGCTAACAAGAGAATTGTTTTATGGAGTGTGAGAGAATAGAGAAGGCTGTCACAGGATGACACTTGTAGATGTGAACCCATAGATGAGTATGATTCCAGCACTTTCTTGAAGGGATTAGGGTAAACCACAATGAATTCAGAGTTGATATAGCCAGTCATCGGTCATAGTTCCAAAGTTATGTCCTTTCAAATATGAAGCAGGTTTACCAACCACTGCACTGTGATGTTTTACCAGAGGTGCTGGGCTTAGAAGAACAAAAGTAGTATTTGAGTGTAACTTGATAATTTCTTTTGTAGTTTTGAATTATGGACACCTCAAAACTGAGAAAATCTCACTCAGTTGAAAATGAAGCCGAGCTTCAGAAAGATAGTGACCATGATGATGGCATACTCAGTAAGATGGTGAACTCAACGGAGAAGGTTGGAGAACTGAAGCTGAAGGAACTACCATTGGTTCATCAGATGAAAAAGAAGCCTGAGAAGTAAGTTTTTATCAGAATACTCTGTGCTTTGTCATGCATACTGTGGAAGTTCTTTAGAAAAGGGACTGGGGTTTGCACACACTTAAACAACAAAATTATCTTAATGGAAAACAAGTTAACACTTTGCGGACCAGTGGCATATTTTTATGCCCAGCGCTTTTAAACGTGGTGGACCGGTGGCATATTATTATGACTTTAGGACATGTTATGTTCAAACACACTATACCTTGCACTGGCGCCAGGCAGACGCATGACTGGTGCATGATAGACCTCTCGAATGTTTGCTTCGTAGTCAGTAACATGACCCCGCTGTTTATGACCCATCTGTTTTCCTTTCTCACTCCAAAAGAAAATGCCTTTGTTCATCTTCCAGCTGCATGCACCAGGCAGGAAGTTACTAGCGCAAAATGGATCAAGGTCGGAAGAGGTTGAGGTCCAAGCATTTTCCCAGAGAACAAGAAATATCTGACTTGTTCTCCGATGAGCTATCTGATGTCCCTTGTGAGTCTGCTAGTGATAGTGACTCACAATCTTGATAGTGAGTGTGGCAGGGGCAAACAAAAAATTGTGGTCACAGACAGTGAAAGTGAAAGTGACAGTAGCTCTGACGAAAGTGCGGGTAGAAACATTGCGGGGACAGCCACATGCAGAAAAGTAGACAAAACGCCTGCTTTGGGACAGTTTACTGGAAATCCAGTAAAAATATATTAAAACTTTAGTTTATTAGTGAATGGTTGTGCAACGTCCAACAATTTAATTCCTGGAATGGCCACAGCATGTCGCTGGGGTGTTGAGTCAGGCAATCTCATGTACTCAAGCACGTTTGGGGATGTTCCAGCTTGCATTTACATGAGCCACAGATCAAATGAGTCTTTCATTCCCAAGCAGCAGAGGAAGTAGTATGTGTCTGTGGTATACTGTTGGCGGAAAAATGAGTGACAAGAATCTGGAGCAGTGGATAAACATCGGGTTTTGTTCGAAGATTGGTAAAAGTGAAATGTTAGCCCTATTAACAGTGACTTGTGGTGAATATGCTATGAAGAAATCAAATGTATTTGAATGGCATAG
Source organism: Cryptotermes secundus (assembly GCF_002891405.2). Classification (NCBI taxonomy): domain Eukaryota; kingdom Metazoa; phylum Arthropoda; class Insecta; order Blattodea; family Kalotermitidae; genus Cryptotermes; species Cryptotermes secundus. The sequence goes on along the minus strand of NW_019730587.1, from coordinate 860,578 downwards.
GCAATTCTAGGACGAGCGAGATGATGTGCAAGGTGACCCAAGAAGTGGGAAGCCTAAAACGCGAAGGAGAGAGACAGTAGTGGACAGAGTACAAACAAATGGTGAATCAGCAGTGTTATTTGGAAGTGCTGGCAAGGTTACAGGAATCTCTTAGGAGAAAAGACCTGAACTCTGGCCTGACAAGTGGATTCTCCATCATGACAATGCCCTGCACATGATACGTTAAAGAGTTCGCGAGTTCCTGGCTAAGAAATCTATTACAAAAATGGACCATTCACTTTATTCACCTGACTTAACCCCTGTAATTTTTGGCTCTTTCCAAAATTAAAAAATCCCTTAAAGGGACATAGATTTGCTGACATTCCTGACATGCAACGCAGTCTGCCAACATTACTGTGAGGTATTCCAGAAGACAGTTTTCAAGACCTTTTCTGGCAGTGACACCATTGTCTCATGAAGTGCATAGGTTCACAAGACTATTTCGAAGGCGAGAGCAGCTGCTAGTGCATGAGTAAGCAAATTTTGCTTTCACAGGGCTATTCTGGGAATTAAATTGACGACCTTGTATGTGGATTACTGTTTTTGTCTGAATGAAATTTTGTCACGGCTGAGAAACATAGCTTAGTCTACTGGAATGCAAGATTAGCATTGAAAGGGACCAATCTCAGCTGCTACCATCAGTGTACAATTTATATCAAATGGGGCAGTTAATAGAATGAGACCAGAAATGACAATTTATGTACTCATATGTTAGTTTCATGTATAAAGCCTGGCACATTCCAACAAACTCATTTCAATCATTCACCATTCTCAAAAACACTTTCTTATATAGATACATATAATGTTAGTTTTTCTGTTTCATGTTGGCAATAGCTTGGACTCAGCAGCTTCTCATGATTACTGGGTAATGGGAGGACCATTAGGTGCAAGAAATACAGTGCTGAGGTTCCGATGCAGTGCCCTTTCGGACCCCCCTGTTCATCCTCCAGCACATGAGCTTCATATGACATACAGGACAATCCAAGCAGAAACCAAACTGCTGTCTGCTGTTCTCCATTCCCATGGCATGAGAGAAGTAAGTAGGAAAATGGTTTTGTCTTCATTATTTATAATATATTGGTCTCAGGTCGTTGTCAAAAGGTGCATGACATCGGAAATATTATTACCCATATGTAGGGCTCCAGAAATGGGCTTAATCGCTTGTTGTTGTTTGGTGGTTAGATCATTTTCAGCTGTGATCTAATTGTATTGAAAATTTAACAAAGAGAATTATTTACTATCATGTGTAAAATGCAGAAAGCAAATGAATGAATGTATTATATTTATCCCTGGATCTTACCATTTAATATTGAGTTTTTAAATATCTCCTGTAAAAATATTTGTATGAGGCATATTGCATCTGAAGTGAACATATTTTATTAAGTAGCAAGTAGGATTAACTTTTTTCCTGGAGCCCTAATTTTACATTTCTTTAATTGTTTCATACAAGAGCAGTTAGTACTAGGTGACATGTAAATCATGACGTTTGCTGTTATGTACTGTCATAAATTATCCACCTCCTCCCTATTAGGTCCATATATTTAACTTAGTATTTTATTTTTAGGCACCTATATATATTTCCCACATAATAAGATGACAGGTTTCACATCCACAAAAATACATGGCAGAATTCAGGATTACTAAGTTTTTGGACTTCATCCATGATCAGTTATTCTGAAAAACACTAAAAAATGTTTAGAAACTTGATCTGTTTCCATCCTCATGCGATGGGTGGAGGACACCAACTCTGTTAGGCCCATTTTTTAATTTGCTTAGTGGGGTGTGGAGTCAGACTGGGTCCACTTGGCACAGCAGCCACTGATTGGCCTATTGTAGCCTGCCCGGATGATTATGATGATGGAGAACTTGGTGGAATGAAGATTGGCAGGGGAAACCGAAGTACTCTGAGAAAACCTGCCCCAGCACCACGTTGTCCACCACAAATCCCACTTGACCAGACTGGGCCACTGCAGTGGGAAACCAGTGACTAACCGCTTGAACTATAATTCTTCCATTAAGTCTACAAGCAGATTACCATTCTGATCCTTTGCTAAGGTAGTTTTAGGTTGGCAACCCTTCTTAAATTCATTTATTATGCTACCTGAGTCTCTGATGTTCTTGTTCTTATTCTCTGTTGCAATGTCACTGATTTTGTCTTTCAGAAATTTCCTCTTTTTATTCCTGAAATGTCTGCTGGCTTTACTTCTTATATTCTTCAGGTTATCCCCGTTCATTTGGCTTGTTTCCTTTTATCTCAATTTTGGGCATCTTTCGTCAAACCATGGCTTATGCTTCTTCAGTTTATAATAACATAGAATCTCTTTGGCATGTATGGACACACAAAAATTTTGCCGTTACTGGAATATACAGATAGTGAAAAATTTGTGCATATGATTTGTGTTCAAAATTTCTTTTTCTGTTCAAGTTAGAAGTGGATTCAGTGCTCGAAGCACTAAAAAGAAAGGTCCAGGATATATCGGACCAGTTATCTACCACCACACTATATAAAAATATGAATGAAAAGAAGCTGAATACAAAATAAACGCCTTTGAACAAACTAAAATGCTGTAAATTCTTACATTAACATTAAATGAATACTTTAAAATGTCCTGTTATGTGAAACTATTTAACAAATATTCATTTTATTTATATCTTATTTCAGTCTTGCAAAATATGCCAAAATTGACGACAGCAGTTTGAATTTCAAAAGTATGTTGAAATGATACACACTTTCAACAATCATATGTGGAAATGAGGTGTACAGGCTTTGACACAGAGCACTATTTTCATATTAGCCAGTTTTGAGAGGCAGTAATTGAATAAATAATCTCCAGTATGTTGTATACAACACCTGAACCTTACAGGCACTGGAAGAATCAGCTAAAATTATATTGAACTACAAGTGACAACTGTAATTTTTATAGCAGCTGATACATTAATGGCACAACTGACATATAACAGAGCTTAAAAATGTGACATTTATAGTAAGGTTCTTATATGCTTGAAGAACAAAAATTTAATACCATCTCTACATAGTCTCGAAACTGACACTATCATTAAATACCAACTAAAAAATGCAATAAATTCATATATTTTCTAACATTTCCCTGCACAGAGAACAGGAGTGAGTACCTTGTGTCATGAGATTGGAAAACACTGAGAACAGAACCAGTGCGATCCTGGGTTGATTTCTAAATTGAGATTGTTGTCCAATATTGTGCTGTGTATCCACCGTATTCCCTCACAGTCAAGACCCCAATTACTTAGGTTGCCAGTTCGTAAAAGATTATCACAACGTGCAAGTAAGGTAACTACTGCGGGTGCAGTTATGTGGGAGGCCTCATAGATGTAAAAACACTCAATGTGCTGAGACAGACAGGGATGTGCAGGTGAATTCTGATTCTCCTGCCAGTAGCAATGACTAGTATTAGATGGTTTGGCAGTAAGGCTAATTAAATGTTCATCAGTCAGGTCAGGGCATCTGTAGAAGTGTGCAATTTTGAGAGCAGGTGCCCGCTTCAGCAGTTCAGTCAATGCGTGTGCTGTCACTATACGTCCCAGCTGAATGCTCCTCAAGTTTATTAATGGTGGGATAACACTCAATGTGTCATCTTCAAATTCCTTCTTCCAGTCAACATCTGCACCATCTTCTGCTAATGTGTGGAGATTGGGGCACGATTTTAAGATTTGGCTAAGGTCCAGTGAAATATATTGTTCACTGAGGGAAAAGCGTAATGCAAGGTCATGTAAGTGTGACCCATGTGGAGTTGCCAGGAAGGAATAAAGTCCAGTAATCCAATCTACATCAGAGGGAATGCTGAGGAGGTGAAGGGTAGTAAGTGTGGGGGGGAATACATGTAGTGCTGAGGGTGGGTGATGGGGTTCATAAATGGTAAGCTTCTGCAATGCGGGACAAGAAAGTGAGAGCAATTCAAGTCGTCTTATCGTGGTTCGTTGGCATCTTGCTGAAATTAGACTGAAGCTGGGTGGTGATGGAGGATCACTGTTTCCTGTTGATGCAGTCCATGCTCTGTCTAATATTTCAAGTGCTCTTCCCATGTGTCCATAATCACCTAGAGACTGTATCCGAGGCACATGATGTAGAGCTAACAGAATCCCTGCAGCAGTGACACCTGTATTGGCAATATTAAGGATTCTAAGAGTATTACAGAGAGGATTACGGAGTTCACAGTACTCGAGAAGAAATGATCGATCTCTCATCTTATTTTCACCTTCACGATTTAACCTTAATCGTGGGAAAAGTCGAAGCAAGATTCTTAATCTTCCCCAACTTCTGCCACTACATCCTCCATTTGAATTTACACATTGTTCTAAGTTAGATATCTCACATTTTCCTGCTGCAGAAGATGGCGAAGCTTTATCACGAAGTTCTACTTGAAGGAAGAGGTTTCGAAGTCCAGCATCTGTCACTTGTCTTGATTGAGATACATCAAGTACAACAAGACAAGGACATGCTGTTCCAATAACTTGTAGAACTGCATCACCAGCTATGTTACGAAGAATAAGGTGTCGAAGTGAGGTGGCTGATATCAGAGCATCATGCAGCAGACTGCGATCTAAGCGCAGCAGGGCTGAACGAGCAAGTTCCAAGGTTTCTAATCCACAGCCTTCTGATGCCAAGAGACGCAACAGAGCTGCCTGATGGCTGCATCCATAGTAACAGCATAATTCTACTCTTAGTTGATGGACATCTGGTGCAAGTAATAGTGCAAGGAGATAGAGTGGTGCAGGGCCTGCTCCCCCCACACTGCCATCAGGTGCTGGTGCAGATAAAAGTTTTGACACTTCTTCAATCAGCTGCGATCGTATAAGACCAGGCAGAGACAAGAGCAGATTTGGACGAAACCTACGGCGAGCTAGTGTTAAGGCATGTGCAGCTGATGAATCCTGGGCAGTAAGCTGGAGTAAACGGCAAGTTGAAACCAAGTTTGTTGAAACTTGGGTGTGACACAGTGAAAGCAGAGTCATTGGCTGGTGGTGTTTGGGCATTATAAAAGTCAGTGATCTGATGTAAGTCCCAGTTGTTTAGAAGTTATTGAAACCTGAGAAGAAAAACATATTGTCAGAGATAGTAACTGGAGACAAGTGGTTGAAGTTGGGTGATTCAGACAAAACTGAACTGATATAAATTTAAGAAAACACTGTTTTCATAAATTACTCTTTACATTAGTATGGGATGTAGCATTCTAAAGGTAGTATTTTTATTTTGTGATTAACAGTTCTCAATGTATGGTAATTTATAACTTCACATTAATTTCTTAATTGCAACCCTGGCTACGATTAACTCCAAACTCCAGTCAGAGAAATTAATAACTGTACAATGGAAAAACTATTTGGTAGATATCACCCAGTTTAACAGGTATTAAGCACTATCTTGGCTGTACCATGCTGATTTCATAGGCTTTCAAGGTTAAAGTTTTAATGCGGTCCAAACAGACTTATATCAGTTGTGTGGGACCGACTATAGGCGGCGAACATCAATAAAATGGCCGTCCTCTGTATAACTTTTACAGGATATACCCACATGTTGTACAGTTACATAACTATTTATTCATGCTCACATGTTTCATAACCTGAAGAGCGGTCATTCGTTCGTTACCACATAAAACGCTTCGTACAATAATGAATCTCAACTGATGCGCATTAGCGAGTAATGATGAGGACAATCGAATGAGAACTATCGAATATTTCGATTGTTACAATTCGAATGTGTGTAGACGACTGCATTGGCGTAGAAACCTGAGTATCTATCCGCATTATTTATTCTAAAGATTGTGTAGGAACACAACTAAGGCCGGGCGCACACCAAGGAAACTGGCCACTGAAACGCAACTGTGATTTCCGAGAAGTGTTATCAGCCCGAGTTGAACACATGTTAGTAAATTGGGCAGCGCAAATTGAGGAAACGGAAAAGCAACTTGCAGGGAGACTGAGAAACTCAATTTCCAGGCAACGGAGCATGCCAGTCTCCACACGATTTGAATTCGATTGAGTTGCCGCGTAGATTCGCGTGTTTTGTAATATGGCACCAAAAGTTTGATGAATCTGCCGAAGGTTCTGTGAGGAATTAATTGAGCAAGAGCTGCTCACCGTAGAGGAATGTTATTGGAAATAAAAGATTTAGATATTTGCATTTTATTGCTGCTGTTCCACAAAAGGAACGTTTACATCGTCTGTGCAATTGTCTACAGAGCAAGTAATTAGGGATATTGGATAATTGTGACTGAGAAGGAGTGTGAAACTTATGAAAACGATTAGTTACTATAGGATTCTGACGATGGTGTATAACACACTGATATATTGGGTTTGTGGACCAGGACGATGGATAAAGTCCAGAAACCCAATATACCATTATGAAAACGATGTTCTTGTTGTGAAGTTATTGACTGAAGTAAGGAATTTGGCGGGCAAACACACCCACTTGAGGTGTGAGCAACTAATCAAACGTAAGTTTCCTCAGTGGGCGCCTGCTAATTTGGAAACCAGTTGCCTCCTTGAAATCTGCGATATTTCACGGAAATCGTGGTTGCGTTGCGGTTGCCAGTTTCCTTGGTGTGCCCCCGGCCTTAGAGTACACACTAAAGAAACTGGCAACTACAATGCAACTATAGATTTTGAGAAACCTCAATTTCAAGCAGACAACTGGTTTTCAAATTACCAGTCGCACACTGAGGAAACTTACGTTCTATTAGTTGCTCACATCATCTCAAGTGGGCGTGTTTGCCCGCCAGTTTCGTGCACTTCACTTCTGCAGTGTCAGATAATAATATTGTTCCTGTAATTATATGGTGGTGGTTGAGACAGCGTAAGAGGAGAAGACAGGAGAAACGGAAACATTTGGTGCACCCGTTCCTTCACGACAATTTAAACTCAGGTGTATATATTGTTTTGAAAGAATTTAATCAGGATACAGAACTGTTCAAATCATTTTACAGAATGAGCATTGAAAGTTTTTCTTTATTAGTGGATCTTGTAGGACCTCAAATTCGAAGATAAGATACAAATTTTCATACTGCTCTGTCAGCAGAACTGTAGGCAAAATTATAGTTTTGTATATTCTAATTTTTATATTTTTGGACAGCAGACAAAAGGTTGTGTACTGAATGGTAGCAAGCATTGCCCGAGTTCAGTCTCCACTTAATTAGTTTTTCGTTTGTTATCGTTGTTCCCAAATATTTCAATTGTCCACATTTTCAAAACAACTGTTATCTATCTTTATGTAATGATTTTCCTCTATATTTATTTACGAGACAGCAACATATATTTACTTTTCTCTGTGTTTACTTCTAGACCAACCTCCTTACTTGTGTCAGTTAAAAGTTTTTAAGTTTCTCATTATGGTATCTATATTATCACCGAGTAGATTCACATCATCAGCATAGACCAACAGCTGATGTGTTCCATTCAATTTCAGTCCCGCCTGGTTTTCCTAGACCTTCCTAATGGCATATTCTAAAAGCATACTTGAAAAGGAGTGGTGATAAAGCATCTCCTTGTTTTAGACCATTCTGGATAGGAAATTTATCAGGAGTGTCTTTTAAACACATTTTAATCAGCCTGTCTAGTTTCATGGGTATCCCTAACTCTGAGAATATTGTACAATACTTCCCTCCTAACTGAATCATAGGCTTTCTTGAAGTCTATGAATTGCTGATGTACTCTTATTCTATTCCCATTTTCTCCAGTTATCTGATTAATGCAAAAGAGCTGATCAGTAGTTGATCTGTTATGTCAAAACCCACACTGATGATCCCCAATAATTTCATCTGTGTATGGACTTTACATTGCGACAAGAATATTGGATAAAATTTTATATGAAGTTGATAGCAGTGATATCCCTCGGTAATTTCTACAGTCAGTCTTGTCATCCTTCTTGTGAACTGGTACACAATTTTTCCTAATGCCAAATATAATTAATTAGCTTGTGGATCTTAGATCTAGCCGCATCCTGGCAACGGAAATGAAAACAGTCTCTCTGTGACTAAATTTTCTAATCATACACCAAGTCTTCACAGGCCGACTTCTTATTTTTCTTGTACGACGAACTTTACATGACTGTCTGCTACAGAGAATTCTGAACTGACTGCCTGCCAGTCAGAGTCAGAGTTACTTTATGACTGGCGGTTTACCGCCAATCAGTTCGTCTTGGCGTCAGGCCCCTTGAGGATCACGACCAGAGATTTTTTCCTCCAACTGAACTCTTGCGGGCATAATCCTTGTGTAACATTCTCTCTGATGGGAAGATGGGTCTGTCTTATGAACACACTCGACCTTTTGTCAAGTGTATATTTCGCACATATAATATGTTATTGAAAACCCTTCCTTTTGCTTTGCACACAAGTCCTCTGTCAGTACAGGCCTTATAGAGCAGGNTGAGGATCACGACCAGAGATTTTTTCCTCCAACTGAACTCTTGCGGTGATAATCCCTATGTAACATTCTCTCTGATGAGAAGATGGGTCTGTCTCTTATGAATACACTCGACCTTTCATCAAGTGTATATTTCGCACATATAATATGTTATTGAAAACCCTTCCTTTTGCTTTGCACACAAGTCCTCTGTCAGTACAGGCCTTATAGAGCAGGTCATTCCTAACTTACAGATCTTATGCTACAATGACAACTTAGTCATTTGAACGGTCATAAGCTTGACCACCGCCAAGTTTAAGCCTGTTATATTTTCTGTGTCTGGCTTCACCTTGTCCTATACCGCGAAAATGTTTATTATCATGATTTTATATGACTTCTGCTTGTTGTCTGCACAATTTTGTTATATAATCGTATACATACGGAAAGTTGAAAGCCGTGTGCAAGTCGCGGAATAGTTTTTGTCTAGGCAGTATTTCTCTTCAGTCCCACAGCTTTCCTTTTATTTTCTAGTTCTCTCAATTTTTCCCCATATTATAAAATGTATGATATAGGAGACAGATATCGTCTGCAAAGTCATGAGTCCTCTAACTGTTAAGAAAGACGCCAAGTTATTCCTCTCTTTCCTCCCCCTGTTGCATTTCTTATTACTTCATCCATCACTATGAGAATAGCATTGGTGAAAGAATGCATCCTTGCTTTACTCCTGCTGTAGTTGGAATTGGTTCTGACAGCCCACCATCTTGTGCCACCTGTCATGTGTCTCCATTATAGCTTTGCTTGACAAGATCAATGATATGTTTGGGAACTCCAAATTTGTTCATGATGTGCCACATCTTGGTTCTATTTATGGATCAAATGCCTTCTCAGAGTCAATAAACATTAAATACAGGTTATTATTGTATTCCATGCTCTGTTCTGTAATAATACGAAGCATATTAATTTGGTCTACATGGGGTCTATTGCCTCGAAACCCAGCTTGTTCTTTTCATAGTCATCTTTCAGTAACACTTTTTATTACACAGAATTACTGCGTTTTGGGACTTCTTTCATCGTCCGGAATTCTAGGAAATAGAAAACACGACGTTTTGGAAACTGGATCTGTTTCCGTCTTCAGGTGAGGGTCCAGTAATTGAGATTAGCTCTTTGTAAGGGGCCCAACTGAGTAGGTGTCTTCCTTCCTCACCTGAAGACGGAAACAGATCCAGTTTCCGAATCATGTTTTCTATTTCCTGGAATTCCGGGCAATGGAAAAAGTAAACAAAGAAACAGTAATTCTGTGTGTTATCCACCATCATCAAAACCCTTTAGAATCTACTGACACTTTCAGTACTCTGCTTGGTACTGACAGAGGTGCATTGAGTAGTGTCCTCCTTTTTTGGCATTTTAACTAACAGTCCTTTTTTTTCCATTCTTCAGGTACAGTTTTCTTTTCCCATATATTCTCAAAAAGTTGGTGTAATATTTCTGCAGATGTTTCCAGATTACCTTTAGAATTTCGGAAGGGGGGGGGGGTTAATATCTATTCCCCGTGCCTTTCCTGCTTTCAGTGCCTTGAGTGCTATTTTGATTTATTCTTTAGTTTTTTCAGCTTTATTTATTTTATTGTTCTCTTCCCAGTCTTCCATCTCTTTTGCTTCATCGCCCTCTTGCCTCTCTGTTCCCTTGCCTTGTGTTCCATTTAATACCTTTGAGAAGTGCTCGTGCCATCTTTCTGTTTATTTCTTTGCAGTTGTTAATGGTGTTCTTCCGTCTATGCTTCTCATAGGTCGATTTTTGGGAATTTTCCGCCGTGAAAGATTTTGAGTAATTCGGTATACCTCTTTCAAATTATTTTCATTAGCAGCTCTGTGCTTTTTCAGCTAGATCGCTTGTTCATTTTCTTCGATCTGCACGTGCACTGTGTTTTACCTCTCTTGCTTTGTTGTTGTATTCTCTTTGTAATTCTTCCGTCTAACTCATTGTCTTACATATTAGCAGTTTTCTTTTTATATCTCTTCTCTCCTCAGTATTCTTCCAAGTTTCGTCTGTCATCCTCTGTTTCCTTAGGAGATTCCTGAATCTAAGTATTTCTTCTGCAGTTTCTGCGTATGTACAAGTATGTATGGTTTTCGACCACTGTTGTTCTGTTTCATTTTCATCCATCTCTCCTAGTTCCTGGAATCTGTTCTACAGTTTTAATTGGAATGCTTGTTTTATTTTCTTATCCTTAAATCTTCTCACATCATATCTTTTGAATGTCATGCTAACTCTATATTTTCTTCAGCTTAATCCGCAGATTGGAGATTATTAGGTAGTGGTCGCTATTTTTATCTGCTCCTCTTTTGTTCCTTACACCCGTCAGTGATGTCCTCCATTTTCTGTTTATCGCAATATGGTCACTTTGGATTTGTGTCCTTTTACCTGATGATATCCAAGAAATTGTATGTATCTTTTTGTGGGGAAATAAGGTTCCACCTATGACCTTTTCATTTGCAGCACACCACTCTGTAAACAGACCGTTTGATATACTCTGTGCACTCGAGTGTGTGATCTAGTGACTAGCGTTTGATGAATTTCATTTGATTCATTCTGCAGACAGTTCAGTCATTTACCACTGTACAACAGTACAGTAACAGTAACAGTAACGGTAGTAAGTAACTTAATATAATCACATTAAGCGAAAAGTCTGTTTTCATTTACTGGAATGTGAGTTGTCATCCAAAAATGAAGCGACAGCAGAATTATTTACGAGTCAATAAGTGCCACAGAATGAATATATCAACATTAAGTTTTCATGTTAAGCTGGAGCGTAGAAGCATTAACGAATTAAGTATTTTTAAAGAGAGCCGTCTTCCTAGATGTGGCGCCGTGCAGATCTATTGTAAACCGACTTTCGGAGGAACGTGTCGTCTCCATCTTTAGAGTACAAAAATCCGAGAGCGAGGAACAAGCGTGAGCAGGTGGCTGCAGATTGAGTCACCAGTGGAAAACACCCATCTAGGTACCCTGAAGATGAAGGCGATACGTTCCTCCGAAGCGTCGATTTACACTAGATCTACACGGCACCACATCCCAGTAGACGGCATTCTTCATAGTCACCGCCGTGAATGCCTCAAATCATAAGAGTGTGTTTAGTTTTGAAGATCGTCCTAATGTTATATTGATTCCAACAGTATCGCGGCCGAAGAGCTGGCGCTACTGCTTTTCGTGACTAATATACTCTTAAGAAGTAGCGGCCTTGCGTCAGGCTGATTCCCCGTCCAAGGAGTCCTACAGACTGTATAAAATTACGAAACTGAAGTGAAATGAAGCATTTCACGGATGTCCTGTGCTCTAAGTGGGGAGCATCAAGGAAAAGAGAGATGTACGCTAAGAAACATACTGATTTGTCATACACTTGCACCATCATGACATTACATTTACATGTTAATTGTGTCTGTAATTACTCATCTATTAGTATGGCGGTATAATTCCTACACTTCATATTGCACTTACACTGACCTTGTTCAGTGTTCCCAAATTTAATGCGCAGTTTCACCTTCACAAAATGCAAACCGACATTTTGACTTCTTATACTGTATTAAGAGAACTTCAGTTCCGTTAGATGTTTGAAACTTGTTTAATACATTGACGATCATTTACTTTATTTAGAAATTATTCAGTAAATTTTGTACAGGTGATATGCAAAAAATTACATTTTCTAGAGTTCAGTCTCTTGTTCAGCTGAGCGACTGACAGTTTATCGGGAAAGGAGTTATTTTAGTTAAGTTAACCGTCTTAAAGTGGGCTCGTAGTACTGTCTGAGGCGCAGACAATACTGAAAATTTATTTTACTCGTATGCCTGTCGATCAACCCCATCTTGTGAAATCTGTACAGCGAATGGGATTATGATCTTAAGTTCATGGCCTAGTCGAAATTTGGGTTTCTAACTACACTGCAGGCCATTTCACCCTTCTTAACTGGAGGTCAGAAACGTAATCTTTCGATATCACATTAAGATTAGAATTGTAGACTGGATTTTTGCTATCCGTGGGTCTATATTTGTATGTATATGTGATACGTGTACTGGTTCATGGTCAAACCAGGATTTTAAGGTTTTCACAACGGTAAAGTACCTTGTGATATAGTGTAGCCCGGTAGGTGCTTTCCAACGTTTCGAAGGAACAAACTGTATAGATGAAGAAAGCAGTCTTCTGGGATTTGGCACCGTGTATATGCGGTGTTAACCGACGTTTCTGAGGAACGTATCGCCTCCATCTTCAGGGTAGAAGAAAAAATAAGAAATCTGCAAGCGAAGAGACCGTGAGAACCGGTAAAAGCAGACAGTCTGCT
>NW_019730587.1:752362-847328 GCF_002891405.2 Cryptotermes secundus | reverse complement strand
TTTGCCTTGTTGCTGTTTGCTCAGCACACAAATAATAAAGAATTGAATTATTATTATTATTATTATTATTACTATTATTATATTGTCGCTTTTTGGAATTACTTATGAGCTAAGTACATACTCATATGTATTTTATGATTAAAAAATAAATGGAACATAATTTCAAAGTGTCTCTGTCACCATGTTTGTAATTGTTAACCTACAAACAATATTTCATACATAATGTGTAGGTATGTCATATCTCTGCTCTGGTTTTCACATGCATAGCTCCGTTGGATATTATCACCATCGAACCAGCCGCAGAATATAACTTTCGTGCAGCCAATTATGTTTTACATTCTACATATAAATGAGCCGAACAGAATTTATCTATCTTTTGATGATTTGCAATCATACACAGTTGCACGACCGTAGACTGAGACTAGTATCTGTCCCACTTTACAAGTTTGCGCGTCCATCATGTTGCGTCATTACTGATCGTAGGAAAGTAAAAGGAAGACATTGGGGTGACCTGTAACATTCCAACTCCCATAGTTTCTGTGGATATTAGTAAATTGGTTTAAAGTTGAAACGGGTGAGGGGGAGAGAGGAGCGATGTATGTAGGTCTGCGTCTGCATGCACGCATGTTTATGAATTGGAGTTTTCATTTGTTCTGTAGAGGCCAGTAGCAACATAAGGTGCCTTTTTTAAAGGAAAGGCTGTGAATATAAATTACATCTAAACGTTTGTGACGATAATGTATTAATACAATTACTGTGTTTCTGGACATTATTCATCGTCCTGTTTTTTTTTGTTTGTTTTTTTTTTTTATTTAAAACGCACAACGTTTCGGAGAGTGGATACAATGTGAATATAATTCTGTGAGCCCGATGTTACGGCTTTAAGGGATCCTTCGTGAGACCAGGAAAGAAATGAGATATGGTAGCAGAAGCCGAAGGTGTAACCCCTTTAATACCTAAGGACACGATACTGGGCCAGTTCCATCCACCTTCCACCCTTGCAGTCTCGAGCCCTAACCTTGATTTGAATGTTGTGTTCTCATTTCTTCCTCCGTCTTCAGGGAAATTATAGTTCGTACACAGTGTAGGCACATCCTGAGATTGTCAGTCGTACTTATCCTTTCATGTCACTCCATATAACCTGTGCAGTTGGAGCTGTGTTGGTTATTTATCGCCACTGTTTCAGTTTCAGCGGTTAATAATCTCGAATAAGATGGGAAGATAATCGTAAGTGAGGAATAGATAAGGATTTGGAAGGGGATATTCCTGGTCAGTGGCTAGTTTCTGGAAAACCACGAAAGCCCTCTGTCAGGATAGTGATCCGTACGAGATTCGAACCGGATACATCCCGAATACAAACCCGGAGAGTTGTAGTTTAGAAAGTGTCATTAAATAAATAAAGAACAAAAGCAGGTTGTCCCTAGGCTAAAGAACCATGAACACGTGTGAATACTAGGGATAAAACTTCATGCCATGGCCGCTTTAACGCCGGCACTCGAAGTAGAAGTTTGATAAGCTCCAGAGCCGCTCTGTCTCTTGCGAGAATCGAAAACCGTTCAACCAGCCGTTAGTCTTTTTCCTGTTTGAGCTACCCCAGTTCGTAAATGAAACAGGCCTGTCTCTTGCGAGAATCGAAAACCGTTCAACCAGCCGTTAGTCGTTTTCCTGTTTGAGCTACCCCAGTTCGTAAATGAAATAGGCCTGTCTCTTGCGAGAACCGAAACCGTTCAACCAGCCGTTAGTCTTTTTCCTGTTTGAGCTACCCCAGTTCGTAAATGAAACAGGCCTGTCTCTTGCGAGAATCGAAAACCGTTCAACCAGCCGTTAGTCGTTTTCCTGTTTGAGCTACCCCAGTTCGTAAATGAAATAGGCCTGTCTCTTGCGAGAACCGAAACCGTTCAACCAGCCGTTAGTCTTTTTCCTGTTTGAGCTACCCCGGTTCGTAAATGAACTAAAAACACGTAGAGGTTTACCAATCACTGATCTGGAGAGAACAACATCCATTTACTCGTAAGACATTCACCTTTTCACATCGTTTATAAGACAACATGCCCTGAAGTGTAAACATACCCGCGTGAAGACCAGGATACATACATCAATGCACTGGGTGAAGGCCTTACACAGATTTCGCCGTACTGATCCGTCCTTCCCGATCCTCGGATGCAACACGACTGACAGCTTACATTGTCAAGATGCGTCACTTTCAAATCTAACTATCCACAGTAATGGAGATGGAAAGGACAGGCTTCACGCAACTGGACACGTTCCAAATCTCGACACAAAAGAGAAACAGTGTACAGTATCTTGTCCAGACGTATCGGATGATGATATGAAAACACGATTACATGTGAATAGTTGTGAATGTTTTTCAAGGTTTTGCCGATGTATTTAATATGCGGAAATACCAGTTATGTTTGATGTGCTGCTGTTGAGTAGGCGGGTTTTCTAGATTATAATTTTTTTTTTGCCGGTCACGGTAGCCGATCGGTCTGAGGCATGAACTGTCTTCGCTCGCTCGGAATCCGGGATCGTGTGTTCTGATCTCACTGAGGGCATGGATGTTTGATCTGTGTGTATGCGTTTTTCTGTGTTTGTATTGTGCTGTGTTTAGGTAGCGGCCTTGCGACGGGCTAATCACTCGTCCAAGGATTCGTACAGTCTGTGAAATGATTAAAAGAATAAAAGAAAGAAATCCTGACACCCGTATGAGGGCATAAGAGGAACGGATGAAAAAGAAAATAATTTTAATAGCGATGCCTCCAAATACTCATCACGGACTGTAGTTAAAACCAATTTCGTTAAAGTATGTCATTACTTTCTGTTCACTTGGGCTTGTTATTGTTCTCTATCTTAAAATGAATCTACGTGGTGCTATCGAAAAGTTCTCAGAATATATTAATAAAAACTATTACGTCTTACCTGGATCTTATTCTGCACCATCACCTTCAAAGTAGTCCCCTTGGGAGTGCATACACCGATCCCAGCGTTTCTGACACTTTTGAAATGCATCCTGGAAGTCTTTCTTTGTTTGGGTGTTTAGAATCGTCTGCGTTTCCGCTTGAATTTCCGCAACTGTATCAAATCTTCGCCCCTTCAACTTGATTTTCATCTTGGGGAAGAGATAGAAGTCGCATGGAACTAAGTCTGGTGAGTACGGTGGGTGGGGAACAACTGCCATCTTGTTTTTGCCAAAAATTCCTGCACAATGTAAGCCTTATGCGGTCGTGCGTTGTCATGGTGGAGTACCCAGTCGTTCGTGCGCCACTTCTCTGGACGTTTTCTCCTCATGTTCTCTCTCAAACGCCTTAGAACATCGCGACAGAACTCTTTATTGACTGTCTGACAAGGAGGGACGAACTCCTTATGAACAATCCCGTCAATATAAAAAACTTATGAACATGGACTTAATTTTGCTCTTGACTTGTGGAGCTTTTTTTGGCCGAGGTGAAGAAGGGCTCTTCCATTGCGACGATTGCTGCTTACTTCCAGGGTCGCAGCCATAAACCCAACTTTCGTCACCAGTGACCACCTTCGGAAGAAAGTCTGGATCCTCTTGAAGCTGTTGTTGAAGTTCCCTGCAGACTTCCAAGCGATGCTGCTTCGTTCATTTTGCAGCAGTCGTGGCACAAAGTTCGCCGCAATCCTCCTCATGTTCAGTTCCTCTGACAAAAGTCGTTGACATGTACCATAACTTAGTCCCAAGATGTTACAGAGGTCTTGGATGGTCAGTCTGCAATCTTGTAGAATCAGATCCCCAACTTTCGCGACATTTTCTGGTGTGGTGCCAGTTGACGGCCTTCCCGAACGTCGTCAACGTCAGTCGATGTTCGCTTGAAACGCTTATGCCAGTCGTTAGTTTGTGTCTGGGCTAGACTGCTGTCACAAAAAGCTTGCTTCAACATTTGGTGCGTTTCTGCAGCGGTCTTCCCTAGTTTAAAACAAAACTTCATACAGACACGCAGCTCTCTCAGGTCAGCCATCGCAAAACCGCAGACTCACGGAAACAACAATGGAAATACGTTCACCAACAATAAACCCAACCACTCAACTCGACGCCGCTTGCCACACTGATTCAAGAAGGGTGTGTGGGGAGACAACTAGCGGCATTTCGATGTACTCATAAACTCATAACCATTTGCGCGCAAAATTCAAATTTCGTGAACGTTTTGATAGTACCACGTATGTATGTTTGTATGTTACCTTAACTCTGGGGGTTCTAGCCTCGACTTTGTTGTTGTTGTTGTTGTTTCGTTATATCGTATTTGTCCGAACTGAATGCGTCACCTGAAGCTAATAATATGCACCAATATTTTGAAAGGTTGAATTGAACACATCAGTAGTATAAAATGTATCGAATAGTTTCTAAATACATAAAGAGTCTCAGCATATTAAACAGTTGAGGACTTTATTAACTAATTCCTTTTTACTTCTCAGCTCTATAAAATGCACATATTGAAAATTTTATTAAAAGTGGCAAGCTAATCATTTATTTTTATGCGTCTTAATTTCACCCAGGCTTATCGCAATTGTATTTTTCGTTTTGACAACATAGAAGAAAGTTAATCAGGAGCTGGGCTAGCACAGTCGGCATAGTGACTTACTACAGGCCGGACGGCCAAGGCGTCGGAGTTAGAGTCCCTGTAGGGGCAAGATTTTTCTCTTCTCCATGTCGTCCAGATTGGCTCTGGGGTCCATCCAACCTCATATACAATGGGTATCGGGGGCGATTTTCCCAGCGGTAAAACGGAAGCCTCGTGAAGCTGACCACTCACCTCCAGCTAGTGCCGAGGTCAAAATTATGTGGCTCTGTACATCCATTCCCCCATATGTCTTAAGGCATAATGCTTAATTAATTAAGCACAGGAACAACTTTAGTTTTTTACCTTTTAGAAGAAAGTTAATATCAGTATGTAGTGACATTTTCATTTGGCATCTTCCATGAATGTAATATGCAGTCCTTTGAGAGATACTTGGAGGAAGAAAGTGCTGATATACCCCACTTCAAAAAATCGATACATAAAGGAAGAATTGTATGCACAATTGTAAAATGTGCATAAATAGCAGTACAGTGTGTAATGTGTAGTACTGTTATCAGGTATCCTAATAACTGGACCTTAAGAAAATCGGCTTCGTTTATCTGAGGATACTGAAGATAATGCAGATGTGTTAATTTGGATGACTGTGATGATTAGCATTGTTGGCTGACAGAGATTACAGGACTGTATAAGTCCTAATATCGAACAGAAGATAGGCCCTGTCCTGTCTTAAACCTGATGTGGTTGACTACTTACAGAAGTGGAGAAGTGTAGCCCAAATTTAATGTTATGAAGTTTCTCAGAAATTATCAACTAAACTATCTCATCACTCTTGAGTCCTCAGTCCTTTCAGTCCCACAGATCAATTGAACTTAGAGAGCGGGGTTATTGATACAGGTCGTTAAATAATCGTTAAGAATAATATTGTATTGCAGCATCCTGTTGCATTCTTCCATTTTGATTATCAATCTTATTTTACCGTCTTATGTTCAACTATTTATTAACTTAAAATTTTACATTTTTTTAAGTTTTTAATGTAAAATTTAAATTTAAAACTTTTAAGTCAATAAATAATTGCACATAAAAATGTAAAATAAGATTTTCAAGTATAATAAAATCATTAAGAAGCATACACCGGTTGCCACACTAACATATTTAATAGTACTAGCAAATGTTCTATATACCGAGCCGATTAATATAGCTGTAAGGTTCTAGATTGGTGTTCAGGAGATGCTGGGTTCGAACACTGGCTATCCTGGCTGATTTCTTTTTATGATCCTGTAATCCCTCCAGGCAAGTTCCCGGATAATACCTAGGTTAGACCGCAACCACTTCGTTCTAAATTCAGTCCTATCATTCAACGCTATGCATCCTGAGGCGCCGACAGTTTCGTAATACGAAGAAAAGGGTAACGTTCTGTGACATGACGCCTGAAAGCATACAACTACAGCTACATATTTTTGGTAGAGAGTTAATATTAAATAATTGTCTTTTTGTACACTGTCTCTTCATTCGATATTCTTTCTGTTTTTCAGGTTCATCCGAACATTCCTGACTTTAACCTGCTGTGGACAGGAATCCACCCTAAACCCCATCTGTTGAAAGCCATGACACCTTACCAAAGAGTGAATCATTTCCCCAGGTAATATATGAAAAGTTTGTTTCTCCTTTAATATTTAATAAATTATTAGCTAAATGTCTTTCAAATAAACTCTAATTGTAATTCCATTAAATACATCCATTCCACACAGGACAAAATAATGGGAACACTAGAGATATTGTACACATTTCTTTATTAACATGGTGTTTGACCACCTTTTGTCTTCAGTACAGCCCTAGTCCTTCTTGGAATAGTCTTGTTCAAGTTTTCAACAGTCTCTAGTGGAACTTTATACAGTTCTTCTTGAAGAGCATCTTCAAGTTGCTTTAGGGATGTTGGAGGTGGGAATCTGTTCCTCACTGTAGTCTCAAAAACTGACCAGACTGGTTCAATATTGTTCAAATATGGAGATTGTGCTGGCCAGGGAAGATGCTGAAGGTCGCTTTCATGCTCTTCAAACTATGACTGAACAGTTTCAGGTGCGTGAGTAGGGCATTGTTGTCTTGAAAAACAGCATCATTGTTTGGAAATAACGTTTGTATCATGGGATGCACCTAATTACCCAACCTGTCCACGTACTTCCTTGCAGTAATTCAGCCATGAGAGGTGATAATGGGAACAACTGTATACTGTACCACAGCATTCCTGCTTAAACCATCACAGAATATCCCCCGTGTTTCACTGTTGGAACCAGGCATTCCAGATGATAGGTTTCCTTGTGTGTGTTCTCCAAAAGTGAACTCTTCTTGATGTAAGGAACAGCGTGAAAGATGTCTCATCTGGCCCATATCACACACTCTTCCAGTTGTGTGATGTCCAGGTTTTATGGTTGTGACACCATCATTTATGCATCTGAGTACTGCTTTCAGTAATGAGAGGTTCAGCAATTGCAGCCCTACTGTGGATGTTGGGTTTGTGAAGCTCACATCACACAGTTTTTGTGGAAACAGGGTCTTCAAGATGAATATTCAGTTCTTCTGTCTGGTCAACTGTGCTGCTGTAGGTCTGTGATTTTTTAAGGAATTCTTCTCAGTGTATGACAGTCTCTGTCAGTGTTGACTTTTGTCCACTGTTTCCCTTTGCCGATGATTTCTTCCCATGATTTGGGCATGTTGACATAACCCTAGAAACTGTCACTCTCAATACACCTATGTAGGTCCTATGAAAGTCATGAGAAACTTTTTTTTGCATGCAACCTAGGAACAGCAGATGAAAGAGAGTACGGTGGTATGTGGAACCAGCTGTTGTGTTAACCTTGAGTGTCTTATGACGTCAATAGCTTGCATCACGTGACCAGTATCACTCCTAACAAAATGGCCGACGACATGTCATTTTGCCAGCGTACTGTCATCGAATTTCTTGTGAAAAAGGAAATCCCTGCTGCAGAAATTCACCAGAGACTTCAGTGTGCTTATGGGTGCGAGCAGTGTTTGAAGATGGGGGAAACAATTTAAAGATGGGAACACCAGCATCGAAGATGAGCCTCGGAGCGGTCATCCTTGAACAGCCTCAACTGAACGCAACAAGAAAAGAGTGGATGAGATCATTCAAGATGATGAGCGTGTGACTGTGGACACAATAGCCCAAAAACTTGGAATAGGGCACAGTGCAGTACAAGAGATGATTGAAAGCTTGGGCTATAGGAAAGTTTGTGCTCGTTGGGTTCCGCGGTTATTCACCGAAGACCACAAAGGTCAGCGAAAAGCCATCACCTCAGAACTGCTGCAGAGATATCGACACGAAGGCGATGATTTTTTGCTCTGTATTGTGACAGGTGACGAAAGCTGGTTTCACCATTTAGAGCCTGAAACGAAACAGAATGGCAGAGTATGGAATGGCACCATGTGCATTCTCCATCAAAAAAGAAGGCAAAGACAGTGCCATCACCTGCGAAGGTGATGGATACAGTCTTCTGGGATCCAGAGGGGTTTATTCTGGATGAATTCCTGGAACCTGGGCAAACCATCAGTGCTGCTCGTTATGTCCAGATGCTGCACAAGCCCCATCATGCATTGTGCGATAAACGTATGGGATGGAACATCATCATCCTGCATGACAATGCTCGCCTCACATTGGAAGCAATTGCAATGATGGGGTGGGAAGTTCTTCCACACACCTCCTATCGCCCTGATCTGGCACTCTCCGACTGCCATCTTTTCGGATTTGTGAAGGATCAGCTGTGTGGACAACGTTTTGAAACAAGGGAGGCAATTCAGAAAGCAGTGCATCAGTGTCTTCAGACAGATGGAACGGAATTTTACAGAAGGGGAATTTTCAAACTACCAGAACGCTAGGAGAAATGTGTACAAAGAAGTGGCGATTATGTGGAAAAATAAAGAAAGGTCTGTAGATTGAGGTGGTGTATTTGGTTTGTCAATAATGAAGCATGTTACTTTACAAAAAATTGTTGTTCATGACTTTCACTACGACCTTCGTAATAATGTGGCAGTTTTAGCAAGAGATGCACCAGCTAAATATGAACCAGTGATCTGTCCTTACTCAAAATTGGACAAGTCTTCCATTTTTAATTCTTTCACAGGAACTTTAACTCAGCACAATCACTAATGCATTGACAGAAGCCATACTGAGTGTAAAGAGATGGAAGAACCATTCATTGTTGCCAATTGAAGCTCTTTCAGTGTAGCCAACATAAATTTGATTCCCCAGTTTCTTAGTATTTCTGTTATTTTGTCCTCCCAGTATATGTTTGGGGGCACGTGGTAGCGTGGTGGGTTGAGGGGCTATGCTACAAGCCGGAAGGTCGCGGGTTCCCGATGAGGTCATCGGATTTTTTTCAGTTGACCTAATCCTTCCAGCCACACAAGGCCCTGGGGTTTACTCAGCCTCTAAGAGAACTGAGTACCAGGAATTAATTAAATAATTTTCCTGGGGAGTAAAGCGCGAACTGCGCGTAAGGCTGACAATCTTACCGCAATCTTTGAGCGGATTGTCTAGATAGTGTGGGACCCTCAACGTCTCACAACCAATGGGCCTTCTCGGCCTGGTACAGGGATAGCTTTACTTTTTATTTTTTACTTTACCCAGTATATGTTTTGTGACATTCTTTTTCTTCTTCTCCTTTCACATCTTCTGAAGCCATCTTTAGCCTTTCTCTTTGTTTATTTCTTTCTTACTACTTTCCTTTATCCATTCATTCATTCATTCATTCATTTCTTTTCCTTCCTATACTGAAATGATGATTCAAGTTTAAAATTGGTATCTTCTTGGATATCCTTATATTGTGATAACCCATATACTGGCATATTCAAATATTTGTTCATTATTTTTTGTAACAAATTTTTCTTCTGCATATTGTTTTCATCTTTTTGATAATAATGTCATTATTTAAAATGTGTCATATCTCTACAGTTTGCAGATGATGTTCTAAATTTATCCCAGTAGATATTGCATGAATCTCATCTTTAATGCTTTTAATTTTTGTGTATGTTTGAGTGTAGTGTACCCAAGTGTAGGTGTTTAAGTATGAAGTTCATTTAGCTATTGAAGCATATATGAATTATGCTTGTGATATTTTCTTTGAAAACTATCCAGCCACAGGCTGGATGACCGAGATGTTGGAGTTTGAATTGCAATAGGGTCAAGAATTTTCTCCTCTCCACGTCATCCACACTCTCTTTGGAGTCCAGCCAACCTCCTGTCCAATGGGAGTGGGACCTCTTTACCTGGGGGTAAAGCGGGTGAGGCATAAAGCTGACCACTCACCTCCTGCAAGTGCTGAGGTGAAGAAAATGTGGAGCTGTACATCCACTCCCCCATGCACCTTCATGGCACAGTGCCTAATTACTTAACCACGGTCACAGCTTCACCTTTATTCCAGTACAGTACAGTTATTGATCCAAACATTGTCTAAGGGGTCTGATATTTCATACCTCAAATATTTAAAATTTTCTTCAGTGATCTTAAAATTAATAAATATTTTACTTCATCTTGATTGTTTTTATTTCCATTTTTGGCATTTTCATAATGCAATGTCTGACACTGTGCTAAAATCTTCAGGTCATATGAACTTACACGCAAAGATCGTTTGTACAAGAATATTGAGAAGATGCAGCATGCAAAAGGAGCAAAGCACTTTGACTTCATTCCTCAGACATTTGTGATGCCGATGGATTTTCGAGAATTGTGTTCATCACATTACAGGCACCGTGGCCCATGGATTGTGAAGCCAGTTGCTTCCTCTAGAGGAAGGGGTATTTATATTGTCAGTAGTGTAAGTAGATTTTGCAGTTTATACATTTCATGGTATTGATGTAATACGTTGATGCATTTCAGTTCTCTGGGGGTGGGGGGTTAGTATTTGACCTAAGGGAAATGAAGGAACAGGAGAATGAGAAAGGTTGTACCATGAGGAGCTTCATAGTTTCTATTCTTCTCATAATATTCCAGGGGTGATTAATTTGGGGATGTTCTGATGGACAAGACAAGACATGTAGCATTCATAGGAAAACCAAGAAATATTGTGACATGATGCCTGAACACCAGAAGTGTGCAGTCAGAGAAGCACATCAGAGATGTCTATTTCTAGACAATGACTAAATGACACACGTTTCCGAGTGTTACACTGTCAACAAGAATACATGTCCCTTGCTGGGCAGCAAGTTTGGTTGCCATGGTATTACAGGTATGTCTGGGCCAACATAGATGTGAACAGCAGAATGGAGCCCTTGGAGACAATGATTGATCGTCGGTTCATGTGAGATTAATGTAGTCCAAGATTCAGACGTCCAGAGGAGAATTAGAGAGAGTTGCAGATGTTGGAGGAACGAAGATGGAAGATTCAATAGTTGGAGTATTACCAAGTAGCATCTAGTAAGCAGATATTGAAGAATTCATTTTGTATCTTATAGTAGCAATAATCCTCAGAATGTTATAATTACTTGTACTTACAACTTGAGAGTATCCAATAAATTGATTCACAAATCCAAACCCCATGTACAAATCACTGAAACACATGACAATATGTATAACGATTGGTAAAAAATATCATGGGTGACAGAGGCATTGATAGGAGATTAAAGCTAAAATAAATATTGAGATCATAGGTTGGCAGGATGTGAGCTGGAATGTACTGACACATGATAAGGTGTAAGAGTGCTGAATGTACATATTCCATAGCACATAACAATTTCTTGAGTTTAGTATCTATAACCTGCTTTGGAAATACTTGATGTGTAGCTACAAAGGGAGTTCTGCTTTTGGTCAGTGAGTCAGCCAGCCAGGTGGCACTATTGAGTCAGATCTCTGTTTGGGAAGTGTTTGTTTCAAGTCTCAATATCACACCTGGCAATCCTTAGAGGATTTTTAATGGCTTTTCCCCATCCTTACAGTTAAATGCCTGAGTAGTACATGAACTTAGATTGTGATTCTTTCTACAAATATTATGTTACTGGACATTATACATTGTCCTTTTTTTTATGTCTAAATCAGGATGATTGATGATGTCCAGAAACATAATATTTGTATTAATGTACCATCTTCACAAACTTTTAGGTCTGTGATTCTTTCTCATCACATCCTTCCAGATGGACATCAGACACTTAAAAATTGACACCTGACGTGATGCTTAGAAGTTTCTGAAATATGTACATCCCTCTATACACATGAAATGTAATGTAACATCCTTTCTGCTTCAGTCACAAGTTCGCAGGTCTGCTGATGAAGTCACCACTTGGTGGCTTGCTATTGGCTGTGGGCATGCACATTGTTAGTGTTTTTTTTATTAAATAATCTGTGTACTTAGCAGCCATTACCTGTATTTCATATATCAAATGTCTTAAAATGTATTTGTTCTGGTGTATTCTAGCCTGACCAAATTCCCCTTGAAGAGACAGTGGTTGTCGCAAAATACATTGAAAATCCTCTGCTGCTGGATGGTCATAAATGTGATTTGCGGTTATATGTGGCTGTGACTTCATATGACCCTCTCATTGTGTACATGTATGAGGAGGGACTAGTACGGTTTGCAACCGTGAAATATGACTCAAGTGGCAAGCACTTGTGGAATCCTTGTATGCATCTGTGCAATTACAGCATTAACAAGTACCACTCGGATTATATCAAGTGAGTTATTTTTACAACTATAGGATTCTTAATACACCAACAAGCAGTTCTGTCTTTATTCTGTCCTTGTGTTGAAGTTGTTGGTGTTAGTAGTTATGGATACGATTTCCAAGTTGTAGTGCGAGATACTTACACTTTATTCAGTATTGCAATTTATAGCTTTGCCAAAAACAAATTTGTGTTGTTAATAGCATGCATATTCAGTTAAGTTTGATTTACATGTGTTAGAGTGGTTCAATAATTTTTGGCATTATATTAATAAAATGGTACAAAATATGCATGGGAAAAAATGTTGCCATATAATGGTGATGTCGAAATAGCAGCTGCTGTTGGAATTTATAAAGTGTCTGTAGGTGTGCACTTTGCATCTGAAGCCAAACTTCTCAGCCAGTAACTGTTGTAGGTGTGAAATTGTGATTGAAATAAATGTGTCTCTGATCTTTAGTGGTTTTAGAGAAATTTGCCATTATGACACTCTGTTACCAATTGAGGGAAAAGAGAGGTTAGATATTTTCGCTGAAGCATGCAGGAAATAGTACCCTAGACACCAGTTCTGCTTAATGCATTGTTAGGTTAGTATCTTAATACCATATGGGCTGACATAGCAGTAATGCTGTAGACTCATATTTGGAAGGTACTAAGTTTGAGTCTTAGCCAGGATGCTGGATATCCTAATTGGGGTCTTGTTGATTTTCCTCGGTCCCTCTTGGAAAATGCCATGACTGTTTCTTTTCAAATCATTTCCAATTTGTCATTCATTAGTCAATCCATTGTTCAACACTATATAGTCTATCTAATTTAGTATATTTTAGTATTTCCAAAACTTGCCAATTTATTGAGGTAGATATTTTAGACAAAGTTGTTTGTTAACAATTTCCCATTCAAATTTTAATAGGCTTTATCCCAGTCTGTTAGATGAAGTGCTGTCATGATTGTTTCATATTATGTTAGCTCATTCTCTACTACAGATGGGTAAACACAGAGAAGTGAATTGTTTCAGTGACTCATGTCATCAAGTCATTCTGAAATAAGTAATTCACCATTCTGTAAACAAGTCGAAGGGAGTATGGGGTCATGATTCAAGTGCAGAGCAGTTAAAACTTGTGAGTGGAAGCATCAACCTTCACTAGTAGATTAGAAATGTCATAATTCATGTTTCTCTGTTGGTGACCCAAATCAGTCATTTAGTTTGACTCCGTGAGCAGAATTGGATCACTTGCCTGTTCACTAGCCATCTTTACAGAGCTGATAGTGCTATAGGTATCTAGTTGCTGTACCGATGTATAATAATAACTGTTTATAATAATTTCATTGGAACCAGTTTACTCCACAGGTGTAGGGATCAGTGACTCTAAGCCATTCAATCATTAAAATAACTCAATTTTCTAAATCAAGCCAGTCACTGGCTATCTGTTCTGTTCAGACTTTTATTTGCTCTTATGTTACTATCAAAGCTGTTGTCATGTTTTTAGTAGATTTTAAGTTTGCATGACATACCATATTCACTGTGCAGCCTTGGATATGGCACCATGTTGAATTGGTAAAAATTACCAACATAGACAGCAGGCAATACATACACAGTATGTTCCCAATTATCTGCACTAGTGAAGGGAAAGGATGCACGAATAATTGAAAAAAAAAAAAAAAGGTAATCCAACAGTAAGGTTTGGGTGTAATCAGGAGGCCATGGTTATTAATGAATTTAGAAATTCCAAAATTTTTATCTGTTTGATGTATATAGGTTGAAATGAAATTACAGTATTCGATTTCACTATGAAAGCGCAGAAAACAGATCACACTCTGTATCTCAGCCACAATGCAATTGTCTGTTCATTCCCATAGAAAGGGCAGTAATCTCTTGCAGCAATAACGGAAGGTCTTGGCACTGAAGAAGGTACCCCTCTAGCTTTTTCTTGAATA
Organism: Cryptotermes secundus; assembly: GCF_002891405.2. Lineage (NCBI taxonomy): Eukaryota > Metazoa > Arthropoda > Insecta > Blattodea > Kalotermitidae > Cryptotermes > Cryptotermes secundus. The sequence continues at coordinate 833,192 of NW_019730587.1, read as the reverse complement.
GCCATGCTTTCATTCTTCTGTCCTTTAGTCAGAAGCTTAAAAAATCTGAAGAGTGTAACAGAAGATGTGAAACTTGCTAGCAGAAGACCAAATGATTTTATTGCTTCCATTTTATGACACCAGGGATTGCTAAAATATGTGAAGTGTTACAAGTAGGACTGATTTTATAATGCAGAACAACTCTGTTAAGAACTGGGAAAACTTTTTTACAGTATGGAACAAAATTAAAAGGAAAAAAAAAATGAAAGTAGAGTATAACTCTTTGTATAAAAATTTGCAAATCTTATGTTATAATACGCGTCACTATGTTCCTCGCTAATATAAACAAAGTTAATTCCATCCATTTATCATGAAAATTGTGTTAGATACAGCATTTTTAAACACAATGCTTAAAATTGTTTAAGCACCCTAACAGGAACGGAAATTTAAACGCAGAGCAGCAACAGGCATTTAAACGCACACCATCAGCAGGCATTTAAATAAACTCCGGCTAGCTTAAGCTTACCACCATTTCAAAAGTCCAGCGTTTAAAGGTTAATGGGTATTCTTCAGGATTGCACATGTGCATGCCTAATAAAAGGCATGCAGTTAAGCCACAAATTATAAGAAGTCTTGAAGTTAAATAAACTAATAATCTTCATAGTTATAATTAAGGTGTCTCTTTAAGCCATATTAGTTTGTCTGAACTGGATAATTTGCCCTTAAATAAACAGGAATATGCTCTCTAGTGATTAGTATGTTATGCAAGTTAATGAAAGTACAGATTTGATGCTGAAAGAAATTATACTCTTGTTGTTATAGGAGTGAGGATCCAGATGCAGAAGATGTAGGCCACAAGTGGACTCTGAGTGCACTGTTGCGACACTTACGTGCACAGGGAACAGACACCTCCTTCTTGATGCAAAGGATAGAAGAGGTAGTGGTGAAGGCTATCCTAGCATCTGCTCCACCCATTATATCTGCTTGTCGCATGTTTGTACCTCACCCTCGCAATTGTTTTGGTGAGTGAGACTCTTGTCTCTCAAGAGTTTAGCTGTAATCTGTCTATTCATGTCTCTAATTCTGAATCTCATGTACAGTCTGGTATGTTCACCAATACACCATCAGGCTGGCCAGGAGGGAGCATTTGGTATATCAACTAGGTTGTCAGCTGGACATCCAAGAAATTATGGTTTCATTCCTGACTGAGACAAGAAATTATTCCCATGTCCACAGCATATTTATTGGCTCTGGGGCCCACTCAGCCTTCTGTGAAATGAACACCAGGGTTTCTTGCCCTGGGGGTATAGCATCTGGGGCATGAAGCTGACTAACCTCCATCACAGGGTGGTGCATGAAATAATCCAGCGTTTGATCTATTAATAACATCTTTATTTCAATTACAATATTAGAAACTAACATATAAAATGACAGACCATTGCATGGAGATTTATCTTTCATGTGTCAAGTGTTCAATATGACCACCATTACATCTGGAAACTTCTACATGAACTATGATGTTGTTGATTACTCGACAGCACGTATCCTCAGTTATCTCGTTGCAGGTCTGAATGATTAGTGCTCTCAGTTTCTTTATTGTTTGCAGCTTTTTTTTTTCTTTTGGAAAAACCTCTTCCTCAAGGAATCACTAGAGATTGTAGTCACATAGGTTTAAATGAGGACCGTTTGGGGGCCAGTTCTGTCCACATGTGAAATGATCAGGAAATCGGTTTGAGATGATACACAAGTTGAAAGTATCATGCAGAAAGTCCAAAACAACATTCGCTGTGTACAGCCTAGCTGCGTCCTGCATGAACCAATGAACTTGTATCGGGAAACCTGTAGCAAGAAGGTGAGGCACAAGAAGTATTGCATAACATGCTTAAATCACAATGTCTCTTCAAGAAAACTGGCATTAGAGGTCCATGACTTGAGATGGCGACCCAGACTGTAATTCTTGGAGTATGATGCACTTTCTCATGAATCACATGTGGATTCTCTGATGCCAAAAATCATCTGCGCATTTTGTTTATTAACCACACCAACCAAGTGGAAGTGTGCCTTGTGAGAAAATCAAACATTGTTGAACGATTTATCATTATTCTGAACCCATTCAGCAAGTGCCATTCTTTTATGTTTGTTTTGAACTGTAAGTTTAGGCAACATTGTTATTTTATATGAATACAAATTCAAATCACTTTCCAATATTCATTTCACCAATAGTCTGGATATCCCTAGTTGTGCTGCATCCTTCATTGTTGAGTTACTGGGGCTTCTTTGCAGTGCCACTCAGACAGCGCCAATGTTCTCCAGAGAAGTCACAGTAGAAGGCAGGCAACATGTCCTCTCCAACATTGAACCATCATTATACAGGTTACAATGTTTATGAATTGTTTTGAATGTGAGAGTGCCTACTGCATTTGAAGATGGGCATGAGAGCACCTCTGTGTGACCACAATACTTCTTGTTTCAGTAAAGAACAAAGCTTTTTTTATGTGTTGTTCTACAGACATTTTTTCTTTTTCAACCATCTTGTGTAAATTGGCACATGAGCAGGAACAGCACGATGCTAGCGCTCTTGGGAATAGTAAGAACTAATCTCCATGATCTACTGTGTTACCATGTTACAAAACATGGTTGAATAATTAATACTAAATTAAATACTGGATCATTTCATGCACCACCCTGTAGTACTGAGGTTAAGAATGCATGAAACTGTACCTCTACCTCCCCACCATAAGTATTCATGGCTTGGTGCTTAATTAAGCACATAGACACCTTTACCTTTGCCTTTATGAACTGGTGGAAATGTGTTGTTGCTTGCATTAATTTTATTCTTTTCATCCTGTTTATCATCATGAATGGGGTTTCAGGTTTCTCTGTTTATGGGCAAAGGTTGCTCCTAATTGTTCTTTGTTGATATATGAAAGTTGGAAGTGGCAACTATTTATTTACAACTGATACAAAATAGATGCATGTTTCAAAGTTTTACTGTCCTTCATTGTAGTCACCAGCATTGTGTACAACCCATTGCCAGCAATGTGGAAGTCGTAGGATGCATTGAGCAGTGCCTGTTGTGTTGATAGTTCGAACGGAGCGGTCTGCTGCCTGAAGAATCTCTTGAACAGTTCTGAAGCGAATGCCACGAAGTGGTTCCTTCATCTTAGGAATAAAGTCGAAGTCACAAGGGCTTAAATCTGGGGAGTATGGTGGATGGTACAGCTCCTCCAAGCTCCATCGATTGAACAGATCAGCCACACCTTGCGCTGCATGCGGCCGAGCACTGTCATGCAAACTGATGGGTGACTTCTGCAGAAAGTATCGCCGTTTCTTTCTCAAAGCTGGTCGCAGGTTGTGTTCAAAAAATGAACAATAATACTGCACATTGACAGTCTGCTGTTGGGGAACAGTTTGCGTTAGGATAACACCATCACAGTTGTACATGAGAATTACCATAACTTTCACATTGCTGTGGTTCTGACAAACTTTTGATTTTCGTGGTGACCTGTAATGACGCCATTCGTTCCATTGGCATTTCATTTGTGGCTTGTACGATTTCACCCATGTCTCATCCAGTGTAATGATACGGCGTAAGAAAGCATCTCCTTCACGCTCATACTGCTCCAAGTGGTTACGAGCAGCATCATATCGTAGCCATTTCTGCATTTCCGTCAAATCATGCGGAACCCATTGTGATTAATTTCTGTCATGCCCAGGCGTTCCTTTAGAATGTGAAGCACAGTCGTGTGCTCTAATCCTGCCTCTTAGGCCAGCTCATGAATCATATGGTATCGATCACTCTCCAGTAATGCAGAAAGAGCATACACTTCTTCTTCACTGACACTAGGATGACCTGGCTGATGCATGTCTGCCACATTTGGCGTCCCTCGTTGAAGGCTTTTACCCACCTTGCCACTGTTATTTAAGGCAATGCAGATTCCCCAGAAGCCTCTTGAAGACCTTGAGTACGCTGTCATTCTGTATGGCCTCTGGCACATTCAATCTTTATCCAACTCTGTTGTTCCTAAGATCTAAAAGTTTGAAACGATGGTAAATTATTACAATTAATATGTTGTTGGACATTATCCATCATCTTGTCTGTTCTTAAAAAACCATCCTGTTTCTTTTAAAAAACACAACGTTTCGGGGACTGGATTCTGTCCCCGTTCTCAGGTAAAACCTACTCAGTTAGGTCCAAAAGACAGAGCTAGCCCCAATCTCCGTGCACGTATGCCAGTTTCAGAAGGGGTTCATAATCCAAGCACAACACAAACCATCTGTGAGAGCTAAGAAATAATGAAGCTACATACATACAAGTATGAGGCCTTGCACCAGAGAAGTATCTTGAATGAAATCATACCTGGAGAGAAGCAATACTTCTTTTGGTGCCAACACACAAAACAAATAGTTACCCACTCCAGCTACACTTGACAGCGCTGTAGTCTCTTGACTTCTGCTGTGAAGACAGGGGTCCAAATGCGTTTGTGTTTTATGATGTCTGATCACCCTGCTTCTTGCTTTATAGTTTGTAGTTTATCATTTTCTGTCTTGTTAGCAGGTATATAAGGAAACAGGATTCATCAGTTCTGTTAACAGTAGACTACTCCCATAGTAGCGTGTATATATTGAAGTAGTAAAAGAATTCCTTTTTTATGGAACCCAGAGCTCAGTACCATTGCTCACTTGAGGAATGTAGCCTGGACCAGTTGAATCCAGTTTACATCTTCTCAACCTGTTTCTCCTAACTCCATTTGAATGCTATCTTCTTCATGTCTGTATATGTTAAATTGTCTTATATGAAAAATACAAGTTATGAAGCTCCTCATTTATATTATATTCTCTCTTCTTTGAATATTTAATCTGTTTTACCCCTGCCATAATATCTATTTTGTTATTTATCCAGTTGATATCTCCCTCTCTTTCTAAATGCAGAACTGTATGGTTTCGACATTTTGATTGACTCAGACCTGAAACCATGGCTGCTAGAAGTGAATCTTTCGCCATCCCTTGGCTGTGACTCACCTCTGGATGTCAGAGTCAAATCAGCAATGTTGGTTGATCTCCTGACTCTAGTTGGTTTGCCTACTGTAGATCCAATGCTTCGTCGTGCCAATGAAACTCGCCGACCTCAAAGTCAACTAGATATTCTGAAGAAACTTAATGTAAGTTAGCATTTAATGTTTGCTTGTGGTTAATGCTTCTAGCTAATTTCTTTGATCTATGATTTTTTTGTACACATGGTGAGGTAAAGAATTTCACTTCATTTACCTTTAAATATGTTGCATGTCTTGATAGTTTTGTGGGAACAATCCCACAGCGTCTGGCAGACAATCATCACCTCTTTCAGACGGTGCCAAACAGGAGCTGTGACCAGAGCGACGCAGTATTTATACACATTCCAGCTCCTCCAGCTTATGTACTAACTGCAAAGCTGCACCCATATTTATAAACTTGCCTGTGGCCCCACCTTTCCGTACACGGCCAATGGATACGCGCTATGACAACTGCAATGTTAGCTCCACCTCCCGGCCAGCAGTATTTAAGACCGGGAGCCAACGGTACGAGCAGTTCATTCCGAGACAACAGCCCAGTCAGAGCTATGCCTGCAGCAAGAAAACACCGCAGCAGCGAGTCTACGAGTAGCCGGGCCACAGCCAGTTCAACCATCGGTTATCAGCACCTACTGGTCTAGCCAACCAGCCTCGCTGCAGCCAGCATTGACTACTCCCCCCCTGGCTGCAAGGACTTCGACTAACTTCTCAACAAAATGAACGAATGATGAGGGCGGATCAGTGAGAACAGGCAAATAGCAAGTGCGTGTGGTGAACATTAATAACGACCCCACAGTTTATTTACCCTTTCTCAGTAGTTTATTGCTGCAGTTATATTGTGTTCTTTGGGTGCATAATAATGGTATTTTCTGAGGAAGATGGTGACTAATGCAGGTACACGTATTAAAATGTTATGACAATATTGAGTTTGATCTTGAAACATTGTAATTGTATTGTTTATTGCTTCAGTTAGTTAATAACATACAGCTATTTTATTTTCAGAGGTTTATATTTGGACGTGGCTGGGATGGGGGAATTAAATGTGGGCTTAACACTTGTAACCAGCCAAGTGCCAGGTCAGAGATAAAGCCCCCCAAGTTAAAGAATGAAAATATGATAATGTGTTTCCTGGTTAAGGCTGTTGTACTATTCAGGGAGCAGTGATAGATAAGCATGGATCAATGGTGATATGACAAGTAGCAGGGGAGAATTGAAGGAACTCAGAGAAGACCTTACACCAGTGGCATGGGGTGAGGGACTTCCTTCATTACATGCTAACTTTTTTTGTATATTTTCTTTGTTCAGAGTGCATGAATAAACTGCATGTCAGGGATGTCAGATGTGTACATCTGTTCATCCATCTGACCTCATGTTTCATCTCTGAAACTGTTGACTGGATTTTTGTGAGATCTGATTTTAAATGACTTCTTAAAATTGAACATATCTAGTTTTGAAGAAAGCAGTCTTCTGGGATTTGGCACCGTGGCACCACATATACATGGTGCCAAATCCCAGAAGACCGCTTTCTTCATAGTCACCGCCGTGAAAGCCTCAAATCTTACATATCTAGTTTTGGTTCATATCAGTCAAATGTATCACATAGTGTATATAAAACACAAATTAAAGTTACAAATTTTCTCAAAAAATGCCAATTTTGGAACATATTATGCATGACATAAAATACAGACCTCATTATCTGCTGCTGTGTGTTCCACACAATTTTATTAGTGCATGCAGGGGTCCTAGAGGCCAGCACTTTACTTGCAGGAGCTTTCAGTTCCTTGTCCCCGGATGACAAATGTCAAGGTCCATAACTTTAACCTGAAACATTTTTTTTGGTATTGTGTTTGTTTATTGACATGAAAGGGAAAGTATTTCTGACTGTATTGTATTTCCTATAGTGTGATTAGCTTTGTGACAGTTATTTGTAACATGCATGTGAAGGTCAGTGACATACACAGCATAGCAAAGCTCTGTACTCACTGGAGTATAATTTTCCACTTCTGTTGAAGGCAAGGGTTGGACACGATGATTTGCATCCCTAAATAAGACCCTAAGTACTAGTTATGTGAAACTTTATACTGGGAAACCAGATTCATGGCGATTGAGAATTATATTGTGGAATCTTCCTGTGAACAGTTCAGTCATGCTTAAACTATGCAAGTATAATGGAACCTCCATGAAACCTCTTTAACTGTGTACCATAACACTATCCCTGAACTGATTTTGTGGAAAGGAGATACCACTACATAATGCTTTGGACTGGTGATCTGATGCTTGGCTGGAACACCACTATCCTGGCTATTGGTTTTTGTGGTTGTTCACAGTCCCTCCTGGAAAAACTGGGATAGTACCTCAAATTTGTCCAGATTGATGACCTTTCATGCCCTATCCAGTTCATCATCATCATGTCAAGTTGCCATATAGTCCGAAACACTGACAGCACTGTTAAATGAACAACAAGTAAATACTCGTAAATGGAATTAGGTGTCCTCTCAGAAATCATAACATAAGATGAAAATTACCCGGATGGAAAGGTGAAAGTCATCCTACTTACAGTCAAAACCACTCAGCATTCTTGTTAATATTGCAGAATTTAAGATTTTGCCTACATATATATTCAGTTTATATATTTTTTTATTAAGTATGTGTTAAAAATTTCATATTTGTTATCCATTGAATATTTCAGCATAATCAAATATTAAAATAAAGTTTTATCAAAGCATATATGCCATTCTTGATGGTATCTGAGAATAAAGTGCTGAGAAGAATATTTCAATGAAAGAGGAAAGAAATAACGAACTGACAGAGAAAAGTTGTACAGTTCTCAGTATTTGTAGGGTGATTAAATCAAGGACAAGATGGTTGGAACATGTAGTTTACTTGTAAGAGATGAGGAGTGCATACAAAATTATGGTCAGAAAACCCTAACAAAGAGATCACATGAAAGACTTAGCCATAAATGCAAGGATAATACTGAAATGTATGATTTGCATCAGTTGACTCTGGATAGGATACAGTGATAGGTTTTTATGAACATGGTGATGAAGGGTACATTAAACCAACACATTTTTTGACTAGATTGGGAGCTAGCAACTCTACAAGAAAGACAGACTGTATAGTTAGTTAGCTGGTTAGTTTGTTAGTTGGTTTTTAAATTAGTTTAGTTAGTTCTTAATCTGTATTTTTTATGATATATTGGTTAGAGATCAAATATCTGCTGGTTCAAAAAAGTGATGAAATTTCAGAATTACGAAGTATGATATCATGGACGTTCTGTGCAGTATCGACGTGTCCAGTCTGCTGATGCTCTGGCTGGTAGCAGCAATAGTATTGGAAGGAAGCCACCTACAGTAGTCACATCCTCACGGTTGGTTGCTAGTTCCCTTTCACTCTCTCCTGAAGAAAACCGCATCATCAAGTCAGTTCGTGCAGAATTTGAGCGAAGGGGTGGATTTGTGCGAATATTCCCATCAGCTGAAAGCTGGAAACGTTATGGATGTTTCCTAGGTAAACATGATAAAAGTTTTCAATGATCATTTACTTTGTTCCCCTACCATTACATTTAGAAGGTAAAGTTTTCCTTTAATTTCACCATTTACTAGTGTTTATTTTTCCATGTACAGTGTTGCTCTATTGACTTCTCTTCAGCATTGCACCATAAAGGATGAATATTCAAATATTGCATGAAATAAGTACATATGTGGTCTCTCATTCAAATTTAGAATAGTCTGAAACAAGGAGATTTTTTGTTGCCGTTGATTTTCAACTTTGCTTTCTAACATGCCACTGGGAGTGTCCAAGAAAACAGGAGGAACTGGAGTTGAATGGGACATGTCAGCTTCTGGTACATGACAATATTAATTTATTTAATTAAAGCGCAAATAGTATTGTAATAGTATTACAGGGATACGTTTACTTTTACTTACTTACAGGAGAGGACTAGTGTTTATGTGTAACAGTGGATTATGAATTGTGTGTAAATCAGCAACGGCACTGTATTGCCTGTAATTTATGAGTGTAATTAAAAGAGAGTATTGTATTGTATTTTGTATTTATTAGTCCACCATAGATCCATAAGAAATTACAATTTCAGCGGATGTAGTTACCGTCAATAATACAGTCGGCCTTGCAAAATAGTACTTGTCCAACAAATACATGACAGAGTGGATAATTTTCAGTCCTGTGTGACATACAAGTTTACAACACTTCAGTCTTTATGTCACACTGGACTGAAAATTATCCACTCTGTAATAAATAGTGTGACAGACCAGAATGAAACAAATCAAATTAGTAAAAATATATGAGATCAGCTGTGCAATATGGCACATTGTCTAACAAAAATTTCACAACTATGCAAAGTAACATGTTACAATTAATGCAAGAAAAAGTTAAACATAAAAGGCAAAAGATCATATATACATAATATTTCATATAGACCACAAAGATTACAAAACAGTTAAAAATTAATATCATGAAACTCCTCCAAATTATAAAAACAATGAGAAACCAGATATTTTTTAAGATTCTCTTAAATTTTTAGGTGACCCAGTCAACTCTTTAAGATCAGGTAATTTATTGAAAATTTTAATACCGGTAAAATATATGCCGTTTTGATATATAGTTAATCTTGAAAGAGGAAAATGAAGATTTTCACCTTGTCTAGTCTTCACATTATGGCTATCATGATTTGTAATAAAAAGTTTTTTTATTCTTTACAGCAAATAATAAAATAGAAAAAATATATTATGATTTCAGTGGTAATATTTCCAATTTTTTAAAAAAGAGCCCTACATGAAGTCCTATTTCCATGACCTGTCATTATATGTACAACTCTTTTTTGCAGCTTAAAGAGTTTATCGCTGTTTGACGATAAACCCCAAAATAAAATATCATAAGCTAAAACAGAATGAAATGAAGAATAATAGATCATTGTAAATGAAGTAGAGGACATATAGGATTTAACTGCTCTAATCTTATAATACTCTGGTCAGTCCCTTCATAAGCTTATCTGTGTGCAAATTCCAAGTCAATGTATCATCTATTATTAAACCTAGAAATTTAATATGGGAAACTTCAGTTATAACATTATTATTACAGGTCAATATAGTATCAGTTGATACAGTGTTTTTTGTTTTAAATTGCATACAATTGGATTTTAAAAAATTAATAGATAACAAATTTGATTTAAACCATTTGTGCACTATTTGAAAATTCATATTTAATTTAGCGTTTATATTATCTGTGTTTCTGTCTGTAATTATTAGACTAGTATTATCCACAAATAAAAAAGGCATAGATAACTTATTAATGACCACTGGGAAATCATTTATATATAGCAAAAATAACAAAGGTCCCAGGACTGAACCTTAGGTACACCATGTTTTATTTTAGACCAGTTTGATGTTAAGATCTGACCACTTGATTTATCTTTTAAATTTATACGCTGGTATCTATTACTTAAAAATTGTGAAAATAATTTATTGGTTGAACCTGTAACTCCATATATTTATAGTTTATGAAGAAGAATATCATGATTTACACAGTCAAACGGTTTTTCAATATCACAAAAAATTCCCTTGACTCTAGATTTATTATTTAAGGCAGTTAAAACCTCATTCAATAAAGCATAAACAGCATTATCTGTGAAGAAATGTTTTTGAAAGCCATATTGACTTGGACTAAGAATAGCATACTTATTCAAATGATTCATCAGTCTGTTAAATATAACTTTCTCAACTATTTTAGAAAATGATGTTAGTAGAGAAACAGGTCTGTAATTTGATATTAATTTTGTATCCCCTTTTTTATAAAGTGGCTTTATTATTGAGTATTTTAGTCTCTCTAGGAAAACACCAAATCTTATAATTTTATTACATATATGATTAAGGGGCGAACTTATAAAGGGTGTACTCATTTTTAAGACCCTCAAAGATATCAGGTCATAGCCACAGGAGTCTTTAGTTTTAAAAGAGTAAATGATTTTTCATTTCTTCAGTAGTAACTGGTTTATTACAAATTTTTGGAAATTTAAATTTTATTGCCTGTTCCATGACAAGTAGTTCATTTCAGGTAAACTACCAAGGCTATTTGTTACTGAGTTTGCCAGAGTATCCGCTAATGATAGGAAATATTCATTTATAGTTTCTGCAACATTCTGATTACAGGATTTATCAGTTAAATAATTGGCATCATCTTGTTTAGTAGATCTACCTGTTTCTGTATTTATAATTTTCCAGGTAGATTTCATCTTATCATGTGTTTAGTACAAAAATTATCATATGCCATTTTTTTTGCTGCAGTTGTAACCTTTTTATTACCTTGCAATATTTATCATAATATGATTTAATGGATGTATTTACATTTTTTCATCATTATGTATAGCTCCCTTTTACGTTTACAAGATGTTTTCATACCTTGAGTAATCCAAGTGATATATTTTTCTTTAATGTAGTGTATATTTTTGAGGGGGGGGGGGAACTTGCATTAAAGATTCTCAAATAAGTATTTAAGAAGGAGTTAAATAAAAGACTTACATCCTCCTCCTCAAAAATTTCATCCTAAGTTTCATAACATAGTTGTAACAACAATTCTGCAGCTGTAAAATCATCGATTTTTATATGGGAGTATGTCTGAAAATCTTTTTTATCTTTTAACAGAAGCACTATTTTGAGTAATTGGGCTTCATGATCTGATAATCCATTATGTAGAGACGAGACAATGATAATCATATTTGGAAATATCTATAAAGATATTATCAGTAGCAGTACTAATGCTAGCACATATTCTAGTGGGAAAAGTGACAATATTTATTAGATTAAATGTTTCAAAAAGGGCTTTTAATTGTCTCACCCTACTTGTTTCTTCCAAACAATTTATATTAAAATCTCCACAAATGATTAAATCAACTTTGGAATTATAAATTAACTTTAAAATCAGCTCTAAATCCATCAGAAATTTGGAAAAATTTCCAGTTGGTGACCTGTATATAGTTAAAATACAGAATTTTCTATTCAAAATATTTAATTGAATAGCACAAATCTCAAGATCTTTGTCGGTATTGTAAGTTTCCAAGTTTAGAGTGGAGTAGTTTATGACATTTTTGACAAATATGCACACACCACCCTTCCGCATCTGATTTCTACAAAATTGTGCACCAAGAGAATAACTATCAATATGCATAGATTGAATTTCAGACATTGATAAATGATGTTCAGTAAAACACAATAAATGAGGAGATTCAGATACAAAATGACATAAAATTTCATTAGATTTATTACATAAACCTCGTATATTTTGATGAGATATAATGTTATAATTGTTATAATGATTTTCAATGCATAGAGTGCCATGTTTTGGATTAGGTTTACTCTGAATAGTGATTTAATTTCCTGTCAGTCAGTCAACTGACACAAATTTTGGTTTAATACACTAGGTACTGTTTTCTTTATTGACTTTAGTGGAATTTTTTATTGAGACTCTTCTGGAACTTAATTTTCGTGTTTTCACTTTGATGTTTTTCATTTGATTAACCATTAAAAATCATCTGTTCTTGTTACTGGTGGCTTTTTGGATCTACCCGATGCTCTAACTTTATTTGGAAACCATTCTAATGACAACATAACATCAGAGCCATCTTTTTCCATCAGAGAAATTGAGTCATTTTTATCATCAATCCGTGGAAGCGAAAGGATGATATTTTCCTGTTTGGTTAGCAGATTTTTTAATTGCTGCCCAATGAGCAAAGCAACTTTTTCTTTCCCTATCGAATTTAAATGCAACCCATGTTGTGTAAAATCTTTTCTGTCCAAGGTCATATCAAGCATTACCACGTCCGGCAAGGCTTTTGTCATTGAACTTAGTTTTCTATTAAAACCCTGAATTTTATTGTTGATACACGAATATTTCACCAAATCAGGTCTATGCAAAGCAGGGATAATTATAGTATTTGTGTGTTGATTCTGCATTGTAAAATTCATAATATGTTTTAAACCCTTGGAGGTCTCATTTTTGTTTATATCATTTGAACGACCCTAAATAATAATACAGTCTTTACGATTTAACCAAGCTGCTAATAAGTCCAATCATCCAAACTAGAACCCGTCATTCTTGTCACGCATACCACCCTACACGTGACAGTATGCTTTGCTCAATCGGTTGGTCAGCTGGTTGAATTGCTACTTGCCTTCAGCAGCACGGTCATTCCTGGCTTCAACCTCTTCGAGACCCATTTCCAAGATTTTTGCTCTCCTAGACACATACACACACACACACACACACACATATATATATATAGAAATGGGGCGTACCCCCTTTCAATGAGAGAAGGGTAGGTCTTTCTATGCAGGCGCTACACTTGTTGCACTGTAGTTGCAGCATAAGTGTATCCATGCTGTCACGGCATCCAGGTCACTATGGACTGTGTGCGCCTTTTGTCACTGGACTATACTAAGTAACATTAACACAGGTACAGAGGTCTTCTGTCAATGCAAGATTGTTCAGCAGGTTATGCTTTAACTTATGCGTCTATTCTGAAACTGCAGTTAATCAGCTGAACGATTGTAGACCTTACTGCTGCCAAAGTTGAGCCTCTTATATACTTCCTATGCCTGACTTCTTGTCCAGTACCAGGTACATTTAGGTTTACATGGTTTTGGGATTACTTATGCCTGTGTCCTGCATGATTTAGTTATATAGTCATACATGTAAGAAATTTTGAAAGCCTCATGTAATTCATGGACTGATATGAACTTGTCAAGATATCCAATAGTGTGGAGTACTCGGTCCTGCAGGCGCTGCAATTTCAAGAGGTGAGCGTCCGTTGCATACAGTCAGGTGAGGCAGGCATAAGTCATAACTGATCTAATCAGAGCTTTGTAAAGAGTAAGTTTAATATTTATACTTAAATGCCCACTTTTGAAAAGATAAAAGTTAGATCTAAAAGCTTGTGCTGCTGGTATATTGCTTAAAGTATTATGTTTTTGTACATTATCCAACATTTTGTCTTCTTTTTTTTAAACCTTCCTGTTTCTTTTTCAAAACGCAACGATTCAGAGACTGGATTCTGTCCTCATCCTCAGGAAAAACCTACTCAGTTGGGTCCAATAGATAGAGATAGCCCCAATCTCCGTACACGTATGCCAGTTTTAGAAAGGGCTCATAAACCAAGCACAACATAAACCATCTGTGAGAGCTAAGAAAATATTCAACTATTGAAGGTCCACACATACGAGGCATTGCACCAAAGAAGTATTTCAAATGAAATCATACCTGGAGAGAAGCCATACTCCTTTTGGTGCCAACACACAAAATAAATAGTTACCCACTCCAGCTACACTTGACAGCGCTGTAGGCTCTTGACTTTTGCTGTGATGGCAGGGGTCCAGATGGGAGAGATATCCACACTGGGTTGACTGATCGGATGGTCCAGCAGAGACATGTGGGCTGATTCCTTGTATTTCCTGTATGAGGTATTGGGGACAGAATCCAGTCTCCAAAACGTTGTGTTTTGAAAAAGAAACAGGTTGGTTAAAAAAAAAAAGACAAGATGATGGATAATGTCCAAAAACATCATACTTGTAAGAGAAAAGTTTCTTACATATGTACACAAGGCCTTGGCTACAGCCCTTTTGATATGGTGTCTCCATGTCACTCTCACATCTAAAGTACTGTAACAAAGCAATGGATGCCCCTTTTAGCTTTCATGTCACAATATAAGTAAGTGACTGAAAAGAGATGTTGATCTTCTCCATTGCAGTTCTCAACATATATGTGGAGGGACTGAGGGAAATCACATAAAACTGCCATAGATTAAATTCAGACTTAATTCTTTCTTAATGGAAGTCTGTGATTTTCTCTTCTATACTGTGAATGAATGGATGTCTGCTGTGATATTGCCACCAATCTTTTGTTCACAGTTGGAAGGCACAATATTAATTTCTTTTCCAGTCTGCATTGTGTTGTACATTAAATATATTCTACTTTTGTTTCCGCATATTTTCATGAGGTTTTTATACTAACTGCATAAAGAGAATATGTACTGGGAGGTAATGTCTGTCCACACACATTGCATTTCTGAAGCTGCTGGTTTAGTTTTGATAAATTTGATACAAAGAGATCTACACTGAAGGAACTCTTTGGAAGAGAGGCACGTTTTGAATATTTAACAAGATACAAGCAAATTATAATCTTGTTCCAAGTAGTGAGGGTAACTTTGCAGCAGTAGGTTCATATCTATAGAGGCAACTGATTCTTGATATTCATGTTTTTCTTTCTGTTGAAATTCATTAGTTATTGGCTACAATACTGATTTTGATGGTATGTTTCATTCAAAAGATAACTTTCATTTTATCTATACACACACACACACACACACACATATATATATATGTAAAATATACAGTACAGTGACTATCCTATGGTCTGGACAAATGAGGAATCAGGATTCAATTCATGCCACCAGGGAAGGCGATTTTTGTCTTCTCCATAACATCCATACCAGCTCTGGAGCCCACCCAGCCTCCTATCCAGTGGGTACCAGAGTTATTACCCTGAAGTAAAGCACAGGTAGATGAGGCTGACCATTCACCTCCATCTAGTGCCAAAGTTAAGAATGAATATAGTTGTGCCTTTACTCCCTGATACATCTTTATGGCATTGTGCCGTTAAGCACAGAGACACCATTACCTTTGCCTGATGCATGTAATTGTAATATTGATTCCGAATGCCTTGCTTGAATGTGATACGATAGAGTAACCAAATGATAAATGGAAAGTTTCTTAAAATAGGAGTTCACCTTTCCCAGAGAGGTGACATGGAATTAAATATGTGGGATTATATTTATAATGTGAATGAAAAATACATTTTAATTTTCTCACTATAATAATTGCATCAGGGAATAAGCAAACACCATTCCAGAGAAGTACATGAAGCTGTGAAGAATGCAGTTTAAGAACTCCAGATTGTCATATACCTTTCAATATTGTTTAATGTTCATGATGAGCATTATATAGCTCTGCGCCTTATTATGTTCAAATTTCATGTCAGTATATTTATAAATATTGAGTAGAAAATGATGGACATTAGAGTTCAGAGAAATATCAAGGTTTGTGTCAGATTAGACTAAAGTAAAAAGAAATACATACAGAAAGAACTAAATTATGATTCAGTAAATGGAAGAAATACAAACAATTGTGATTTATTTGTAGGCAGAGATAGAGTGTATTCACTGAAGTAACAGATTCTCACTTTTCTATTTGGTATCTTCATTTGAACTGTAGATCCAGTGACTGGAATTACATGTACTTCAGTAGTTTCTGGTGCCCAGTTGTGTGCCCCGCCTGTGATGGTGCTCCACAACTACAATCTGCTTATTCATCAGCAGCTGTTTCCTGAGCTACAATCAGCTTGTAAAGCTGTGAGCTCTCCACTTCCAGATCGCCTTACTCGTTATGAGAGAGCTCTTTTGCAAGGCCACAAGAACAGTTTAGATGAAAGACATCTCAACAAATCTGGTATGTGGAATGAGTGAAATGTGACAGATATAGAGGAAGTTTTCTGAATGTGGTTGGAATGCAGCAGTCAGAAAAACAGGAAATTCCACCAATAATTTGTACATCAATTTTGAAAGAATGTATGATTTAGATTTGAGTTTTTCATGGTAGTCCATACTCATTGAATAATCTTTGTGTATCACACTGTGTTAAGGTGGTAAAAGTTAGTGACATTTAGAAGGAACTTCTCTGTGCAACTGGCAGTAATATTAGTTATGATCAGACTTGGTTTCGTGACCATTGGAAATCACCATGTCTAGTCACATTTTATAACAGTGTGTTATGTTGTATTTTAGCGTCCTGTTGCACTGATTTTCATCCGTGATATGTATATAGTGGCCGTCTTGTAGTGCGCTCAATTTCACCTGTTACTTCACGACATGTTTCGGCAACATAGTGCCCTCATCAGGTGCCCTAATTACACTAATCTGTTGCATTGCTTGCAAGCAACAGGTGAAATTGAGTGCACTACAAGTCAGCCACTATATACATATCATGGACAACTATAGGTGTTATGAATTCTGTTATTCTTTTTATAATTGAAGTCTGATGGCTTCAGCTTCTGTTTTAGTTTGACTCTGGTTTCATGGGCTCTAGCCATTGCATTATGCAGAGCCATATGTGCAAAATCTCATGTATGTGACATTTGAAATTTTCATCTGACCTCCTGCAGATGGTGTATATTGTGTTTGGTTTATGTAGCCTGCCTCATGTTGGTTCTGGTGTCCAGGGATAGGGGCTAGCTCTATCGATTAGGCCCAACTAATTAGGCATTTAACCTGAGAACAGAGGCAGAGTCCAGTCCCCAAAATATTGTTAAGAATAGTTTGATGGATAATGTCCAAGCAGTCAGTCATTCCATTAATATACCATCATTATTAACCCTTAGGTCTTAAGAGGGTTAGATTGCTTGAAAATGAGTTAAGTGAATGACATCTATTGTTGTGTTATAATGCTTTTCTTTAATAAAGTTATGCAGCCTTGATATGGTGCAACACACCATACTTAACAGTATGACTGATGGTCTTTCTAGTTGTTTTGCTTGGAGAGTGTACTGGCTCATCAATTAGTTATTTTTGACCAATTGCAAATGGATTATCAAAGTGGAAATCAGTAAATGAATCAAATAAATACTGAAGAGGATGTACAATGGACGAACATTCCTAATGCATTGTCTTTTAAAGTGTACTTTTATTTCCTGGTAGACTTTGAAAGAACACTTTATATTTTCAGTAGTTAGGGTGGTGATTATTCAAACCTTTTGTAGTTGTGTAAACTGTACCCACCTTTGCTGCAGAAAGTGATGAGTCAGTTGTTGCTGAGGAGAGAAAGGAGGCAACAGAACTGAAGAATGAAGTAATTCAAGCTATGGAGGATGGCAGTCGACTCAGGTAATGCTGTATATTTTAAAAGTCTTCTGTGACATAGTGACAAACTTGCATATATTGCGTGGTGTCATTGGCTTTATGTATGGTTAGGGGAGGCAAAGAGACCTGCTGCTTGGTCTGAGTGGACTCATATTTGTTACAGAAGGATAGGGGAAGTGCTTATCATTTACAGGACATTGATATAGTTTATCTGTGTGATCTCTTCTTCTCCCCACTGTGAAATCTGGAATTAGTTCACATGCTTTCAACAGTTACAGTAAAATGATTGGGGAGTAGTATTAGCAAACCTGTTTCCTATTGAAGAGATCAGTTACATAATTATATCAGTTTGTAAGATCAATAGCAGATTTGTTCTTCATTAAAATATTGCAGTTTAAAACCTCTTACTATTTGTAGTAAATCAGCCATATTATGTATGAATTTAAATGTGTGTGCCATTTGTTAACAGTTTGTTAGTTCAAAAGAAACAGTAGTCACTTGAAGTAACTTAATATTTAGTCTGCATGCCTGATTATGAAGTAATATATTTACGTGTCATAATTCCAAAGTAAGGATTCATAGTTAACCATGCCATTTGAGTTGCATTTAAAATTTCCTGGAAAAGTAGTCCATTTCATAAACGAGAAGCCTGCCAGTGAAATTAGCTTCATTGTTTTTCTCATGTGCATTCGCATCAGTTTTAGTTACCAGATATTTTAAAGCAGTTGTTACATATGTTTCATAATTAGGAGACCCCAGAATGGATCTTGGCTATGAGATTGACTGTCTTCACCAAAGTTATCTATGATTTTCCTAATTTCCTCCAGATAGACGCTAAACTAGTACCTTAAAATAGTCATTCATCCCTTATGCTTCCCTGTTCATCAGTTATAATCATCTGATACTGTGTATGTGTTTTATGATTTGTATGCTTCTAAGATGTATGCTTTTCATAGACAGTACTGAATTATTCACACATATAATGCATGATGTTCTCACCACAGGCTTACAGCTTATAACTGATGTCTTAACTGACATTACCTGATTAATGTCAGCTGACTCTTTAAATTAAGCTGGACTGAGAACAACTGCTAGTACTAATCACTCTAGACAGACTGATCATCATAGATGGAATGAATCTCACTGGTGGACTGAGACTGAGACAGCACTGAGATATCTTTTTATAACCTGTGATGGGTGTGCTCATAATTCCTCAAAATTGAGGTACAAGCAAAAGCAAAGTTAAGTACAATTGATATGCACAATGCAATATAAAATATGCATTTGATAAAACCGTATTGAGCAAGTAAAGAAACAAATAAGCAATGGTCTTAGTAGCCACACTAGTGATTACACTAGCATGATAGAAAATAACCCCTACCTTCAGTACCTTGTCTGAAGAAGTGAGTTTATTTAATGATGATGTAATTGCACTTCAGCCAGCACCAAGCTCGACGAGCATTTACTCAGTATCTGATCTGCATCCTGCGACAAATATCTGGACAAACTAGAGCAGATTCCATAACTGAAGACCATGGTAAATTGATTTTGCGCTTCCTACAAAAGGCTTCTTCCAGTCTCCGTACTCCATTTTTTGTCCAGGTAAATTGGATAAAATTATGGAACTGCACTGTATTTATTTCATTCATAAGCTGAAAGGTTTAATTTTATCACTTTTCTTTGTCTTATGTTAACATACTGGTAATGCTTTTTAATCCTTCGCAGCTCAGTAATAACTGTGTGACACCTGCCTCAACCGTCAGTAACCTGATATTGTGTGTGTAAGGTCAGTTTGGTTTCTTTGGCTCGCAGAGTAAATTTTCGTTATTTTCATAAGCAATTTAAAATTGAAAAGGACTGAATGGGGAGGCAGTGCATTTACTTATATATAAGAACCATATTTTTAAATATTCTTAATGTGGGGTTTGTGGTAGAAATGGTAAAAGAAAATGGTTCTTTAAAATGTCCCCTAGGTATACATGAAATAAATGAACATTTATCTTTGAGATTACTGAGGTACCAAAATCTGTATGAAATATTTGTTACATCCAACTTTGTGTCTTCAGTCAGTATCTTGAAAACTCACATTGTACTTTAAAAGTAGTAGCTGTCATTAAGAATAATATTGTAAAATACAACAATAACAAGCTTGATTTTGTATGTATTATTATCTGTCCACTCATGCATGTTCAATTCTGTTGAGCAAGTTGTTTCAAGTGGTAAGACTTCTGACTTCTATCTAGTAGGTACTCCACTGAAATCCATCTGGAACACCAACTATCCTAACAGGTTTTTCATGGTTTTGCTCACTTCCACCAGCAAATACCAGGACAGTACCTTAAAATTAGTCCATGATCACTTCCTTGCATATCCTTTTCATTTCATTATTCAGTGCTGTCTCATTATTTGATGCTGTGATGCTGTATAAGCTGAGTAACTCACAGCATTGTTAAGTAAGGTAAAAATGAAAAATCTGTATTTGTAAATATATGTGATTGAAGCAGTTTAAATGGATAGAGAAGGAGGAA
Source organism: Cryptotermes secundus (assembly GCF_002891405.2). Lineage (NCBI taxonomy): Eukaryota > Metazoa > Arthropoda > Insecta > Blattodea > Kalotermitidae > Cryptotermes > Cryptotermes secundus. Next base: position 812,715 of record NW_019730587.1, on the reverse strand, counting down.
CATTTGTAGGAAAGTATGAAGGAACAGAAAAGGCTTTATCATAGGATGATCTACCCATTTTGAAATTTTATAATGATAATGTACAACGGCAGCAGCAACAACAACAACAACAACAACAACAACAACAAATCGCCATCACCATCATCTGTTGTGATTTCCTTGAACATCTTTTCTCAGAAGTATGGAACTTCGAGTCTGACTAGAGCATACAGATGATATGTTGAAAAATGCACATTGCAGGAAGTTCATTCGATATACACATTTTTCAAGAAGTTGGCTCTATACTCTCATTTTCATGCAGTTGGTTGTCTTTATATTGATGGATATTTATTATTTATTTATTTTAAGATTATTAGCAACAGTTCTGCTGTGTAAAGGTTGGTAAGCTGGTTTAGTATTCAAAACATCCCGGGTATGATGCCAGCTATCACCAGCAAACTAAAAAGTAATGCAACACATGCCAGTATATGAAGATGGGCATAAAATTGAATGTCATAATATTGTGTATTTTGAATACAGGTTACCATAGACACATGATGATGTCAAAAATGATGTTGATGTAATGAACCTACCACTGGGACAGTCCTTCAGAGAATCAGTGGAATGAAGTGCCACTACACCTGACAGCTACAGTACACTATTTTAAAATTAATGTGTATTGTTGATGCTGCAGGTTCCAAGTCGAAAACTTGCTGGGAAAGATCGTGTGGCTGTAGTGGCAAAACAGCTGAATGACTTTATCTACCTCTACAACAGGGAAACAGATCTGTATAATGAAGGGACAGACAACCCCAGTGTCGTACCAGGCAAACTTTATCAGCAGTTTCTTGCTGCAGCTAAGTGAGTCATAACCCATTCACAACTAGCCTAAGAGCTATAGTTTTCAGTGAGCCATAGTAGTAATGTAGAGAAATCTAAGGTTTAAGAATTTATTACATTTCAAAATCTGTGGTGGAAAAAATGTAGAGAATATTGAAGAAGAATTGGAATGCACCCATAGGGTTGATGTTAAATAGATGAATTATGTGACACCTGTCTGTTATTGTAGTAATGATTTCTTGAAAGTAAATGAACTTTGTTAAATATGTAAGACATAAAGCAAATGTTACTCATGCCCACAACTTTCATTAGCGGCACATATATTGTCTGGTGAATACGTGCATACGTAATATGATTCAGAATAATGAATATATACAATTTTTACAGTCAGCGCAACAATAGTTTACTGTTTGTTTGTTTACTTATATAGCACACATTACATATTTCAACCACAAGTGCACTTCAAGTGCTGCAAGTTTCTCACATACCATTACCGAATTGTAACGATAACGTTGACATTTTTATAAACGGTTCATACAAGTTAGTTTCTATTCAGTTCACAAAATAGACAAATCTAGACTAGACATTTGTTAAAATTAACAATAAAATAATATACAATAAGAATAAAAATCATTCATATGATAAACTTATATATACGAGGGTAAATCAATAAGTAAATTACAGATGGATATAGAACTTAAACAAATGAGAGTACTGATTTGAAAAATGCTTTTATTTCTCAACATAATCTCCCTGTACATTGAGGCACTTGTCCCATAATTTCACAAGCCCCTGAAAACCAGCAGCATAAAATTCTTTGGTCTGCTTTCGGAACCAGCTGGTGACTTCCCTTTCTACAGCTTCATCGTCGGGAAAATGTGCAGCCGAAAGATGATGTTTAAGAGGGCCGAACAAATGGAAGTCGCTTGGAGAAAGGTCAGGGCTCTATGGAGGATGCTCAAGGACTTCCCCCTTTAAATTTCGCACCTTCTCATTTGTCTTTTTGGAAGTATAGGGACACGTGTTGTCATGCAAGAGCAACACACCTTTGGTGAGGAGTCCTGGTCGCTTCTGTTGAATGGCCTTAAAAATTTTCCTGAGGATGTTACGGTAGGAGTCGGCATTTACAGTTTGTCCTTGAGGCTGGAATGCAGTGAGCAGAATGCCTTCATGATCCCAGTCACCACCTGCTTCCGACAGCAGCCCAAAGAATTTTATGCTGCTGGTTCTCAGGGGCTAGTGAAATGATGGGACAAGTGCCTCAATGTACAGGGAGATTATGTTGAGAAATAAGAGCATTTTTGAAATCAGTACTCTTATTTAAGTTCTATATCCATTTGTAACTTACTTATTGACTTACTTACATGCAACAATAGTTTAAACCTAATTTAACAGTTAGGTGAACCTATATCTTTCAAAACGTTATAAGCTGTGAGCAGCTTCATATTTGTTACTGCAGTATACTCTGCATAGTCTTCATCAGATTTCTTCTACTGTTTGCTGCAGTGGCTTGCTGTGTTAGTATCGTAATGTTTCCATTTTCCTGGAAAATAGATCCTACCTCTTTCATATTGTCAGGAGCCAGTCTACAGTGGATTTTACTTGTATTAATAGTAATATGTTATGTACTCTTAAAAGTAAGTAAAGTAAAGGTATCCCTGTAACAGGCTGTTCAGGCCCATAGGGTTGTGAGATGTTGAGGTTACCACATTTTCTAGACAATCGGCTCATAGATGGCGGCAAGCGTGTGAGCCCTACGCGCCAGCCACCCTTTACCCCCTAGAATATTTATACTTTTTTGCTGTCCTCACCATATAGATTGAAATATTTCCAAGAAAATTATGCTTAATTTGCTCTTTCTAGAACTGCTTATTCCTAGTGGAAAAAGTGGCATTGTTAATTTAGTTATATCATTGCAGTGAGCAAGATCTTGAAGAAATTCTCTCAGCACAGACACGGCTATACAAATGTGCACACTTGTACTTGGGTCATTCAGGAACAAATTCTGATAGCATACAACCATTTGGTTTGCTGCGTTCACTGCCATATTCTCCAGGAGGTCGGGACAAGACCAGCTGTGAATGTAGTGTATCTCATCGTCGGAAAACACTGCCCAGTCTCCCCAAGAGTTTGTCAGCTGCAGGAGCCTCAGCCACAGCACAGAAAAGCTCAAATTTGCCTTCCACTGCCAGTGGTGCAGGCAAGAGGCAGAGCCTTAAGATTTCCCGAGCACTGTGATAATCACTGTCAAGCCTTTCATTCATCAGTGACACTTTATACGTGCAATATATGCCTTCAAGTCAAAGGAATAGTGTCTTTATTTAAAATAATTAGCCAAAGGGAAAATAATAGCTTTAATTTTTTCTAGTGGCTGTATTGTAATATGTGTGAGTTCTCAAATATGTCTTGTGAAACTGAGAAATGTGGATTAAGGCCATGAAAACAGGAGGCTGTAAACAGCACAGTACTCTGGAATATCCGAAAATGAGTTTCTTGCTATAATGTTATAAGTTTTGAAACCTAATATACAGTGCAGTAATATAAAGCAAATTTATTTCAGCTTGTATATATTCTGAGTATACTGCATGACCAGTTACATAAATCAGTATTTATTTAACCGTATACAGTGGGCACTTTGGGATAAATACATTTCTTTGCAATTTAAGGAGATCTGATGGCCTCAGGGTAAGACCTTTGATACTCTATCTGTGTTTGTGTGTATACTTTAATAGTTAAGATTTGAAAGAGAGCTTCTTAGTACAAATGTTTATGACATTCTCACTAAACTACATGCTCTACAGATAGCCACAGCACACACTTAATCTCACAGTTTGTTATGTCTTCACTAGTCATTGCTAGGTAGTGGCTTCTAACAGTGGAAATTCCTTTACTTCTGTGTTCATGGCTAACCACGAAACTATGAGTGCTGACTCACAACTAACTAACTTGTCCTGTTGGTCCTCATCATGTAGCTTCAGGATGGACCACACAGAAATCACTGCTTCCAACAGTTCTTCTGTTGTTGCATGCATATTCATTGCCATGGGAGTCTATTTACCAAGCTGTTACCTAGCCATGGCCGTTTCTCCTTGTTTAACTATTCTCCCTTTCAGGAATCATGTGACAATACCTTGTCACTACCTTGTTCAGAGATTTATATATCTGCCCACTCTCTTTGTTGTCCTGTCATTGGAAATAATTACAGCTGCCTAATGGGCACGCCAGTGTTAGAAATAACTTTCTGTCACTGGGTGAGGAGGGGCATGGAACATCTACAGAAGGTAATTTGGCACATGGACAAAATAGTTCTACAGTGATGCAAGAACTGAAGTAGTGTGTTTCATTTTTGCTTTTGATTTACAGCAATAAACCCATTCACTTCTGTATTTCACTGTACAGGCTGTTGCTTCCTTCTGTCTTTTATTTTCGTTATGAACTGTTGTCAGAGACATTATCTCTATACTTTTTACATATTTTGTGATGGGATGTCTTTTAATTTAAGCATGAATGTGGCACTGCTGTTTGCAATTGATAAATGATGATGATGATGATGAAATGTGTGTTGAATGAGGCAATAATTCTCCACATGCTCCATCTAGTTAATGTTAGAATAGGAGATATTTTGTAACAGCATTTTTTACACAATTTATAATGTAAGGTTTTGTTGTTGCACTACTGTGGTTGTGTTGTTGATGCTGTAAATTTATTTTTTCATTCTGTACCATATTTGAGAGTAATTGTTTAACAGATACTTAGCCCTTATTTTATCATTATTTTGATGAATGCATTTTCTGTACCATTGAATGTTTTACATTTTGTCTGGTTATCCTTTCTGCAGCTCTGTACACAAGAAGAGTAGGCATTACTAAGCTAAGTTCTGGGGGACAGTGATGTGAAGTGAAAAACGTTTTGCTGTTTTGCTGCATGGTTATAATGAATTTATTAATATATTTATTTAGTTCACTTGGATTTTTTTTTTACTGGTGGCTACAGTTACTCGAATCCAATTATAACATTTATTACTGGAAAAACAGAAAATACAGTTTTCAAGAAGCTCTTCTAAGTAAGAATTTTTTGTGAAAATTATTATAGCTGATGACAGACAACTGGTGGCAGATCCGTCTACTGTGAGAATTAATACTGCCTATAACCAGCAAATGCAACTCTCTCTTGGCACACATTATTATCTTGGCCTCAAGCAGCATCATTATTGTTTCTTGTATACAGAAGTAATTTATTTATTTATTTATTTATTTATTTATTTAATGGTGCTGTATCAACCAAATTGGCACAGCTACTTTAAGAAAAGAGGTACAGTGAATTAAGTTATTTTTTGTGACTGAATAGTATCATCCATATATTGAGATAACATCACCTCACCACATATCTACCGTACCTAATAGAGCTGGAGTTATGATAACTGGATCATAGTCTGTTAGGATATGCATATGAACAGAACTAGAGACAATAGTTCTGAAATGAACAGCTAGTCACTTATAGTATATTTGCAAAAATCTTTCCTAAGCCAAAGGTGACATATAACACCAAAATATTTGCCTGTACAATGACAAAGACCAGTTACTTTATTACATACTTCTATAAGGAGAGAAAATTCTATATAATCCATAAAGTTTTATTACAAAATTTGATTCATTAATAGGTATTAACAGTTGTTTAGTTGTATTACAAGTTTCCATAACATTCTGATAAAATATTATGGAATTATTTTCTGTATTATCTGTATATAACTTATAAAAAAGTTTTGGGTGTTTTTTCTTTAAGAATCCTTTCATAAATTAGTGACTTAAATCTGAAATCTGACCACCATTGATGCCTATGCCTGTGGTTCCATCTGCAGTTGTATATTGAATTTTGCATGGAATCCTAGCACTTGACACTGGATAAGGAAGCTGGTTTGATTCCTGATTAGTTCATTGGCTTTTTCAGTTGACCTAATCCTTCCAGCCTCACTGTGACCATAGGATTGACTCAGCCCCTAACAGAAATGAGTACTAGGAATCTTCGTGGGGGTAAAGGCAGTAGGCATGTAAGGCTGACAACCTCACTGCCATCTTGTCATCTGTTTGCCGATTGTCTAGGAAATGTGGGAGCCTCAATGTCTCACAGCCCTATGGGCCTTCATGGCCTGTTAAGGGAACACGCCTGCCCCCCCCCCATCCACTTGCAAGCTGTGAGTTTTACTGACATATCTGTATCCTTGAATATCATATTTTCTAAATTATCCTTCTTCATTTATTTTCTGGCAAAGTTTGTATGCTGCTACCTGCAACATGAAGCAGTGAACTTCATTTCCTCTTTACGAAACAGATTTGTTCAGTTTTATGACCTCCATAGAACTTTCTTATGCCAGATCTGGAATCTGTTTCTCTAGGTTACCAGTTGTTTGATTTCCATTTTGAGACCCTTAAGTAATCCTGTTCTTTGAATTATTCAGTAATACCCATTGTTTCTTTTGGTTGCACCAAGATATTCACTTCTATTGTATTCGTTCATGTTCTGAAAAATCTGAAATGAGAACAGAGCCTCGAGATTTCTAATAAATCATAGATCATGGATAGTCACGATGCAAGGTCTTTTAATGCTTACCCCTTTCAAATCTAATCTCACTTACAATAAAAGGCCTACTTTGGTGCTGCTGTAACATGAAATTCCTTGTATAGCTTGATTCTTTATCATTTAGTTTAGCATGCTCTGTTGTGGGGTATTCAGTATTGCATGGAAGGACTATGGATATGCACAGGACAGTTCATTTTATTTTTTCTCCTTTAATTCTGAAGTAGACTAAAGCAAGAACCTTGTTTTATTCTAAAATTTATAGTATTTTTGTTTCTAGAGTGCTTCAGAAATTCACTCTGGCAGTCATGGCTTATGAAAATGAACATGGTATTGAAAAGTTTAATATACTATTGCATCTTCTTCTTTAATTTCTTGTCATTTCATATACATACTGGGACAAAACTGTACAAATTTAAATACATTCAGTATGTAATATAAGTTATGAAAAATAAGTGGTTTATACTGCTGCCAAAACTGTCTGCCATATTGTTTTAGTTTGTCTCTGAATACAGATGCTGAGACCAGTGACATGGTTCGAAGACGGTTTAATATAGCTGAAAGCTATTACGTACTTAAACAACTAGTCCATTAAATCTTTTCTTCTGCTGTATCAAGGAAAAACATTATCATCTGTAATATTCTTAACTTTACATATATTGATTGTTCAATAAATGATACTCTGTGCAGTTATTTAATTTTGGCCTAATGATAAGTCTTGTAGACTCATCATTTATAAGGGAATGTTGCATTAGAAGACACAGTAGTTCAAACCATTTCAGTAGTATTTTGTTTCTGTGTGTTATCTGTTAGTAAAACCTAACTGAAGCAGAGTGTAATTTGCATAATTGTGGGTGTTATTATAGGGAATTGATCTGGGAATCATTTGAATTGCCTGTGTAGCGACCTGAGAAGTTAATATCAGGAACGGTATATTGCTGAGCTTAGTTTCCGTCCTCTATGAACAATAAACTATTTAATTTATGTCAGAATTAAGTTTTCTTTTCTGAGAATGCAGATTGGATATCGGTAAAATGCTGATTTATTAATATGCCATAATGGTATGATGCATAAGCAAAGGGACAACTTTACCTTTGCCTAATATTTTTTGAGGTAGGTTCTGCTGTACAGAATTATTTGTATATATGTTTAGTTAACTCTTGAAACTGTTGGTTATTTAATATCTTCTGTTTTGTATTACGGCATATTTGTTCAGCTTCAACACTTTTGCTGTCTTCACTTTGGCTCTGATTATGAGACCCTTTTACATGGTTCAAGAAAGTTTTTATCATTTGGTTTCTAATGCCACACATTTGACATTTAAGTCATTTCTGCTTTTAGCCTCAACTGATAGGCATGTTTGGAACTCAGTTTTTGTTTGGACACCACTTGAGTAACTCTTTTTTTTTGGGGGGGGGGCAAAAAAAACTAGGATACAAAAGTGGCCTAGGCAATGCCCATCCGGCCTTCTGTAGCACATTCTAAAAACTTCTCTTTCTGTAGTAGCGGTGAGCCCGCAGTTGATTCACATCTTAGCGTAAATTTGAGAATGTTGTGAGTGGTCCGTGCCATTTCCTCTTGTTCTTTCCTTACGTATCCGTTTTAAATATATATGGGAATGTTGTTTATGAAGTAGCAGACGCCTTGCAGAAATCTCTTTTCTTCTAGCCTCAAGAGCTCTGTGACTGATTTTGGGTAGTGCTTTTTACTGTTCTCGGAGAGGATGCCCATCATTATTGCCCTTTGGTCGTCACACTGTTTGCAATCCCAGAAAATATGTTCCTCCGTTTGCAACCCGTCACCACATTCACATTCGGCCGTGGGCACAATGTTAAATCTGTTTAGACTTCCTTTGAGACTGGTATGTCCTGCTCGCATACGGTTTATTGACACGAAGGCACGACGGTTCATTTTTATCTGACTAAACCACGGAGTAGAGCCTTTCCTATAGTACCTTTCAAAGTAGCGTTCTCCCCTTTCTTGTTTGGTGTTTTGACAAAAGCTGTGGAGTTCTTCTTTCCCTTTCATTTTCCACTCGGTTTTAAGATCAGCCACGGGTAGTAGTAGTTGGCTATCTCTGCCTTCTTTAATTGCTAGCTTTGCCTGCGAGTCGACCCTCTCATTAATTTCGACTCCACAGTGCCCCGGGATCCAGTAGAATTGGATTTTTTTCCCTCGTGATTCGAGTCTCTCTGTTTTATCCTTTAGCATGTGGATGATGTGCGATGCGTTGCTTATTTTAGTGGGGTTACCAATGCTTTGTAACACGCTTGCCGAGTCCGAGAAAATCGTGAAGTTTTGCCCGGATTCTGTTTTTTCGATGATTTCCAGTGTTTCGGCAATTGCGAATGCTTCTGCAGTGAATATGGACGCTATCTTGGATATTCTGAATTTCATTCGACGACCATCGTTTATATCTATCAGTGCCAATCCTACAAAAGGCTTGTCCACCATTTTTGAGCCGTCCGTGGCGAAACTTTTGCTGGTCCTAATTCTTTCTTGGAATATCTTGTAAAATTCCTTGTTATGATCTTCTGTTTCCTTTATTTGTCTTCCCTCATCGAACGATACTCTAGCCTCGTAGAAGAGACTTTCGTACGTGTAGTCGTAGGCCTTGGGACAGTTCCCTGATTGGATTAAATGCCCAAGAGGGGATACCTCTTTGTAACATTTGCTAATGACTGGTAGTTCATTTTCTCCTCTCCCTGGGTTATCGTGTAGAGCTGATAATTCTTCCAGCAGCTGGATCATTGGATGATTGGTTGATGTATAACACCTGGACACGTAGTTCTTTCCCAACTGTTTAAATCTACTAAAGATTGGGACTTCTTTGGCCTCAGCTAGCATTACATTGGTCGGGGTGCTACTCCTGTAACCCAGCGCTCCACGAATAGCCCTATATTGTATCTTCTCAAGCTTCTGAGCTTGTTTCTTCTTAAGTTTATGAAATAAAAATGCTCCATATTCCATCCTCGACCTTATCAGTGCCTTGTAGAGTCTAATTAAAATTACAGGATCCGCTCCCCACCAGGTGTGCTTCACACAGTTCATGATTTTCATCGGGTTTTCGCACTTCCTGACTATTGCGTTTATTTCGTCCTCCCAGTCTAAGTTGGATTTTAGGTGCAGACCTAAAAATTTTATTGATTTGACTGAGGAAACCTTTTCCCCTTGTACCTTAATCTCCCATTCTCCTTCAGTTGTACCTTTTTTATCGAAGATACACAGTTGACATTTTTTTGGTGCTATTTCCAAGCCACTTTCCTTTAGATAGAGTTCAATGCTTTGTATGCTCTTTTCAACTTCTGCCACACCAATTCTGCTACATCTGTGAACTGAATAAATTGCAACATCATCTGCGTATTCCAGGATTTTGCAGTTCTGGTTGATTTTGGATTTCAGTCCAGCCATATAAAGTGAATATAAGGTTGGACTCAGTACGCTACCTTGGGGTAAGCCTTTGTATGTCCAGTCTTTGAGCTCTACCCCCCCGTAGTTTGCCTCTAATTCCCTTGCGGAGACCAGGTTAAATATAAAAGCTATCAGGTTTCCCGAAAAGCCAACGGCTTTGAGTCTATCCATCAAAGTGCCGCAGTGGACGTTGTCATATGCGCTTTTAATGTCTAAGAATACGGCCGATACTGTGTTCCGTTCTTCAAACGCTTTTATTATTTCAGTTGTTAATATAGCTAGGTTGTCTGTGCAACCCTTGTTTCGCCGAAATCCATATTGTGATTCTGAGAACTTCATATTCTTCTCTAGCCACCAAGATATGCGCATGTTTATCATCCTTTCTAGCACCTTGCACACGCATGACGCCAACGATATGGGTCTTACACTAGTCTTATCTGGTTTAGGGATAAAGAATACTCTATATTTTTTCCAATCATCTGGGAACACTCTTGCTCTTAAAATGTCGTTATAAATTTCTAGCAGGATTTCTAAGGCTTCCTTTGGTAAATTGCGTATTATGGCGTAATCTATTCCATCCCGACCCGGGCAGGATCGGACTTTGAGGTTTTTAATTGAGTAGAGGAGTTCTTGGATTGTGTATTCTGAGTCGAGGAATGAATCCTGATTTTCGTAATCGAATGCCGGTGCTTGATTGGGTTCATCCACCCCGGAGCATAGCTTTCCAAAGGTCGTTATGGCAGAATTAGTTAGTTCTTCTTTGCATTCTCGTTCCCGATCTGTCTTGTTAAATCTGTATTTTAATCTTTTCATTCTATCCCAGATATACGATGGGTTTGTGAATTGATTTAATCCATCGCAGAAGTTTTTCCAGTAATCTTGTTTGATTTCTCTCAGTCTATTTTTTGCAATAACCGCTGCCTTTTTGTATTCCATAAATGTCTCTTCGGTTTTGCAGTATTTCCATTTCAGCAGTTTGGCTTTCCTAATTCTGGTAACCTTGTCGCATTCATTGTTCCACCATATACATGCTGGTTGTTTTTCTCTGTTTCCAGTTGTTCCATGTCCTCCGTTTCCGAAGTTATTTTGGCTTTTCCTTTTGGGGGTGGTATCTGCTACCTTTCCTTTAATTATCTGGATTAAATGGTCATACCTTTCCTTTACATCCCTCTCTCTGTTCCATCCATCATGGGTCTTAACTTCCCTGATTTTTTCTTGTCTGTCAGAGGTATCCAAAGTCATGTGACTATAGGAGCAGAGCAATGAGCTTTGTGGGTGACCAAAAATGCTGTCTGATTTTGCCTTCACTTCATGAGTGAAAGGTTCCTTCGCATGCTGTACGAGTAAATGTACGAAATGAGATCCTGGTCATTACTTCCCTTCCTTCTGAAGGAGGTTGTGCTACAAATTTTTAATGACCTTAAAAATCCATTGACTTTTGGCTGGATTGACTTTGGATTCAGCACACTAGAACCTCAAGAGGCAGGTTTAAGGAAGTAAAGCCCATTAATAATTTATTTAATTTTACTACATTTTGCAATTCATGTGCAGCTCCATTTTCAAATGTAAATTACTCTATTTACAATGAAATCAAATAGACAGTTAAAGGAATTCTGTTTTCTTGAACCGTGAAAAACTGCTGTATGTTCAAGAGTGGAAATGGAACAGAAATGCACATTTTAAAGAAAGTGCTATAGTGCTATTCTCATAAAGCAGAACGTTAGATATATCAGTTACCTTGAAGAACCCTGATGTGTTAAGAGTTTGGCTTAGCTTCTGTTAAGAATTAAGGTGTTAAATGAGTAGGTGGTAATGAAATTTCTCATCACCAAAATGAAAAATACATTTATCCTTTCATGGCAACAAGTATTGTGTATTACAAACTTGATTATGTCCATTTTCAGTGACTAAGCATAAGTTTCATGTTATACTCTTATTACTATGTAGACAACCCAAAACAAGCAAAGAGTCTAGTCCGAATACTGTTCTTACCATGTATTCATCTTGTTACTAACATAAGATAAAGTTTCTTCTAATAGAAGTGATAGGTACTTAAAGACCATGACTGTGATGATATTTATAGTTTTCGACTGAGATTATTGCGTATGAATTGTGGTACATTCACTTCATGGTACGATGCTGGAAGTTTTTCTTTAAATCTTCCTACATTGGTTTGGAAAATATGATACACTTACTGGAAGCTAATTTCAATCACTTCAGTGACTGAACTATATCCTTATATTTACTTACCTTACAGAAAATTGAATCCATTAAACATTATGTAGTTGCTCATGTATTCATAAAAATAAACCACATACCCAACAGTCACATGTGTAAGAAATAGGACTGGGAAGAATATTTGATACTTACTTTCCTTTAAACATTTCATCCGCATTGGGAAGTTAGCAGATGTACAAATGAATAATCATACAAAAAATACCTTGCTTTCTCTGTAACCAGTAAAGTGTAAGGTGGGGGATGGAGCCCCACACTTAAAGACTGAGGATGTAATAATGTGCTGGCTCTTGCATACCTCAGAAGGAATTGTGATTAGCAGGGAAGAACTTAAGAAACTCAGAGAAAAGGCTGCTCCAGCACTACTTTGTCCACAGTGAATGCTGCATGAAGTCTCCTGGGATTGAAGCCAGAGTTCCATTATTGAAAGCCAATCCCAAATCACCTGAGCTGTGGCATGCCAAAGTGAACAAAATGTTTTTAAACATTTCTGCTAGTAGGCACGTATATTTCTAAAATATGGAGTTGTCGGAAATGAAATCACAGTTCTATTTCATCATCATGTCTGTAATATCACTAGAAATAATAAGTGCTTTTTTAGAATTTGAATATACATTTGAAGTTTGACCATTCTAAATTTCACATGATTAGGTACCCTTATCCATATTCACCACTGTTGAATCAAGAAGGTACACACATTTAATAAGTAATGGTACCTTCTTATTTTACATTCGGCACAAAATCGACATTGACAGAGTTATGTATTTTTCAGAGATCTGATAACTGTGGTATCATGTCTTGAATGACAATTGTTGCTCCAACATCAGTTGTTGGCCCCCACGTATATATTCTTTGTGGTAGGGAATTAGAATATATGTAGATAAAATGGTTTCCAGTAGTGGTATGAGGCATATACTGGTCATTTTGTTTAGATTTTTTTTTTGGGGGGGGGGACACATACACACATGCCATACCATACCACGCAGCAACACACCATATCATACTGCAACTCACAACACTGAAAACCACCACACACCACGTCACATTCCACCACTCTGCAACACACCACATCATATCACAACTCACTGCACTGAATATCATCATACCACGTCATACTGCATAATTTCACACCACATTGCATGACTCTGCATCACACTACTTTGCTGAGTGTGTTAGAGTAGCAGAGTGCTCTGGAATTGTATTTCGAAGTTAGTTATTTCAAATATTGGTCAGGACACCAACTGTACTCATCAAGTTTTTCATGGTTCTCCTCAATAACCCCCAGTAGATGTCAGGATAGTACCTCAATTAGGCCATGAGTGCTTCCTTCCAAATCCTTTCCAATTTAACATTTGTCATTCATCCTGCCATTCAGTACTAAAATAGATGCTGACAACATCCTAAAATAGCTCACAAGAAAGTAGTACACCACAGTACATTGTTCAGTATCATGCCACACCACACAGATTGCACAGTACCATAATTCACAGTGCACCACTTTGCAACACACCATATTGCTATAGCACAATGACTCATCACATCATACCTCATCATGTCACATTGCACCACTCAGCAACACGTGACATCGTACTATAACTCACTACACTGGAACACACCACAGGCCACAATCAAACCACAAATGATCACACTGAATCTCACCACACCACACTGTACCACATCATGTTAAATAGCTTACAAATGCAACGATACCATGTCTCATTTTCTTTTCTGGAAGTGAGGAAAATAGGCCAAAGATTCAACTGTAATAAACATTTTGCAAGACGGTATGTGGTTTCTTTGTATTTGCATGAATGAATTGTGTGTACTGTTGCCAGCATTGAAAAGCAGTGACAAATTTTGTAATACCACTGTTGTATTAGTGTTAAATGCACAGTAAGTGTCTTGTGGCTAAAAAGTGAAAGTATTGTGTATTTAAAATTGTACTGTTATCAGTTGTGATGGTATATCTTTGGAGTTGTACTGTTTGCTTTGCAGAGATGATTGTTGTGTGAATTTTGCCAATGTTCCTTACACACATTGGCAGGATGGTATTATGTCAGCTTGCTGAAACTGCTGTGATGGAGTACATTTTGCTATACTATTTGTGAGGAGCACATTTTGCTATACTGTTTTATCATGTTAAAGATAGAGTTTTTTTTTTAAATCTGAGAGACCTGCAAGTCTTATGAAGACTACAGCCTCAAAGTAATATCCTAGTAGAACAGGGATGTGCAAACATTGGATGGTATGGGGAATTCAAACACTTTTGGAGAATACACCAATGAAGTATCAACCTAAAACATAGTGATATTGGCAGCTTAACGGTTGCCATTTTTACAAGTTCCTGACAAAAAAAAATTGTATAATTTGTTATATTTCAAAGTATATCTGAGGTATATTGATGTATGCTGGAAGTTTGCTGCACCCATATGTCCAGGTGATTGGTTGTCATTACAGTGACATATTTGTATTGGTTTTATGTGTGATATTAGAAGCAACTAACGGGATTTGAACCCAGAAGACTTTAAACATTAAACTTGTATGTTCACCACTGGACCACTGTTGTAAACCAGAAATGGATGTTGTAGCTCCTCACAGCTCCTCTTTTATTTAAAATACAAAGGTATAATTTTTTTTTTTGTTTTAAAAAGGAGTCGAGGGTTGTATAAATTGAGTTACATCCACAGTGATTCATTACAAGGCAGCTCCAGTGATTCAGTAGTTACTGTACAAGTTTTCTTGATTCATCCCTGACCCCCGTAACATATCAAATAAAACCAATAAAAATGTCAGTCTAATAATGAACAGTGACCTGAAGTTGGAATACAACCAGTTACCCTAGTATGTTACATACTGTAACATGTATATTTTGTTAATGCAACAGTAAATAATGAAGAAAGCAGTCTTCTGGGATTTGGCACCGTGTATATGGTGCCAAATCCCAGAAGACTGCTTTCTTCATAGTCACCGCCGTGAAAGCCTCAAATCTTACATAGTAAATAATGAGTTTTGGATTTGATACCTCTATTTATTGGATAATTTCATACGTCATAACTACAGTTCATTATTATACTTTCACGATTGCTGTATCTATGACACACAAACAGTTATAACACTCTCAAGGTTAACCCATTAACTACAAGAACTGCCTTGAACGACGTCTTCCTGACGAAAACCTTTCGTGCAGTCTTTACTGCTTCTTATATAGGCTTGGCATGGACCACATTGGAAACACGGCCTCTATTACAAAACAAATCAAAAGGCCTCTGTTGTTGATGAATCTTGTTTACTGCTTGTTGCCTAGCAATGGAAAGCCCTTTTCCTATAGTTGGCCAAGAATTTTTCTTTGTGGGAACATGTTTACCTAGCTGTTCCCTAGCGACGGATATACATGTTACAGTATATATCTCTGTGGACACTGTATTGACTCAGCCATTGTCCTAAAAATTTATAGAATTTCACATTCTCTTCCATATTTATGTTCATTGTGGTCCACAGGCTGTAGTTTGTGAGATTGAGTTTCTCACAATGGTGAGTATCAAGACTGTCTTCATGGAGTGACACCATGTAGTTACACAGATAGGCACCAACATTTTGGTGGAACCTGCTGCCTCCATCTTCAGGGTAGATGATGGTGCAGCACGTTCTATTGAAATACTGGCATCTGTCTACCAAACTACACAGCATCACATCCAGAAGACTGTAATGCTGAAGATCTAGTTTGCTCATCTCTTCATTAGAACATTCTTCAAATGATTCATGTACAGTCATCACTCCCTTAATAAAGAAATCTGAAAGGTAACTAGCAATATCACTAGTCCTGATGTAATTCAGAATTATAAGTTCGATCCCTGATTCATTTGCCCGATAACTGACAGTAATTGACATCCGCAGATACTAAAATAATTTAAATTAATCTCTGATTATATAAAATCTCCATGTTAGGTGGGTCCCTTGTCACCATGGCATGGCGTGTCCTCAGATTGTGGATGGAGGAGATGCCCTCCAAATTTCAAAGGACGGTGCGACTATATTGAATAAGTAGTCGCGGACAGCCGACGGGAGAGTGGTCCTCCAGCTTGGGGATTGGGCTTGGGGCTAACAACTCCTCACCATAAAAAATAACCTTGTTACAAAAGTTCTCAAGAAGCCTTGGACCTGGAAGGATCCTCTGGATGAATGACCTAAGCTAAAGAAAACAGACATGAGATTTGGTACATGGAATGTTTGAAGTATGTATAGGGCAGGTTTGCTCAGGGCAATGGCAGAAGAAATCTTAAAATATAAGTTAAATTTAGTGGGAGTACAGGAGGTCAGATGTGACAGAGGTGCCATCACATCAACAGGAGAATATACATTTTTCTGTGGAAAGGGGAATGAAAATCATGAATTAGGTACAGGTTTTTTCGTACATAAGATAATTATACCAGCAGTTAAGAGGGTAGAGTTCATTGGTGATAGGATATCATATATATATATAAGGAGAGAAGACATTTTCAAACCAACAATTGGGAATGAGAGTTTGCATGAAATTACTAGTAATAATGGAGTTCCCACATCATAACATCCATAAATTTACTTGGACATCTCCTGATGGGAAGATACACAATCAAATCGACCATATTTTGATAGATAGGAGACAGCACTCAAGTATACTTGATGTCCGATTATTTAAGGCAGCAGATTGTGATACTGACCACTACCTGGTGGTAGCAAAGGTTAGGGAAAGTCTGGCAGTGAGCAAACAAACAACGCACAGACTTCATCAGTCTCAAGAAATTAAATAAGGTAGAGGGTAAAGAGTAAAATCATGTTGAAATCTCAGATAGGTTTGCGGCTTAGGAAAACTTTGACACTGATGTAGATGTTAATAAAGCTTGGGAAACTATTGGAGAAAATATCAAAATTTCCACCAAGGAGTCTAGGTTATTATGAAATGAAGAAGCATAAGCCATGGTTCGATGAAGGATGCTCAAAATTATTAGAGCAAAGGAAACAAACCAAATTGCAAAGGTTGCAGGATCCAAGCGATGCTTTATTGTCATTCCTTTTCAACTTTGCTTTAGATTATGCCATTTTGAAAGTCCAGGAAAATCAAGTAGGACTGAAATTAAATTGGACACATCTGCTTCTGGTCTATGCTGATGATGTAAATATATTGGGAGATAAGAAGGATGCCAAAAAGAAAAACACACAAACTTTAATTGACACTAGTGAACACATTGGGATAGAAGTAAATGCAGAGAAAATGAAGTATATGTTGTTGTCTTGTCACCAGAATGCAGGGCACAATCATGATATAAAAATAGCCCACAGATCCTCTTAAAATGTAGCACAGGCCAGATATGTTGGAATGACAGTAACAAATCAGAATTTGATTCAGGAGGATATTAGAGGAGACTGAATATGGGTAACGCACGAAAGGTAAGTGCACGAAATTGGAAAGTACAATCATGCATTTCGTCGGACGAACATGTGCACTTACCATAGTTCATGTGCGCAACTAATCAAACATAAGTTTCCTCAGTGTGCACCTGCTAATCTGGAAACCAGTTGCCTGCTTGAAATCGGCGATTCTTCTTGAAAATCGCAGTTGCGTTGCGGTTGTTAGTTTGCTTGGTGTGCCCTCGTCTAAGGCATGGAGTATACTACGGAGTAAAACCTAACAGATTAGGTACAATCGCAGAATTGGATAGTACTCAACAGTATTCCATGCACAACGTTTTCCAAAGTTCCACAGAGTCTCATTTCATGCCAGAATGTGTTGTCCAGATGATCACACAAACCTTCGGTTTTTCGTAGTGCATGCCGATTTCATGTTAGAATTGAATTAAGTCAAATTTTATGATAGTTTATGATTAATATAAATCTTGTACTTAATTTTACGCGTCTAATGGACATCCGCTTGCAGTATTGCAAGAAATAAGTCGGTCGGATATCGCATTCACAATCACACTTTTCTACTCCAGTACTTGCATACATGGCATTCGTAGACTGAACAGGCATGCCCACAAACGACATATTCAGTGACAGTGCAGTGCTGGATTAAGGTTGTTTTCCATGCATAGAAGTTGGTAAAGAAAATGAAGTTATTTATGTTTATACGTGAAGTGCCTGCATTTCTGAATAGTGAGAAGGATGTCAACGTGTGATAATAATCACGAATATTCATAATTTTATCGAAGATCATGTTCAGCAAGAAACTACATGCAGACGTAAAGAAGTCTACACTTAAAATACAAGATTTGAAGAAGGATTCTGCTACCCGCCTCAAACATCTCAAGATAATTTTAGGTGAGCTTTTGATTTATTACCATTTATACAGAGTTACACAGATTGAGATGATTGTATATTAATTATTGGCACCGTTACACATTTTGATCAGTACGTGACAACTCTTGGCGCTACTAAATTTAACAGTTTGTTTCAGTGCATAACAAGGCCTAATCATGTAGCAGCAAATAAATATAAATGCCCCGTATATCTGTCGTGATTATGATATGCAGTGAAATGTTCCTTTATTGCTTTACCTAATATCACCACTCGTCAATGTTGTTTACCTTGTGCGCTGTTAGAATCAGATCTTTTACTCATAGTTTTTTTTGTATTACTTTACTTTACTGTATTTATTGCATTATGTCAATCCATATGAGGTCAAACCAACCTATTGGATAGAGAAACTGTCATGTTTAAGTGTAAAATAATAAAATATACATACATAACCATTTTTTAACATAAGATAGTAAAATATACATTCCTAACCCATACAAGGACAAATGAAAACACTAAGAACCACTATAAATTAGTGCAATCCTATACAATAATACAAATACTGATGCAGTTGTAGTAGATACATAAACTGTGTAATTATATTATCCATAGGAGAGACAATCAAGACAAAGTGTTCATTGAGAAGTTGATTTATAATATTCATCAATACTATAAAAAGCATGTTCAGTGAAATAGATAGCTTTTTAATAAAAGTCTGAATTCTTTAATATCTTTGGAGAGCAATTTAATGTTTGAGGGTAAGTGGTTATAAATCTTGCTACCCGAGAAAAGCACTCCTTTTTGAACTATTTATAGATTTGTAGAACGTAAATATAAATTGTGATTATAACGTGTGTTGATATCATGAATATCAGTGTTATCTATAAAATGATTTCTGTTCTTGACGACAAAAAGAAGTAAGGAGAAAATGTACTGAGACTGAAGTGGCAATATTTGTAATTTTTTAAACAATCCGTGGCATGAATCCAGTCTACCCGAAACAGATATAACTCTTATTATTCTTTTTTGAATTTTGAAGATACTCTCATTATGAGGGGCATTACCCCAAAAGATAATACCATACGACAATAAGGAATGTACCTAGGAATAATATAGATCATCCTTATTGATTCTAGTGACATAAATGGCTTTATTGCCCTTATTGCATATCGAACCTTATTTAACCTTAATGATAAACCCGTAATATGGTTCTTCCAAGATAAGGTACTGTCAACATTTATTCCCAAGAATTTAGTGCAATTGATATTTGAAATAATTGAATTATTAGATATTATTTGCAATTCTATTTCCCTGTGCTTTTTTAGACAGAATTGTATAAGGTGTGATTTATCACAATTTAATGTTAGGAAGTTACTATTAAACCACATAATTGTTTCGTTCAGAACTAATTTGATATTATTTTTAAATTCTTCAGGATTCGTGTTTGATATGATAATACTTGTAACGTCAGCAAATAATATTGGATTACCTATTTTCTTAACGGATAATGGGAAATCATTTATGTAAATAAGGAACAATAAAGGCCCCAATATAGAGCCTTGTGGAACTCCATATTTAACTAGTTCCCATTTTGAAGACACTTTATTAAGTTCGATAGGTTTCATTGATACTCTCTGATATCTATTTGGTAAGTATGATCTCATTAACTTATTTACCATGCCTGAGATCCCATAGAATTCCATTTTTGCCAGGAGTATGTTGTGGTTAACACAGTCAAACGCCTTTTGTAGGTCACAGAATAAACCACCAACAAAATTCTTTTTGTCTAAAGAAGACAATATATTATTTAAAAGAATGTGTGTTGTCATTTCAGCAGATGATTTTTCTCTAAATCGAAATTGTTCAGTGACCAATATATTGTGCTTATTTATATGGAAGTATAATATTTTATAAATAATTTTTTCGATAATTTTGCAAAAAGTTGGGAGGAGCGAGATAGGCCTGAAATTCATAAATTCTGATTTATCACCCTTCTTGTATAATGGCTTACTTCTGAGAATTTCAATCTATCAGGAAATATACCTGTTTGTAGGATCTTGTTAAATATGTATGTTAAGGGTGATAAGACATACAGAGCACTAAATTTCAGAATTCTTAATGCTATCTCATCATATCCATGAGAGTTCTTAGGTTTCAGTGAAAATATTATTTTTTCAATTTCATGGGTATTCGTATTACTAAGTTTCATAGATGGAAACGAATGATAAAAATTCTAATGTAAATAAGATAAAGAATCTTTATTATTAACAGTGGCTTTCCCCGAGGAGTTTTTGATAAGTAATGTTTCGGCTACAGATGAGAAGTAATTGTTAAATGCATTTGCTATATCTAGGGAGTTACCAGATAATTGTTTTTTTAAGTTCATTGTAGTAACGTTCTCATTAGGCCCTTTATTATTAGTAAAGATTTTTACTATATTCCAAGTAGTTCTAGTCTTATTGTTAGATTTTAATAAAAGTTTATTATAATAGTACTTTTTTGCTGTCATAATAACCCTGGCTAAGATTCGACAATATTTCTTAAAGTGTTCTTTGTTATTAGGATTATTGTTGTTTCTCTAAGCTAGATAAAGTTTGATATTATGTTAGAAGCATTTGTTGCCCATTTCAGAATTGACTGTATTGAATGTTGTATATCATTTTCTATGATGTTACAGGTTGTGAGTGTCCAAAATTTGGTAATGACTTCCCATATGTTGAGATAATTTACATGGAATCTTACTTCCACAGAATTTAATATAAACGATATTTAGTTCTTGATTGCTCAAATTAGTATCAAATTTGAAATGATTTGGAAATAAGGATAGAATAGAATATAACAGGTTTTCATGCCATAGATCATCATAGGCCAAAGTCAAGAACATGTAGAATGTCATAGTACAAATAAAGTACAGGGGAACCACCCTTAATGAGCATAATTCGTTCCAGAATCTTACTCGTAATGCGAAACAATTTTTCCCACATAAATTAATGTAAAATATGATAATGTGTTCCATGCTGAAAAAAATACTCAAAAAATTTTCTGTATAACGTTTATTCAAAGAAAATTATATATACATTGTTAAGGAGCGTGAATCATATTCATCTTTTCTTCTACGCAGAATGAACCAACCTGGAATGCAAATTCGATTTGCAGAGAACCAAAAAAAAAAATCGAAATAATTAGTTTATTATTTATGATACGTATCTAATTATTTTTTCCTAGAAAGCTGTCTAGAGACATTTGTTTTTGCCGACGCTTCAAAATTTGGTGAAAATGCGACGCACATTATCATTAAATAAATTTGTAGCGCGCATAGCCACTGCTTTATTAGGGTGATGCTTCTCAATGTACAATGCAACAGTTTCCCATGCTTTCAGCATTTCTCTTATTGCACCAGAAGATTTTTGCTTTGCTGTTACCTCCTCCTCCTCCTCCTCCTCTGACAAACTCTCCTCCACAACATCTTGCTGTGCTGCCTTTGTGTCGGAGCTTGCTGCTTCACCGTGCCTTACAACGTTGTGGACGCCGGTTCTTCTCTTGAACTTCTCGAACCACCGACGGCTTCCCTTAAATGCTTCTTCTTTGGTCGTTGATGATCCTGGCGTCTTCTTAACGAGGTCGGCGAAAATCACTTTCGCCTTCTCACAAATGATGTTCTCGTTAATAGTGTTGCCTTGCAATTGCTTTTCGTTTATCCATATGAGGAGCAACCTTTGAACATCGTCAAGAATACGTAACCGTTGCGTAGATATTCTTGTCAATCGCTTTGAAGCATGTATCTCCTTAAACTTGTCCTTGTTCTTGAGGATAGTGCAAATCGTTGATGTAGACCGATTGTATGTGCGTGCTAGATCAGCCATGCTCACACCTCGTTCTCGCTTTTCACTGATTTTACGTTTTATTTCTACGGTTATTTTTATTCTCTTATGGCCGTCTTTTTTCGGCTTTTTCTTCGGGGACATTTTTGCAAGGGTTATTAAACTTTGCACACAAAAAAATCACAAATAATATGTCTGAACACAAGTTTGGAAAAATGTGTGATCACAAGCAACACTAAGATGCTAGCGGAACGAGTGCTAAACACAGACTGATGTAGCAAGCGCACAATCCGGCACTTCCCCTCTTGTCACTCGTTATGCGAAACGTCGCTTGTTAAGCGAGTCTTTTTTTTTTTTTTTACAGTTTGGTTTGCTCATTATGCGAATTACTCGTTATGAGAGGTGCTTGTTGAGTGAGGTTCCACTGTATTTATATTTAATATATAGGATAATTTACGCATTAGAAAACCAACTGTTGCTCAACTTGTGAAGCAAAGAATCAATATGTCCCTTACAAGTTAGATGATTGTCCAGCTGCAAACTGAGAAATTTTATTATTTCTACTTCTTTCAGCTTTTTTTTTTTTTTTTTTAAATTCTGATTTACAACTGGTCTGGACAGACGCTTCTGTCTGGTCGGTTCTTTAGGAACCTTGAAGATGACAGATGGTGTAATTTCAAATGGTACATTTACTGTATTTGCTATACTGTTGATCGGTGCTACTGTGTATTATTACATAATTATTATTTTCTTGTTTTCAGAAAATGTGGATGCAGAAGAAGCGAAATCTGTCTTTGAGTCCAACTTCAGTCATATCTATTACATCTTATATGACACTTTTGTGACTGCCGAGGCAAACTTACGACAACGAGGTACTTTTAATTATTTGTCATATTAAATTTCTATCATGCTGCAGGTTATGTGTAGAAAAAAGTTGCCCATTCATCCCTTTAACAAAAAAAGTTCTAGTCACTGTTCACGGAAAGAGCTTGGCATTAGGGTCTTTAAATATGAAACACATTTGCTAGTCTTCTGTGGCACATGAGCAGGAACAGCGCGACACTAGCACTAGAGTAAAAACTAATCTCCAAGATCTGCTGTCTTACCATGTTACAAAACTTCGTTCATTGCATGGTTGAATAATTTACAAAATAAAGTACTTGATCATTTCGTTTCCCACCTTGCGTGCAGGAGGTAAAGATATGTGAAGCCTCTCTAGATGCTATGAAATGTTGGTCCTATCAATGTGTTCTTCTCTGCTGCAAGACAATTGGCTGTATGGACTGGCGTTCTTGTCAGGTATTATGAACAGCAGATGAATCTTATGCGTGTATGTGTTATTCTTGCGCATACTGGCCATGGAATTACTGTAATGGATTTAGTAAACTCATCGTTGCCATTATCATCGTCTGTTCTCAATGATTAGTAATTGTTGTTGTCATCATCGTTGTCATCGTTGTTGAGTCGTCGCCGTCCATATCTCTTTCTACCGTCTCTGTACTGGTGGAACTGAGAAAAACCACAAGGAGTTTTGGTTAGGATAGTTAGTAACCCAGCTGAGATTCGGTCCAGGTACCTCCCAAATAAAAGTCAGAAGTGTTGCCATTTGAGTCAAATTGCTTGCTTAATTCATGCATTGTTTCTTGGTCTATTTAAAAACTTTGTGAAAGTTAGTGTAGTGGTATGTAACAGTGAATGAGTAATGGTAGTATGATTGCGAAAGGTAAATGCTTTGACCAGCTTGGTATATATATATCAGCTTTTATTAATTAATGTGTATATGAAGGTGTTATAATCTCTTTTGCTCTCTTTTCTTGTTTCCCTTTCTTGTTGCCCCCACTTTGGAGCATAGGGTATCCGTAAAATGTTTTATTTCACTTCAGTTTCTTGATCCTAAGACAGTGGGTAGGACCCTTGGACTGGGGAACAGCCTGTCACAAGGCCACTGCCTACACAGGACAATGGAAACACAGAATAAAGGCACCCAGACATCCATGCCTTGAGTGGGAGTCAAACCCATAATCCCAGTGTTCAAGAGAATGAAGCCAGTTCATGCCTTAGACCATGCAGCCACTGTAACAGCCATTATAATCTCTTACCAGCATTTAGTTGATGATTTTTAGGAGATTTAAGTTCATAATAAATTTATCTGTTTATTTATGGTTTGTTTAAAGATGTTGTGAGTATTACAGACTAAAAATGTATGAAATGGTGGGATGATTGTGAACAATGAATTGGAAAGTATTTGAAGGAAACTGTTACCTGTTTTGAGGTACTATTTTGACTTTTGCCTGGAGGGACTGAAGAAGATCACGAAAACCTTTCAGAATGAGCAGTTTCCCGATGCTTTGCAGTATATTAAAGAACATTAGTGGAGGTGTTAGTACAGCTGGACAGACCATCTCAAAGTTTGGCTGCACCTAAATATGTGGAATATAAGAGTAGGATTTTGATTGCCAGATAACCTTGAGGACGGTGGCCATGTTTGAGAGATAAGAGAGATGGAGAAGCATAATTATATCCTCTTAGGTGTTCAGATAGCACTTTGTTCTTCGTTAATATTGAGATGGATGGTGGCTGATCCCATTCTTTTCTAGAAATCTTCTGCAGAATATTTAAATTTTCAAGGTGTTTCCAATATGTTTACTGTGATTTTTGTCAAAAATATATTTCAAAATAGGGATGGGCCGTGTGTTTTCACTGCATTAATTGTGCATCTGAGAAAATATACACTCATGGACCCAATGTGAATAAATATGCCAAAGGCAACACATTTTTTGCTGTAACCTGTTTCATGCTTCCTTCTGAGCACTTGTGGGTAGTTATCAAACAAAACTCTGTGTCTAGGCACTGAAATGTGACAGAGTACTTGATTTTGTCTGCATTTGTTTACATCTCCATTTAAGTCTTTGCTTCTTTGCTAATTCTTTCATTTATTCTAATACTGCATATTCATAATGAGTAAGAGGGTATAAAGTTAATGTTCTAGACTTGTATTTAACAAGTACTCAGTATCAGGTGTGACCTGATTGCCAAATATCCTAGACTGTATTTTCCTCATTTTCCTTGGGACCTCCAGGTGAAGGCTGGGAGAGTACTTTGCTTCTTCATGGTCATCTTCCTATCTCATTTGATGCTGTGTAATATTTGCAGTTGAAACAGCACTGTTGAATAACGTTGAGCCTTTCTTGTTAAGTTATCATCCCCAAATTGTAATGGTATCTTTGTGGGGTGTTATGCCACGTTTGAGTTCCAAGGATGTGCATAATTATAATATAGTAATTACATCTCAGAATGGTTAAGTAATTATTACAGAATGGAGCATACAACTGTAACAGATTATAATGAAATTATTGTCACTGTACAACTAGTTTTGGGCTGAACAACAGGTTTGATTCCCAGTAGGGCCAGTTACCAGGCTAGCTCTGAGGCTTCGGTACTTGTGTGTGATGGGTACTGTCTAGGGGTGAAGCAACTACAGTGAAGCTGATCACTATCTCCATCTGGTGTCTGAGACTAGAATGTGTGAAGCTATATCCTGTATGCCCTTTAGTATGGTGCTTGGAAATGGATCAACTTTGCCAGTATTTTTTTATTATTCATGTTGCTGTTTTTTGTTTGCTCTGTATTCATTGCTGTAATTATTCATAATGTAAGAATTTAAATGTGATACATTCAACTATTTTATATCTTATTATTTCCATATTTTGATATTGTAATTTTTCTTATGCAATGTTTGATCTGCAAATTACATTTTAGGATTGCTGATGACCATGTTAGCCTGTATGAGAGGAATAATGGGTAGTTAAATAAATTTGTAAGAGTGTTGTTTTCTGGAATGTGATACCAGGTAGTCTGGTAGAAGTTTCTTGACATTTCAGAAGAATATTGTCCTTGTACCATGAAGATGGAGGCAGTATGTTCCCTGAAATGTCAGTGAACTTCTGTGAGGCTGCATAATGTCACATCCCAGAAGGTAATACTGTTCATAGTTAACCACTTTGAGTAGCACAGATCTAATGAAATATTGCTGCTGGTCACTAATGTAGATAATATAGTTACAGTAATTATGAGAGTCATAATATTTAATATGTCTCTTCACTAATATTTCTTCTAAGCTTTATGCAACATTAAGCCTTTTATATGTGTAGCTACTAGGGAAGTCAATTTATGTTCAAAATTTGGTGTGTATTGAAAAGTAAATGCATTTCAGCTTTGGTGGGCTGTGTTTCCCAGCATATTCCGTGCATTCATAAAACATGTTGAAGACCCCTTACTGAGTTTCTGTAACAGTTCTTTTTTTAATTAATTTGCTTGTTTATTTAATCAGTATCTTCAGCATATAACATTTCTCTTTACCATTTTTTAAATCATTCAGTTTGATTTTATCGCTTTTTATTATGCATATTATACTTTTCTCTCGGGAGAAAATCTTTGGCATGTGGGTTTCAAAATTTTATGTTGGATGAAGCATTCTTGAAATAAATGCATAGTGAGATATGTAATAAGTTCTAATTACTGATTTATGCTTGTCTGCTAAAGTGTTTGTTTAGTGCTATGATTACAGAGAGATTATCTACCACATATCATTCTTTCAGACATAGAAAATGAAAAGAGATAGAGTAGTCAGAAGTTTGTTTGTTGGTGACATGAAATGGCACTCTCACAAATTGGTAAATAAATTGACATCCGTAATATTTTTATAATATAGTTTCCCACTAGTATTGTACTTACACTACCTTACTGTTGCTTTGCAGAACTGTCTTTCCATCTTGGTAAGTAACTGACATGTATATCCACTTGGAACTCTATGATATGTGTTTATTTTGACTTCTTAGCAACTGTAGTAACATACATTACAAATTTTTCAATTTATGCTTGGCAGTACTTAACTGTTGCAATTATACCATTTAAAATTTCATAGTGTTTATGAAGGACAGCTCTTTGTTTAGAAAAGCTTAATGTAACAAGAAAGCAGGCTTCTGGGCTATGGTGCCATGTAGATAGTGTGTTAACCGACGTTAACCGAATCCCTACCATTCATGATGCAGTGATGCAGTAATATTTTTCTTTGACATATAAAGGGCTTGAACATATAATTGAAAGAAAGAAACAGTGATGTATACATTGCACATAGGTAACACAGTGACCGCTACATCTTTAGTTTCCATGTAGTTATTCTTTACTCAACTAGTTTTGTGTAACTGGAAGTTCTGTGTTCTTTTAATTCAAGAATACAGTATTTTCTTTTCTTATATTCTGAAAAAATTCAAGATACAGATTTTACTATAGCATTAGATAGCATCATGTATGTATTTCATATGAACCAAGTTTTGTGAAAATATGCCAGTTAGTTTTGGAGATATATTTAATATTTTTCTACTACTGTTACACCTGCTGCTGCCATCACTGGCCCTCTCCCTGGCACCATTACTACCACTACCACTTCCAAGTAAAGAATGACCTGCATCCTGCAAGCTTGAGCAGTCTGTATCTTGAAAATGGCATTGGATTATTGGGCACAGTATTTGTGATTTTACATAGGTCATAGCAGCCTAAAAATAGACCAAATTATACTGAATGGAAAATTTTGCTGCCACCATCCATTTGTTGATATTGCGCGGAATGACTCTTGAAGTATTTATGGGATATTTTTTATTCTAGAATTAAACATGAAAGAGAATTAAGTAATGTATCATGGTTCAGTCATAAACATGTAGAGAGAATCCTTTTTGTCTGTATTGAAAACCTTAGAATTTGCATGATATGTATATATTATTATACTGAATTGCATGAATAATATTACAGCCTTTCTTACAGAAGTGAAATGTTTATGTGTTAATTGACTGTTGGAAACTGGTACTGTTGCATGGTTTTCATATATATACTAATGCATGTAAAAATACCTATGTTTTGATGTTTTCTGTGATGAACATTTGTTATGTAGTACTCTTAACAACTTATACTTGTATATTTCCCACAGTATGGTTTGTAGAAACCGTTAAGAAACATGTAAGATTTAAGGTTTTCATGATGGTGACTATGAAGAATGCTGTCTTCTGGGATGTGGCACCGTGTGGCTGTAGCCACCTGATCACGCTGGTTCCTCGCTTGTGGATTTTTCTACCCTGAAAATGGATGCGATATGTTCCTCCAAAATGTCGGCTTCAGGAAGTTTATATTATTATTGTATAAGCATCACCCTCTTTTTGGCCACTTAGATTGTATAATTAAACTCGCCTGAAGATTCATTAATTCAGAGGTGTGGTAGAAAATGGCTGTTTTATGCATCAGATAAAATCTCACCTCTGATTTTTTTTATTTTTATATGAAATTTTAATATCATTTCAGTATATGACAATTTGTGAAACATAAATGTGGAATATATGTCTTGACCTTGATAGTTTAGTTAGAATGGTGATGATTCGTCACGTGTTTGATGGCCAATGTTCATATCCCTGTATGGGTGTTGTGACCATGTTCTCTGTATGCTTCTGGCTTAGTGGTGGATAAAGGGAAAACGTCCTTTTACATGTATGGCAGACTGTTTATTGCAGAAATGTCTGATTAGGTTTTGTAGTACAGAATAATGAACCAAAACACATACAAGGAGTAGAGATATTGCGACATAAGGACTTTGAAATATATAGCTTAAAGCTAAAAAACATTAAAACAAAATACATTTGTGTTTTGTTATGCTCTGGCAGACATATATTTACAAATGTACATTCAAATGCATGCATGAAAATCATTTGTTACCACAGCTGGATATAAATAACAGATTTTTTTTCAAAGTTCTGTTCAAAATGTATTCTGATATGTGACAGTTTAAAGAAACCTAGATTATGAATACATATTGTACAATATCCTAACTGTACAACTTGTTTTACAGTAAAATTAAATTATAAAATGAGAAATGCATTCATGATTATGGTGAGGAAACCTCAAGGAAAAAGGTTATGTGGGAGACAGATTTAGATTGTGAAATTCTATCAGAATAGGTGTTGAAGGAGTTAGGAAGTGAAAGTGTGTACTTTGTTCAGCTAGTGGAAATTGTGATTCAGTGGCAGGCTTTTGTGATGAATGCAGTGAATTTTTACATTTCAGGAAGGCAGAAATTTCATAAATAATGGAATAGCATGGAAGTCCTCAAGGAGGGTCTAGTCCTGAGGAGTTGGTTAATAAAATGAATTAGAGTTCTGACCATGGTAGGCAGAACAGGAATGTAAACCTGTCTCTTTATTCAGCTTTAATTATGGATTTTATTACAACAGTTATTTCATTGGTTTGATGTTTACTGCAGTTCACAAGGCACATCGAGAGGAGCTGGAATGTGTTCTCCAAGTACTGGAAAAGGTGCTAGTGTATCTGCCAGAACTATTATCAAGAAGATGGCAATGTCACAGTCTCACTCGCATCATGACCAAACTGTTACATCCTGGAAACTCATGGAAGCTGCGGCGTGAGGCTATAAGGTGTNTTCAGTAGTTACGGAGTAACAGTAGATTTTCGAAATGCATCATTGTGAATGCAGCGCTATGCTTCAGCGTGGGCGACCATATGTTCCAGTCAGCTATGTCAGCAGATAAGGTAGACCGGTTTGAATGTTGCACGTAGGTAGATAGGCAGAGCGGTTCGTACGTGTGCGATGCATTGTGTTGACATGCAGGGAGACATTTGAAAATCTTATGTAAATCCAGTCGTCTTCTAAAGCACTACAGTTTAAAGGAAACAGATTGATAGAAGGGTGTGATATGCAACCACTGGTATGTTTACAGAATGGGATGCTGAAAATAATGTAATTTTGTAACACAAAATCGATGAAAAATGTTGTGCAATGCAAAATTAAGAAATTGAAAAGAAAAATTAGGTTTTAGAATGCTTCTTTCCTAAAACATTAACGATTTAAAAAGTGTTTGTATTGTATTTCTAATTTGTTTTGACTGAAATCCGAAGAAAAAAAGAGTTTTTGCCAGTTTTCAAATTACTGTATCACTTTAATTATGAGTTAGATACCATTAGTATATTAACATTTTTTGTTCCAAATTACCTCAGGAATGCCCTCCCTAAGTGGGGGTGAAACTTCATGAATCACTCTGTATTTGACTGTAGTGGATATGGCTGTTATCTTGACACCGTTCTGCTGTATCGTGTATTTCTTGAATACTTTGTTTTAATGTTGATTTGGACTCTTTTTTTTAGTTTAAGATTGTAAGCTGAGAAACTCAGAGAAACTTTAGTTAATTTCTTTCTTTAAAAATATTGAATTGATTGGAAATAAATTATTTTCCCTGGAGAATCCTGAGGTCTGCCAGAATTTCTGCAGTAATTAACCACTGCAACTGGATTTTCATTACATAACATTACATAGCATAGCATAACATATCCCACAGAAATGCAAAATTCATGAAATATATAACATTAAATTCTTAACAATATAGATCACATAAAAAATATTTAAAATAAAAGATCTGTAGATGTGCAGTTTGTCTCATGTACAATTTTTTTTATGATAGAATTTCAGAAAAGTAATAATGTTAATTGACTATATGTAGAGTAACTCATGTTATTGAATTCTTACAAACCAAAGTGAAATTTTGTCTGATATGTATGGTCTCCCCACCTTCATGTCTGATGGATGACAGCGATATGGCATGTGAAGGTGACTGCTCACATCCATCTAGTGTTGTGGTTAAGAACATGTGTAGTTATACTCCTTTTGTCTACATGATATGATGCTTAAGCCAGGAACAGTTTCATATGCTGCTTTTAGTTTAGATCTTCAGTGAAAAATTCATCAAAATCCATTGAGTTGTTTTAGAGGTGAATCATCTGGATTTGTGGTTGTGTGAACAGATGACTTGGCCTTTCTGTAGTCCATACATTTTTGCACTTCTTGCTAAACTTGATTAAGAAGCTTAAGAATTGTTGCTGTGTGCCATTTGTTTCCTGGATAACATTTATTCACGGTTCTCTCCCTTAAAGTCTTCAGAGACTATGTGGAGATTATAATATGACAAGAAAACAAAGCTCTAGTTCTTGCAGTAACCGCCATGCACAGTGGCTTTGTTAACAGGGACTGAGTGATTGATGCTGTAATTTGAAATTCTGCCAAAAACTTCAAACGAGAATATGCGAGGTACTAATAATAAGGTAAAGGTAAAGTTTCCCCTGTGCTTAACTAATTAAGCACTGTGCTGTGAAGGTGTATAGGGAGTGGATATATAGATCCATGTTTTCTTGACCTCGGCACTTGGAGGTGAATGGTCAGCTTCACATCCCAGCCAATTTACTCCTGGGGAAAGAGCCCCCAGTACCCATTGGATAGGAGGCTGGGTGGGCCCTGGATGACCTGGAGAAGAGAAAATTCCTGACCTTATGTGGACTCGTACTCTGACCCCTCGATTGTCCAGCCTGTAGCCACTCATTATAATAAAAATGATTAAAAGATGTAATATGCTTAAAATTTGCCATCTTCTTGTAATAAAGCTTTATATATTACTGGATATAATGTAGTACAGCAAAAGTCATGAAAATTCTGAAGACCTACATTTGAGCTTCCTTTTAATGTTCCTTGATTTAAGGTGTTCTCCTTTCTTAACCTTCAGTTTCAATAAGCCCAAGTAGATAATCGCAGTGTTAAATCTTCTCTGTTTAACATTTTGCTCAGTTAATGTTCAAACCTATTTCCCTTCGTAGAAACCTGTGTATAAATATACTTTGTTTATCTTGATTGAATCTAAGATTTATTTTTTATGGAGGTCAATGTTAGAGAAAGGTAATTATATGGAGGTATGTCCACTTTCATTGCACTGGACTTTTTTAATACTCAAAATTAATACATTTCTCTTTGCAGATATTTTCTTCTGTGGTATCAGTCATTGGCTGACAATTCTCCTGAAGCTCTTCATGCCATTTTTGCAACACTAGTTCCAGGTTTCCCCTCACCTTTTGCTGGGCAGGGACTTTCTGCTCTGAACAGGAGTTCAACATCAGTGTTTCATGATATTTCACGTGGTGAGTTTTGTGTTGTTCTGCTTGTGCTTTTCTTGTGGGATACACTGTCATGATAGAGCTAATTTGAAGTTCACCATATAATTGCATTACTTTTGTGTAGGTGGAAAACTCACATTCTTCACTGAACAGGAGTTTATACAGTGTGTCCAGGTCCTGTTAGGCCTGTGTTCATTAAAATACAAGACATCAATTATTTTCAAAATTTCACTCTTTTTATTCAAAATAGTCTCCTTCTGAATCAATACATAGCTGGAATCAATTGAAAAGTTTTCGAAAACAGTCACTGTACTCCTTTTGTGGAATTGCATTTAAAACTGCGGTAGATTCCCTTTGGATGTCCTGGATGGTGGTGTGACGGCCCCCTTTCATCGCCAACTTAACTTTTGCGAACAACCAAAAATCTGCTGGAGCCAAATCTGGCAAATACAGATTATGATCAAGGACTGTGATCCCTTTTCTGGCCAAAAAATCGCGCACCATCTTCAATTTGTGGGGTGGGGCATTGTCGTGGAGGAGTAACCAGGAACGTTGCTGTTGATATTCAGGTTGAATCTGAAGAATTCTCACTGAAACACAATTGAGGGCTCCAAGATAATAATCAGAATTCACTGTTTCACCTTCTGGCAGAAATTCCTTGTGAATGATTCCTTTGGAATCGAAGAAAACGGTTAGCACTGTCTTTACTCGACTCTTTTGCATGCGCACTTTCTTTGGTTCTTGCTTCTTTGGGCTCAACCACGCTTTACCCTGCTGCTTTATGAGAGGCTCATATTGAAAACACCATGTGTCATCACCAGTATCAATCAGTTTTGTAAATTTTATATCAATTTGGGCCAACCATAACATGTCTTTGCAGTGTTCCACTCTGTCATGTTTTTCATTGCCTGACAGCACATACAGTACAAACCACGCACAGACCTTTTGTTTGCCCAAATCCCCAGTCAGAATTTGATGCACAGTACTTTTTGGTATTCCCAAAAGTTCCTCGATGAGTCTTGCAGAAACATGTGTCTGATGCAAGGATTTCGTTCCCTTTTTTCACATTTTCTTCAGTGCTACTTGTTCTCGGCTTTGATGCACGTGGAGCGTCTTCGGTGTCCTCCTTGCTGTCACGAAATACAGCATACCATCAGAAAATGTTTGAGCGACTCAAATAATCACTACCATACACACTTTTCATCATTTTGTATGCTTCTCTTGCTAATTTGCCCAGCTTCAAACAAAATATGATGTTGGCTCTCTGTTCAACCGCCATTTTCTGATGAGCATCAGAACAGTACTGTTACATTCAAGGTCAGAACACATGATGCAGCACTGCTTGCACTTTGAAATTATAGACAGCCTCAGCCGAAACTTCAAGAATTTTAATGCTGAAACTCGCCAACAGATGGCATTGCAGGGCAAAATTTAAAAGAATGAGTCCTAATGGATCCTGGACGCACTGTGTATGTTTTGTATATAATGATACCTGATATGGTTCTGTATATACTGCAGCTTTTGGGCTGCAGTAGTTCTGTAGTCTGTTGTTACTAGTTGCATTATTTCTAGGTAAGTGAAAGTGACAAAATTGGAAACTATTTGTCACGTGTGTCTGACATTTCAGAAACTATTTCTGATGGATTTGATGTGAAAAGGATTGTAATTTCATGCTATATATATATACACATACACACACACACACGAGGGGGAACCAAAAAATAACCGGAAACGACCTATTGAACACGCATGCTTTGTAGTTACGAGTTGTGCTGCTAGGTGATGTTAGCTGGGGGTCTCCCGCGACTGTTAGTGAGCTGGCGTCAGTCTGAGTTAAGTGGTGGTTAAGTGGTCTGTGGTGCTCTGTTGTGTGCGGTCCTGTTTCAACCCTTTGGCGATTAGTGATTATTGTTTTTTCTGCCAGATTAAACTAAAGGAAGGGCAGATAAGCAGTATATCTATTTAACTGTAAAGTTATTTAGCTTTAATGTTAAATGACCAGCTTGCAGTGGATCTTTTAATTTTGGGGTGAAGGGAAATATAGTGCCACCAAGCAAGCAGTTTGAAATTTTGACCTGTATTGTGGATGCAGGTCCAGTGAATGCTGTAGAGATACAACCTCTGCTACCACCCCAAAGTGGAGAGAAGCAACCAGATGATCCAATGAGATATTTTCTTGATGCTTTGCTAGAGTTTATTGTTTCCCAGGTAAGTACAAACAAAAAAAAATTGTGTTTATCAAGGTCAAACTATATAAGTTTATACCTCTGAAACAAAAGTTACTGAAAGTCAGTCAGCATAGTTTCATACACTGTCATAAAATCTTAGACTACTGTGAGAATATCAGATCTCATGTGCTGAAAATAAGTTTTGCATGGAACTTCTTAAATTTGTGAAGTAGGACACCTTTATGTATGTATGTACGTATGTATGTTAGTGATTTGGGGGTGGGGGGAAGCATGAGCTTGGTTGGTTGGATCTAAGAGGGTTCACTCTGTGATAATATGGCTAGCTTGTGCTAATTGAGATCCCACTAATGCAACAAAATTAAGTGAAATAATAATTAGTCAGATATTTTTGGTGGCTTGCTGCTTTAGAAAATTATTGAATCATGTTACAGTATATGGGAAGGGCTATTGGTATGTGTTTTAGGATGTAAGTGGGTGAAATATTATTATGGAAAGAGCCATCCAGGATGCATAATGTTTAAAAGTAATCTTTGAACTTAAGACCAGGTCTTGCCAGATGGTTGCCTGAGTTGGGTAAAAGTCTGAAAATACTGGTGTTTGTTGACCTCTATGGAAAAATACAAATTACCCCTTGTGTTTTGTTTTGCAGGTAACAAAGATAGAGTGGCGTGACAGGCTGTGTAAGCAACACAAGTGCTTCGTGTTTCTGTTTGAAAGATTCAAACAGTATTATCTGCCTCATATCTTTCCCCAGTTTTCATTTGCCACGAGCCTCTACAAGCCAGTATTAGGTATGCTCTTTACTCTGTATACATATCAGAAATTTAAAGAGAACCGCATTATGAATTTTGAGGTTTCCACAGTGATGATTGTTCAGATTGTGGTCCTTTGGGTTCTGACCACATTTTGTGTGAGCAGCAAGGACATCTAGAAGAAGAGGAAGAAAAAGTTAAACTAAGGTCAGTACAGTCCAAAATCATCAAAGGGGTAGAATCTGTGAAAATTATATAACAAGGTGTACGTCTGTCAAGAATAGAATTATTATGTATAGTAACAAGGGAAAAGAATTATAGAAGCTAAGGGAGAAGAAAGGACAGAAACAAACTACATATGACTGGCTGAAGAAATACTAAGGTTTCATCATTAATCACCTTATGCTCAGTTTGCTCTTCATATTGTTGCATCTGAAAAGAGTGACAGTATTCCTAATGAAAAAGTAATCCTTTAAAATATGGTGTTAATTAACTATATATACGAGGTGTGTTCAAAAAATGACGGGAATTTCCGTATTTTGGAAAAAATATTTATTCATTCGTCTACATTAATGTTGTCGCCTTCAAAATAGTCCCCATTCGATATTATGCACTTACGCCAGCGCTTCTTCCAATCATCGAAACACTTCTCAAACTCGATTTTTGGGATAGCCTTTAGCTCTTTCAGCGATGCGCTTTTAATGTCATCTATGCTTGTAAAACGACGGCCCTTTAAGGTTCTCTTTATTTTTGGAAATAGGAAAAAGTCACACGGAGCCATGTCTGGCGAATATGGAGGCTGGGGCATCGTTACAGTATTGTTTTTGGCCAAGAATTCACGAACAAGCAACGAAGTGTGAGCAGGTGCATTATCGTGGTGCAAAAGCCATGAATTGTTTTTCCACAAATCCGGGCGTTTTTTTCGGATTGCCTCACGCAAACTTCTCTGATTGTGATTCGGCGATCATTCATAATCATTGCTTTCACTTTTTCCACGTTTTCATCGGTTGTTGATGTGCTGGGGCGTCCGGGGCGCTCGTCATCTGCAACGTCTTCACGGCCATCTTGGAAACGCTTATACCACTCGTAAACTCTTGTTTTACTCATAACAGACTCACCATAGGCCTTTGTTAACATTTCACACACTTTGTAACACTTTATTTCATTTTTTACGCAAAATTTGATACAAATTCTTTGATCCATTTCTTTTAACAAACGAAAATCGCCAAGCTCATAAAAACACGTCTAACCTTAGCGGCTGCCACAGACAAAGTAAGCAATGAATACAGCTGAAAATTTTATTGTACTTCAGGGGCATGTATACCAACATAATAAAAAAAATTTTTGACAATTGGACTCTCCAAACCCGCGAAATTTTAAAATTCCCGTTATTTCCTGAACACACCTCGTACTATTTGATTTAATGTTCAGGAACTTTGCATTTTGCCCACAGAGTGTATTTATGTGTTTTTACGTATTTCTGACAGCAGAAACTACAGTGAAGTCCAAACCTAAGTGACCTGCAGTTTAATGGGGCTTGGAGCATGGCTTTTCCTGGCCTGAGCGAATGCTGTAGCAGAGAGCATTCTACAAACCGTACTGGCACAGGCACAACTTCTATATTAATGTTACAATAACATTTTGCCCTTCTCACCTGATGTTTTGAAGAAACTGCTGAAAATAGTGTCCATTTGCACCAGTGTAAGAAATTTTTGGACCGTCACTGCAAGTCACCTTCTGTAATATTGCTTATTACACTCCTAATTCCATTCTGGAGGGCCTCTAGAGGATGTGGATTGTTCCTTTTACACTTTTTACTTCAAGTTTCCCTACACATAAAACTTTCACACACTCGTATCTGATGAATGAGGTGGCTATAGTTCCTAATTAATTATCTTTTTACCAAAAATTTCATGAAAAGTCTCCATAAAATGTGCAGTATCACATATTACTTCTCTTCTTCATTTAGTATTTGAAAGAATAATTCCAAAATATTGTTCATGTAATACTCTTGAGTTTTCCATATATGAAAAGAACATGGGCCCAATTGTTCTCCGACCATGAACTACGCACCACACATCCATGTTTTGGCTGTGAGGTGGGGCTTCTTGTATTGTGTGGGGATTATAAGTATCACAATGACAGGTACTCTGGTCGGGCATTCACAAAACCACCAGTATGAAACCAAGCTTTGTGGTGGATTGATAGTTTTATCATGGACAGATGGCAACATCCAATGAAAAATGTTTATGCTCACAATTGGATCTGCATAAATTAACTTCTGGACCACTGACACTTTGTAAGGATGAAACATAAGAGCTTTGAGACCTCTTATAATGGAACTTTTCAGTGTGCCAGACTCTTGTCTTATCCAATATGATGATATTCTTCGACTCATTTCTGTTGTAACTCAAATGTTCTGGACTGTGAGAGGACACTGTGGACTTAATTTATTTTTATCAAGAAGATAACTGTCTTTCACCTTTGCTGAACAGTTTCAGAACACAATAATTTGGTGGTTGCATAGCCTCTGTATATTGCTATCAAAACTTACATACACATGGCTTATAGGACTTCTTCAGAAGCAATGTTGCTACAAGAAATATGCATTGTTCCATTGTGTACTTAACTATCCTTAAATCATGTCATTCCCTATGAGAAATAGCTTTCAATAAGCAGACCTGTTTGCAGTGTGTGCTCAAAACAAGTCTTTATCATGACAGCATGACTCATGATAAAAACATCACCTGCGCTCATGTTCAAAGTTCCATACATCACTCCCTGGCTAATTTATTGGCCCTGGCCAGGAAAAGCTGCACTCTGGTTCCTATTAAACTACAGGTCACTTAGGCTTGGACTTCATTGTATATCTGTATACAGCATTATGCAGTTGGTTTTTGTAATGGAAATGCATTGTGTGTTCTGTGTGATAAAAATTGAAATTTTAGAGAT
Organism: Cryptotermes secundus; assembly: GCF_002891405.2. NCBI lineage: Eukaryota > Metazoa > Arthropoda > Insecta > Blattodea > Kalotermitidae > Cryptotermes > Cryptotermes secundus. The sequence continues at coordinate 774,699 of NW_019730587.1, read as the reverse complement.
TATTTAGACAAATTTGTCTTGAAATCCTGCTTTTAATTGCTTTTATGATACCTACTTAAATCTTATAATAAAATTTGGAATTCAGAAGTAAGTGCATAACAGCTGCGAACTGATGAAGAAGGTATTTATCACAAAGAAGTTTACTCTAATACTGGTATGTACCAAGTTCCTCTCTTTGTAGTTCTGTGGTATTATGAAATATCTTAAATAACACATACTATAATGTTTATTGTTATTTCAAGCCGTTAAAGCCCCACCAATAACCTTCACACCAGTTGCTTTTGTCCACTACTGTTTCACCTTAAGCCACTGCAGTATCCGCTCCTATCTTCCGCACTCAACTAGCTTAAAATTCACTGCACTGTCTGGTTCATGTGTGTTTCTTCACTCATTTCTGCATTCATCTGCCTCTAAGCTCAGACTGTTCTACTCGAGTCCAGCAGCCATTCTTTTACTTATGCATGCAATATTCCTAGAATGGAGGCTCCTCACATTTGTTAAGAAGTCTCAAAGAAGAGAGGGAGGGTTTCAATGTGTCAAGGAAGAGAAGTGTGCGCATACTTACCCCCTTCTGTTCTGATCTTACAGGGCAATATGTTTTTGTTATTAAAGAGAAATGTAGAACATTTTCTACATTTCAAAACTATTTCCTCAATTTGACACCTGTTTTAGGAAATCTGTTGCAAAATGTGAAATAACAGGTTTCACTGAAGTTTTTCTTCACAGGCTTTGGGGTGTAATGGTACAATGTGGCCTGAAAGCCTTTGGTGTCCATGGATGTATCTCATTTGCTTTTGTTCCACTCATTGTTTTATGATGAAATGAAGTTTTTAAAAATTAATTATTCTCAGTTTAAAGGTCTTGTAGTTATTTGTATACTAAGAAACATAATACCATAATTGAAGTAGTTATGAAGGAAGTTGGAACTTCACAAGGAAAATGTTATGTTCAGTAGCTATAGTGTTTTAATTTGAGAGGAAGTTGAGAAGGTTTTTGCCTGGGTTCCACTTTGACCTCCTTAAGATATCCTTTCTGCTGTTACCTTCTTTGGTAAGTAGGAGACTGCAATATAGGATACATATAGAAAACTTCTTATTTCGAATTGAAGGTTTTTGCCTGGGTTCCACTTTGACCTCCTTAAGATATCCTTTCTGCTGTTACCTTCTTTGGTAAGTAGGAGACCTGCAATAAGGATACATATAGAAAACTTCTTATTTCGAATTGAAGAAGATTGTTTCTGCTCCCTAGATCTCCCAGTGCTGAGGAAAGGTTCTCCTGGACTTAGTGATACCCCTGAGGGTCGAAGACGACAGGACCCATTTGTTGTCTGCCGAGTAGTAGTTATTAAATGGGTTGCCACCTTCACTCACATTACAAAGAAAGGGGAAGTACCATTTATGCATACACAATCAAATAGGTATGTAACAAACAACTGGATTTCAGTTCAGTCTATCTTTTTATGGTTGAAATCTATCTTCAGAAAAAGCAAACTGGATACAGTGGAGAAATAATTATTTCCGTTGTGTTCACTATTGAGATAAAGCCAGTGAAACAGATATGAATAAAATCGTTTAGCAGATGACTTCTCTGTAATTGTTCATTGCTTTAGAAGTGTGACGGACTATAACTTTGGCCACTGATCTTTATCTTTCATGTGCTGTCAAATATATGCATACTCCAAATTCTATTGGTTCTTCTAGCGATTTTTATAGTGGTTTCCCTGTCTTTATTTAGGTTAGTTTAAGGTGCCGTGTTATTCTTAACTTAGCATCAGATATGAGCATGGACAAACCAGTGCTCTTAGACCTTGGTTTAGTGGGAGACAAATTTTTCCACAGATTGGTTGGGGGGCACAATTAAGAGAGCTTTGATGATGGTACTGTCAGAGTTATCCATAAGAAGAAATGAATGCAGTCTTGAAATGGTGGAATGTGACCTAATCTTATGTATACAGTAGATTAAGTTGGTGTTTGTTCTGTCATTGTTTTAACCCTTTGCACACCATCCACCANACTAAATTGGCAGAGGATAATGTATTAAGACTGGTGCAGTCAAAGCAATACCAACTAAATTGGCTCAGGATAATGTATTAAAACTGTCAGAGTTAGAGAGATCTTTTTTTTTTCCGCTAATCAGTTATTTCAATGCTTTTAACAGTAGGTGGCATCAAGTGTGATATACTTATGTCTAGAGGAAGGAATGTGCTTGTTTGAAAGTCATTATGGAGGGTATTGTGGTTTTTCCAGTGCAGCTGTATTTACACCATGCATCTTTGGCATTTCTAGCAGGTAGCTTTACTGCAGGGCTTTGTAGCCAAAGGTTTGATCAGTTATGTTTTTCTTATCATATTTTCCTTTCCCTAAAAAGTAGACTGTATGATCACCATATTTTCTCTTTGTTCCCCTCCTCCTCTTAACTTTTGAATTAATGACCAAACCTCTCTCTTCTCCCAACTTCATACTTTTTAGTTTCTCACATTCAGTAATAGCAACATGGTAGATGCACAAACTTGTGTTGTGGGAGCAATGTTACTGCCACTTACTTAGGGTTGTGTAATATTGTATGGTAATAGGTCTTTGAAAAATGTGCAAGTTTTTGTTAAGGTAATTTTTTTTTGTAGGCTGTGCAAGGTGTATCAGAAAGTTCCCAGACCAGGCTACAAAAGAAATGCTGGTTTAACTTGCCAAATTTTGGCTGCCATCTTCTTCAAAATAGTCACCTTGGGAATGGATACAGTGATACCATAGTTCTCTCCATGCTTCAAAACCACTCTGAAAGTCATTTTCCTTAATGCTGTTGAGTGCCGCTTACAATTCCATTTGGACGTCAGACACTGTTTCAAAACATAGTCTCTTCAGTTTAATTTTCAATTTGGGAAACAAAGCAAAATCACAAGGGTCTAAGTCCAACAAATAGGGGAGGATGGGTAAGCATAACCATGTTGTTGTTAGTCACAAACTCTGTGGTTTTCAAGGACATGTGGGCGGGCACATTGTCATGGTGAAAGAGCCAGTTGTGGTTCTGCCAAAGTTCCGGTCTTTTTTGTCTCTCATGCACTTCAAAACATCACAGTGAAAGTCAGAGTTGACTGTAGTGTTAGGAGAAACAAATTCACGGTGAATAATCTCGTTCATGTCTAAGAAAACAATGAGAATGCTCTGTGTTGAACTTCAGACCTGCTGCACCTTTTTTGCTCCTGGCGATTTTGGGCTCTTCCACTGCAACGATCGTTACTTTGTTTCTGGATCATAACCGTAAATCAAACTTTTGTTACCCGTTATGATCCTAGAGATACTCGTAAAATTTGCGTCCTCGTTAGCCTTCTCACGTGGCTGAAGACACGTTTACATGCCATTGCTTTTGATCATCTGTGAAGAATTGGGAAACACATTTTGTGGCAGTGCAGCACATATTCAAATTTTATGTTAAGATCTCCTGGCAAACTCCATAACTGCTCCCATCGGTGTCTTCAGAATCATGGATTATTTGGCTATGGTCTTCATGCATGGATGAATTCTCAAATTTTTAAAAATTTTCTGTTGTTTTGCTGGTTCTTGGCTGCCCAGAATGTTTGTCATCTTCATCTGACACTCAACCGGCTTTGAAACGTGAATGGCATTCAGAAACTGCTGTGCGGCTTAAAGAATGTTCTCCAAGAGCCTCATGAATCATATCAAGGGTTTTGGTAGTGGATTGACTGAGCTTCACCCAGAACTTGATGCAGACATGTTGCTTGATTTTGCCATCCATCACAGACAAAATGAAACATTAATTCGAAAAAGCACTCATGTCTGAGATAAACAGTGCATATTCACAGCACAGCGTCACGTGGCAGACTTACGCAGTAGGCTCGTGGAAGTGTGACCTTGTCCTCCCTTTTCATCTTCTTTCACTGAGGCAGTTACAGAAATAAGAATCCGGGAACTTTCCGAGAGAACCTCATAAAACAACAGAATGATGGTTACATGAAAGCTTTTGGATTGATGGCAGTTATTGAGGAACGATTAGAGCTCAGCATATGAAATTTAATATGAAGACATCATAACAATACTTATGGATCTTGTATGAAACATTGTTTATAAGTCAATTATTGCAAAAGTGGTAATGCTGTAAAACACTGAGATTGTTGCTGACGGATGTAACATAGACAGAACCTGTGATATATTTACAGTTGCAAGCAGTACAAAATTCTGACTTCAATAGAATTCAGTTGTGTGAATCCAGCTTGCTAACCTGTGGGCTGAATTGAATGTCCAACTGACAATATCTGAGTGTGAACACAAGATTTATGGGACTGTAAATTGTGTAACAGAGTAAGTAGGGTATATAAGTCCTTCATAGAACTCCATGTCTCTAATCCATCTGACTCTCATAATATTTCAGTAGTGTAACTCCTAGTGAAGACACGGATCATTCCCCTGGTACAGAATTGCGTCGTGTAAGTGTCAGCCAAGCTGGGTCCAATCATGATGCGGCCTCACCTGCATCAGATTCAAATCATTCCTCCGTATTCTCACAGTCAGAAGGTGGAAACCATTCCCTTAGGTGAGGAGCTGTTACAGCCATACCTTTATATTTTGTAATCTTGTGCTGTTTGATCTCATAGGGGTTGATCCTGAGATGAGTTTTATCATCACTACCATTGCCATAAGTAATCATCATGTTATTATCATGTGTTTAATTTGTTAGTTATGAGACATGCATTCAGATTTGTGTCAAGTATCTACATAGTTAAAGTTGGCAGTCAGTCTCCTGTGTTGGATTATGTTCTTATATAACTTGCTGGATTAATGTGGGAAATTGTCAGTTCCAGTTGCTTGCATTTGTTCTGAGTGTAGCAATTTGGGTTTTTTTTTTTGGTGACACTGTCTGTGTTTGATTACATGACATCAAGTGGTAGGGTGATTTATGAATAATTAATTTGAAATATCCTGAAGAAACAAGTGTGGCCTGATCAAGGCATCATCCAAGTATTTTCCTGGAGGGACTGAGGAAGACTGTAAACATCTTGAATTAGGATACTGAGCATTGTGCCTGGAATTTGAGCCAAATACAAGTCAAGAGCACAGCTGGTCTGGTCTTATGACGTATGGACAGTCAGCCAGATCTGATACTTTCCCCCTCCCATTGGTTTTTGAAGGTGAAAAATAGCATTTTCCCCAAAATCGATAGGTAAGTTTCGAGCTTAATTAGACCTAGAGGAAGTGAGTTGAGTGAAACCTTATAATGATATGATTTATAGTCCATATCATGAGGAACAAATTGGTTTCTTATTGGTGTCTCTAGCTTCAATAGTTATCGAGATATGGGAGATAACGCAAACCTCCATTTCAGGCGAAAACGCGTTTTTTCGCATTATAAAAACTTCGCTATTAGTTGAATATCAAAGTTGTAATTTTAACTCCATGTTACTCTGGAATAGAGCATTATTTGCTCTGAGTTAAAAATTTTTCAGAGCTTCCCCACCGGAGATATGAGATGTTAAAAATGGCCGATTTTGGGCCCAGAGCAAAGTTTGGAAGCTCCTGGAAAATTTTGGAAAATAGGTACGGTGTTCAAAACTATGTGATTATATTCTTCATGTAGGAGAAAACAAAGGGTAGAAACCACAGATCTGATACTTTCCCCCTCCCATTGGTTTCTGAAGGTGAAAAATAGCGTTTTTCCCAAAATCGATAGGTAAGTTTCAAACTTCATTACACCTAGAGGAAATGAATTGAGTGAAACCTTATAATGATACGCGTTTTTTCGCATTATAAAAATGGCTGTACCGGGAGAACTGAGCTGATTACAATTTTTTTAAAAATATTTTTGAGGTGTGAAAATATGTGGAAATAAGTGTACAAATTTTGATTTTTTTTAAATGGTGAGTGACCTCTCTGGATGACTTCACGTGGAATGACCCCTCCTGTATCTGACAAATGCAAAAAATCTGATCAGTAGTTGATCTGTTACATCAGAACCCAAATTGATGATCCTTAATAATTTCATCTGCTTGTGACTTAACTATAAGAGAAGGATATTGTATAAGTTTTTAAATGAAGTTGGTAACAGTGATATTCCTTGATAATTTATACAGTCAGATTTATCCCCCCTTTTGTAAATTAGTGCAGTAGTTTACTCCTTCCTCTGCTCAGGTAGTTCTTCCATACTCCAAATAAAATTAATGCGTTTATGGATCATAGTAATGTTTCACCTCCTGCTTGAATCAGTTCTGCTGGAATTTGGTCCCTACCTCAAAATGTATACTGTTTCAAATTTGCAATAGCAGACTCAACCTCAACAGGAGTAGACTCAAGTGCTAATAGCTCAGCTGTATGTTTTTTTCTATCTGCCTAACACCACTGACCATGTGTACATTCAGTAACAGAGATATATTGTGTTCACAAAGTCTCGTTGGGGTTTTGAAAAATTGTGGCCCGCAAAGAAATTGAGCTAACCACATGTGGTTTGCGGCAGATCATAGTGAAACTCTGGAAGTTTTTTTTTTTACTGACCTCAGTAGACCTCGATGTGTGCTCCCTTGGTAGCAGGGAGATCGTCCAGATGATATGCGAGCTCTTGCCATGTTCTGTGTAGCATGCCCGCCGGATTAGCTGAGATCACATTCCTGAGACAGGTCTTCAGGTCATCAGGCCCATTAACTGGTGTTTGGAACACACTGCTCTTGACATGACCCCACATGAAAAGATCCGCTTTCTTAGACAGGGCATTTCCATGATGATGGGTCAGCAGAGACGGTCCAGTGCCTTAGCCTCCACATTCACCAGACATTATACCACTGAATTTTTTCCTGCGGGGTTATGTCAAGAGCAGTATGAAATGTACAATATAGTCTTAATTATGATGGGTCATTGCAATTATCTGACCAGCCATTTGTTCACAACCTTGATTACTATTCAGGAATTCAAATCTACTGTCACTTGATTGGACTCAGAATAATGATACTTTACTCTATTAGTACATTAAATTATGTAATTATTATAAGAGACATCCTGAGTCATCACACTTTTTAACAGTGATGGCCAATAGTGACCAAAATGTAAAATCACTACTTGCTGAAACATGTAAAGAAAGGGTTTGCTTTGTGTTGAATTGTTTTACATGATGGGCCTCGGTACACATTCAGCATTATATGAGAAGTGAAAATACATGATTGCCTCAAAATTAAAGGATACAGATTAAGTGACTGAGGAGATTAGCACTTACATGCAGTGTGTTATCATAATTGAAAGTTATTTTCCTGTAATTGTATTTCAGTGAGGATCCAAATGCAGCTGCAATGCATTTAGTCTGTGAAGTCCTTTACAGTAGTCGTGAAAACGTCAACTTCGTACATGAGGTATATCGGCAGGCATTCCTTCTTAATTTCACGCATTCCCCTGCCATCAGGAAAGCCATTGCTGTGTACAAGGACTGGATTCAGATGAACGTAAGTCATGGAAATGTAAGAAAAGTTGAAGTATATTTAAATGAGCTCGTGCAGAGTGTCTAGTAATAGAACCTTAATGTTCAACACCACCCACACCAGAGCTCACTAATGAACGTGAGTCTGAGCCAATTCAGTTGTGTTTCCATGAGACTACACTGTGCTTTTACAAGCATTTACCTGTTGTGTTGCCCCTGATCCAGATACAGTTTCAGTGCTGTAACTCTGAAATAGTGGTGAATTCAGCAACTCTTTTTTTACTCTTTTTTTCCAAATTGTCTCCTCACCAGTCTCCTGTAGTTTGGTCGTAAGATTTTGAATATTCTTTATAAATCTCTAACCTCAAATTTTGAAACGTAAGCATTCATTTGTATTGATTTCTTATTTTGAACATATATGAGACATGCTCAAGTGAAACACATTTGGAGATTATATTGGGTGAAGGAGTAGAGGCCATTAAAGGTAGTCTTTATGGCTGATGAGTGAGACACCCCTTTCACACACCAACCAATGGATATTCACTACAAAGAACTCCCTGACCTGTTTGCTGGAACTACTATACTGCAGCAGCCTTGATGTCTTTGTCCCACCTGAATCCACAGCACTCCTGAGGGGTCAGAATACAGGTAGAAGGAAGTCTCACAGTGACTGGTCCAGGCTGTATGGGCACTGGTTCCAGCATTTTCCAGTGCTTCAAATATTCTCTCAGGTCAGCTTCTTGGAATCTTGGATTCCTTTGACTGTTGATGGTAGGAGATTTTTAACTAGGATATAGGCTTATTTACACATGCTCATGTGAATTTAAAATATTGTTATTCATTCCCAGAATGTGTTAATTTTGGAGGTTTTGTGCTGAAGTTTCTCCCACTTGTGCATTTACCTGTGGAACTTACTATGTTTGTTGTGTGTTCAGGTTCCTGAACTGCCGTCCTTTATGCTGGAGCCTCTGGAAAGTCACAAAGAAGATATCTACAGAAGTGGTCCACCTTCCTATGAATACTCGTCCATGGAAGTACTGTTATTTTCTAATCTAAATAACAATTTCAGTAATGTTAAAACTGATATAAACTCTTCTTTGCTGTCTTCATAGAAAAATACTGTAAAGTATTTACTGGCATTGTCTGGTCGTAGAACTTCTATTCAAGACTGCCAGCACAACTGTGTACTATGTAACATGTTTTGAACATACTATTGGATCATCCTCAGGTGGTATAAAGTTAAGGGTAAAGCTCTCCCTGTGACAGGCCATGGTGAGGCTTCCACATTTTCTAGATAGTGGGTTCACAAATGGCAGTGAGGTTGTCAGCCTTATGTGTCAGCTGCCCTTTACCCCAGGAATGTTCCTGGTACTCATTTCTGTTAGAGGCTCAGTCGACCTCAGGGCTACAGTGCGGCTGGAAGGATTAGGTCAGATGGAAAACCCAATCATGCCTGTCTTACGTATCTTATGCTACAATGGCAGCTTATTCACTTGAACAGATGTAAGCTCGACTATTGCCTCTTAATAGTTTCTGTGTATGGCTTCACCTTGTCCTATCCTGCGAACATGTTCATTCTCATAATTTTGTATGACTTCTGCTTGTTGCCTACACAATTTTATAATATAATCGTATTGAAGATTGAAAGCTGTGTGAAAATCGCAGCTGTTCCTCCAGTGTTGCAACACATGTTTGTTGTCATGGAAATGTGTTTATTTAGCTGTTGCCTTGCAGTGGATGAGGTATTATTGTGTGCCTATCCTGCCATTGCCTAGCAAATTCTGTCTCTTTCAGTCGTGCTATCACAGTATATTTTGTGATGTAACTCAAATATTTGAAAGTTATTTGCCTCCTCTGCTTTGTACCTTAACTTTTCACTGCTGAGTAAATGAAGCCTAGCATGACCCCTTGTGCTGAAATATTGTTATAATGCTCCTTTATGAAAGTAAAACGAAATCAAGTAGAGATTTCATTAGTGCATGCATACTGGAGATGATTTTGGTAGATCAAGATGTATTTTTACTATCTCTCAGATGGCCAGGGTCAGGTGACATGGAGTAGGAAATAGCAGCTGCTAATTTCAGTAATTTTCTGAATTCTACTTTACAGGTGGCTTACAGACACAGCAAGAGGTCTACCTTGTAGTTCATTATATTCATGATAGGTGGAAGTATAAGCCTAACCAGTTTCAACACATTCATGTAGTTAGTTTGGATGATATGTGTTTATGAGGAGTGCACCCATATTGTAACAGATTTGATCAGCACATTGCCAGGCCACAGCTCTGTAAACATGGTCCAACATGCAACAATAGAGGAAGCTGTCTTTTCTGTAAATCTGACCGATGTGCCAATAGACTGGCCGGATAACAACCATGTGATATGTGTTAATTGTAGGTGCATGTCAATTCTGTGGCTATATAAGTAAGTGACAGAATTCATTCAGGGCAGTTATGAGTTATGAGTAGTAGTGGTGGCAGAAGCACACAAACAAGCAAGCCTGTTCTCAACAGGAGATAGCCATGGGAAGTTCGTAGTGGAACAAGAATTAGAAGTTGGCCTGTGAAGACTTAACATGTAATTAGAAAACTTTATTTATGTGTAATGTTTGGAGTGTGTGACTCAGTGAGACTGTTATAGTTCCTGTGTTATAAACCCGTGAAGACTTGCGCAGATAGACTGAAGAGATTAGTGTGGAGTGATTTTAAATTGTGTAAAGCAGCAACAGTGTAATAATTAATTGTAGTTACAACCTGTAGGTGGTTATTAAATCCAGTTACCAATCCGAACCCTGTCTTTAGTCGCTGTGACACATGACAATATGAACATGGGCGCAGGAAGGACACTGTGTTGAACCATGCCTGTAGTATTTATTACAGGCTCAGCAGCATAAAGGTTAATTAGTGCAGCGTTAGTTTTTACATGAAGTGTCCAGTGCACAGTTACTTTTATTGACAATACTGTGAATTGTAAAACCTGAAAATGTAGAACTTAAAGTCTCATTCCAGCTTCCAGAGTTCTTACAATCCCAGAATTATATATTACACACTTCAGAGGGATTGATGGGTAACACTTGTGACTAATTTGAAACAAATCCCAGATGGCACTTTTCTGCATTTAATTTCCAAACTCATAACATGCAACCACTCATGACTAAAGGTTTAGAACATGTGACATACTTATTATATATGGTTATAGTGAGACTTTTAATGTTTCTCCAAGTGCATTTTCAAAGGGCTTATTAATAAAGATGTGCTCTTTCAGCCGCACCAGGGGTAATTCTTTAACACCCTATAATTAAAAAAGCACTTGAAATAGTTCAAGGTTTGATGGGTGTGTTGGTTTTTTTTATTGAATGACCAATTTATAATTTCTAACCTTTAAATTCCATGTGGATAGTGTTTGTACCATCTAATATATTTTTATAGTATAAATTTTATTTATTTGTGTAATTTATGCACTATTTTACCAAAGAAAATTATGGCTGAAAGTTGTGGGGAATAAAACATGTGACTACTACTCAGAGTTCAGTTTTACATGTTAGATTGAGACAGCTAAAGTTGAATACAGTGTGGAAACACAGCATGAATATTCACACCTATGGACTGCACTTTCTTCTTTGATGAACATTGGGATAAAGACATTCCTTAATAAAATTTTGACTGACACAGTTTTTTGTGGAAAACAGGATTACAGTTGAGTGTTATGTGGGAACACGGTTTGGTTCATCACATCTATAGACTTCTTTGTGTAATTCCTTGATGAACATTGAGATGAAAATTTGTAGTGATTAAATTTTGTTGACATAATTTCCACGGAAATTATGATTACATTTTCAAAGTGATGTGGCAACACAGTATGATGGATTCACACCTAAAGACTGCACTGCATGATTCACTGATGGATGTTGAAATGAAAATGCCGTCTTATAAAATTCTTATCGACACACAGTTCTTGTGTAAAGTGTGATTAAAGCTGAGTGTGATACGATGACATGGTATGGGTGTTCATGCCTGCGGACTCCACTGCATGATTTATTCATTAATGTTTAGATGAAAATCCCCTGTAAAATATTTTGAGCAACACATAATTTTCATGATAAAAATTTTTAATCACATTTACTTTTGCAATAATTTCGATTTGGTTGAAATTTTATCAAAGGTAAAAATACAGATTTAATTTTTCCCCTGAAATTTATTTTTTAAAAATGGTAATGCATATACTATGCAAACCTCTGCCCTGTACCAATTTTGCTGATGATAATTGTGTTTTGTTTAGTTTAGTTATCTGAAGTATGTAACTTAATCATTGACCACATTCAGATTGCTTTAAGAGCTTAAAAAATTTGTACACTCAGTTGAAAATAATTAAGTTCTGTCAGAAGAATGGGATTGTCTGATACTTCCTGAATTCTAGTTCCAGTCTGGATGAGATAGTCTCTGTGAGATCTTAATGCTGTGTTCTACACATTAATATGATAGAATAGCTCAGTCAGTAAAGTGACTGATGATGGATGATTGGGCTTGCAGCAGCAGGGATCATTTTCTTTGCTACTGTATCTGATCTGACTCAGGGGCCCATTGAACCCCTTATCCAGTGGATGCTAGGTTCTGTTTCCTTGGTAAATCAGCCAATTTTGAGGCTGAATGTATGTACCATAATTGTTTATCCTAGTAGATAATGTAATTATTTCTATAAACAAAGCAGTACAGAGATACCTTTGTTTTTCAGAGCAGTGAAGCAGCTGAGTCATATCGTGTTACTCGACTCCGGAATGACTCTTATCTAGGAGCAATTCATAAGGAAAACCTTCTTGTTCGAGCTGGTTTGCAGGTTTGTAATATATGTTTGATACATGAATTACACTGAAGTACATAATGAATGTGGTGTTTGCAGTACTGAAGATAGTGTGCTTAAAATATAAGTAAAATCTCCATTTAACATTTCTCTGAAGGTCTGTAATTTCAGAATTGTCATAGAGGATATTTACGAGTAATTAATGGTGGGATAATTTAATTATGACTCTTGAAATTGAGCCATCAATGAAGGAAAGCCTTTGTATGTTGGATTAAACAAAAATTTAAGACCAGTGTTCAAATGTATACAAGTATGAAGAATATATTTTTGGGTGGTGCGATGGGCAGTGAATGTGCTGGAGGTTTTTGAACTTTTATAGTTACAGTTACAAACCATGATGATATGCTGGAGACACTGAAATGAATTTGAAGAGTGTTTTAACACTAAAAATTAAATTAGTATATACAGTAGAACTTGGTTATAACGTCATCAAAGGGGCCTAAAAATAGTGTCGTTATAAACGAATGTCGTTGTAACCGAAATGGGCACTTCCACAGTAGCCTNCAAGTAGAGAAAGAGAGGGTGGGCAGACACATCGAACTTTCCCACGATATCAGAGAAATTCAGGAATGAAAATGACGTTACATACGAGGTTGATGCATTTGTGCATGTCGTACTAAGCAAGGTATAAAAACAGTTGCTTTATGAGGAATTAGTTCGTACCATTGAATATTTGACGCAATAGACAAGGTGTCGCAGAAACCGATGTTGCTATAACCAAGTTTTACTGTATTTGCATCACGTAAGAATTTAACTAGAAGTTTTGAAGTGACTTTTTTTTTGTACACAGTAAAACTGTGGTCAGTGTCCTATTGCCTGCAAGCATTTTCTTCAAAACATAAAATAAGAAGTTTATTTTACAGAATAAATCTTTTTGTCCATTATAGCACTGTAGGCATTATGTAACTCTTGTCACCAGAAAGGGTGAGATATTTTATTAATTAAATGGGAATGCTATGCTGTGGGATTGTACCTTCTCGAGTGAAATGCTAGTATTAATGAAAGTGAAGTCCCTGAAGCAAATAAGCATATTGTTTTACCTACTGTTCTCTAACAGATTGAAAGCATGTAAGTTGCGGGTAGAACTGGTTGACCTCGATCATTCTAGCATTCATTTAGGAACGCATTGAGCTCCAGTGTAACGCGGGAGATTAAAAGGATGACAGAGGCATGTTATCATTTTCCTTTTTACGGATATCTGTATGAAGCCTACGTAATATTAGCTTGTCACTTAATAAACTGTTCTCTTCACTCTCAAGATAGTCTACTAAGGATTCCAAATGATTAAGAGCAGCATCATGTGATATTTTCTTACTAGCAGCACTGTCCATCTCTTCCTCATTCTCACTTTGTTCCCGCTCTTCTGGCTGCACCTCCACTGAACTTACGATTTCGTCACTGCTTAACATTTCGAAGCCCGGCTCACACGAGTTTCTGTTGAATACTTAACACAACACACTTCCTTTTACACCCTGACGTTTTGCTAACACACTTAAAGATCGATACAAAGAGACTAACTGGGATGGTGTATCTGTCCTTGAAACTTTCCACAAATCCTTGCATTCTTTCACCCCTACCCTAGAACATTGTGTTAGCATAATGGGACCAAAAAATGCAGGGCTCGGTTCACACTAGTGCAAAAATAGTGTTAATACTCACCATGTGAAACAAAAGTGAATGAATATTAAACAACATATAAGCCTCTAAAAAGCCCTGGTAGCCCCGGTTAAGCTGCAAACCGGTTTATCCGCCCCCGGATAATCGAGAGTTGAGAGTACATGATGTTACAGAGTTGGCCTTACTCTTATCCTCAGGTGACTGGTTCTCATGTAAACTGATTGAAGTTTCCTGTTACTGTTGTTTTCATTTTTATTGGCTGCAGTCAGAACCCAGAGCCTGTGGAATGCCAGAAGTGGCTCTTGCCACCCTAATTCTTGAGACTTCTGACCTGCAAGGCTACCATGTCATCTGAGATTCTGAAAAGCACTGAGCTAATGCACGATAGCATTTTGTTAGGGCTCTGCATTTAGTGCAAGGATTAACCTTCATCATATGGGAATGTTGGACTTAAATCCCATGTATTATGGTGGTGGTGGCTAGATTTGTACTGTGGAGTTCTAACTAATAATGTTATTATTCTTGTGAAATGTAGATGAAAGCAAATATGCTGAGAAAATATGTAGTGTTGTTATCTGCAAGAAAAAAAAACGTTTTTAAGAATAAGAAGTTTGTAGATTCCTGAAATAAAATAAATATTACCTCATTTACTGCCATGATTCATGCTTCTGCATAATTTATGCACTGCTGTTTAACAGTAGTGCATAAATTTAAGAAAAATTAAATACCATATTTTTAGCATTGAAGTAGGCTGCAGATGTTTGTTTATATAGATATGAGTATACCATATTTACTCACATAGTTTGCACACCTCTGCACATGAGCAAGAAATTTCAGGGAGAAGGTTACCATTTATTACCCTTCATAGAATTTTTACTGATATGTGATTTTAGCAGAAAGTGTGATGGGAATGAAATGCATTATGACAGCATGGTATGGGGAAGACTGTGTTTTGGTTGAAATTTCAATAATAGGCATTTTTCTCTCAATTAGTGAATCACATGATGGCGTGAAAGGTATGAATATCTATACTGTGTTGCCCAATTGCATTAAAGTTTAGTCACATTTTTGGTGGAAATTGTGTCTGAAATTTTCTCAAAGGAATTTTCATCTAATTTTTAAGGAATCATATGGTGTGGTCTACATGTGCAGCTGTCCATATCTTATTTCCACATAGCACTGAACTTCAGTCCTATTTTCTTTGGAAATTGTGTGCCTGTCAAAGTCTTATGGAGGGAATTTTCACCCCAGTGTACCAGGGATTGTGAAGTTCATAGATGTGAATGTACATACCATATTGTCATATTTCATTCAACTTTATTCAAGTTTTCCATGACAGTTATATTTTGGGTGAACATTTATCAGGGGGGCGTTTTTATATCAGTATTTGTCAAGGAAATGAGTGGTGGAGTCTGTAGGAAAGAATATTCATACTGTGTTGTCACATCACATTCAGCAGCAATTCCTCCCATCTGAGACTTAAAATTATACTCTGAAAAGCAATGTGTACATATTTTACATACCATGATCTTCATACATGAATTTAATCATTGCATGTACTTCCTGCCCTTGGATAAGAACAGATGTGTGCTGAGGTTTATGAAGTACTGCACACAAGCATTTATGCTTCCTCAGCTCACAAAATATGGGAATGGCGACCTGCCAACATATGTGGCAGGTAGCTGTGTGTGGATAGTTGGGGTGAAAAAAGTGAGGGAAAGACCTAGAGGCACGCAGTGTGGCAGAAGTTGCAAGGCATGGTGTTCATACACTTATTGCTGCTGATACATGCACTGTACATGCTATATCACTCCAGAGACTGTCAAATTACATTCCAAATAAGTGCTGCATTCTCAGTTACCTTTTAGCTCTCATGTTTAGTTGGCAACTTGTAGCTGAAGACATATGCCCTGGACTCTACAGTTTAGTAGATGGGAGGAGAGGAAGAGTCGTATAGCAAGGAGGAATTCAATTCTGGTTGGAGTAATAGTATACACCACTTTTGCCCTCAAAGGACTAGGTAGATCACTGTGCCTCATGGTAGTAACCATAGTCCCTCCCACAATTACATACATGTAAGAAACCTCTTGTGTAATGTTATCCTTTTGGCTCATTCAGACAGTACTCAGAGCTCACAAGGTCCTTGATTGAGAATGGAAACTGATGATCTCATGGACAAGGTTTGCATAGAACCTGATTCTTTTAGGCTAGGAATGATTCACACCAGGAGTGTATAAGGAGGTGTGTATACAGCACTACATAAAATTACAGTGTCATAACTATTGTATGCTGACTCAAAATAAAGGGATATTTTAGAGTTACACTGTTTTGACACATGGCCAACTGGACAACAGGTATGCTGTCACAGTAGTGCTGCTCATGCTGATAATGATTAATAAAGCTGTTTTGATTTGTCTCATTCTGGTCCGTCACACTATCAATTACAAAGTAGATAACTTTTAGTCCAGTATGTCATACCGGACTGAAAGTTATCTACTTTGTAATTAATAAAGCTGTCTCTTGATCTGACAGAATGTACTGCAAGTGTCATACCGGACTGAAAGTTATCTACTTTGTAATTAATAAAGCTGTCTCTTGATCTGACAGAATGTACTGCAAGTGTCATACCGGACTGAAAGTTATCTACTTTGTAATTAATAAAGCTGTCTCTTGATCTGACAGAATGTACTGCAAGTGTTCATAACCCATGCAGCAAATGTATTCATGCTTGAAGTTAGTCCAGAGTACCCCCTACTGTTGGAAGAGCAGGTGGACACATGTAAGCGAGTTCTTAACATCTATCGCTACATGGTGATGCATACCCGCATGGAGTCCCGAACTTGGTAAGTTGTGTATTATTTATGGACCAATGTTCTGTGTATGTGGCAGGTATGCAGTTTTAATTTGCTTGAAAAAATTGTAATGTGATGGAAATTGTAGAGGCCATATGTTCTACATTAGTCTAAACAGAAGAGAGTAGGATAATACAGTATTCCTACATGTTGATTCTGAGCCCTGTTGAAATGTTAGGCATCATAAGCAAAAATATTAAGAACATTCAGATTTGAGTTTTACTAACTGGAGGTTCAGTTGAAGACTGGTATGAACTTCTGTCTTTGTCTCTTAAAATATACTCCTTAGGTTTCCATGGCTGGCTTCTTTGTGTCAAGCCCCCCCCCCCCCTGGGTTTTGTTATGGTCAGTCGTGGTTTTATCAATGTGGGACACCCTCTCTGACAAGAGGACAGGAGTCATGCTGCTGGGGTTCTACTTGTATTTCCGTGGGATATATCATGTAGAAACCATCCTTTCAATGGTTTCTTTGTTGTGTGTTAATTGTCCACCAATTTTTCTCATGTTATGTGCTGATTTGTTGCTGCAGACATGTATATTGGAAAATTGTTGAGATTGCTGTTGCTTTGTAGTTTTGACATTGAATCTTGCCAGGAGCCATCTTATGTGGCTGAATATAGTCTGCAAATGGGATATAGTGGCCACTCTGTTGCGTTTCTCTTGCTGTGAAAGTGACTTCAGCCTAGAGTTCGAGGCCCATTGGATGTCCATTACACTGTAGCCATTCTGCTGGAAAGTTCTCTTGAGGTGAAAGATTTCTTCAACTGGATTTCCTAGTTTACATACACATATGGTTTTAACCTGTTGGACAAGTGCTTTTGCAGCGGGTGGTATTGAGAACAGGCATGTAGGTACAGATCAGTATGTGTGGGTTTCCTGTAGATTGTGTGTCCTAGTGAGAGACTTGATGAGGGCATAAATTCCTCTTTTGTATGGAGCCAAAGCAGAATTCTGTCCTTGATCTACTTGTACCATTATATGGATTCTGCTGAACTGTGCTCAGAGCCTATTGTTCAGAATGTTCCATGTAGAAACTGGCCATGATTGGCACAAACAACAAATTATCCCATGGTGACACCATTTTGCTGATTATGGAATTTGTCATTGTGCAGGAAATGGATTGAAAGTAGGACTTGCTTGAACAAATCTGAGGTTATGTCATTAAACTGCTGACCCAGTAGATGCTGAGTTTGGTGAACAGTGAGATTACATGAAAACTGACCAAGATGCCTGAGTGCTTTAGGCTTATGGTCAGAGTTTGTGATGAGATGTTCAAGGAGTTCCACTGTTGGATTCATCATTCATCCTAAATGTTTATCCAGAAAATGTGTTTGTAAGTCAATACAATTCAATGTACATGTCAGTGAGACACTCTTCTTGCGAATTGTGGGTGGGCTGTACAGCCATGGTTGACCTGACATGGTCTTAGTGTTTTTGTTATTTTCTCTGCAATAGTAGATATTTTTATAAGTGCTTATGTCTTCTTATCTTGGCAGTTGGGTCAGTGGAGAGACTTTTGCATATGGTATCACGCTGAAGCAAAGCCATCTTGTGGTAGTTGTCGCCATGGTATCAGTGGCATTCCCTTTGTTTGCTGGAAGGATGGTAATGTCCTTGTCCTCCCACAGTGCTGGCCCTGAAATTCTTCTTCTAAGAAGATGATGGAGAACAGGGTGTTGAGAATATTTGGACCAAAGAGAGATGAAGTAACTGGAGGTTGGAGAAAACTGCATAAAGAGGAGGTTCATAACTTGTAGTCTTCTCCAAGTATAATTATAATGATCAAGTCAAGGAAGATGAGTTTGGCAGGGCATGTAGCACGAATGGGGGAGACGAGGAATACCTATATGATATTGGTGGGAAAGCCAGAAGGAAAGAGACCACTGGGAAGACCAAGGCATAGGTGGGTGGACAGTATTATAATGGATCTTGGAGAGATAGAATGGGATGGTATGGATTGAATTGATCTGGCTCAGAATAGGGACCAGTAGAGGGCTCTTGTGAACACGGTAATGAACTTTCGGGTTCCGTAAAATGCTGGGAAATTCTTGACTAGCTGCAGAATTGGTGGCTCCTCAAGAAGGGCTCAGGTCCGTGAGTGAGTGAGTAAGTAAGTAAGTAAGTAAGAAGATGGATTGCCATTTCAATTTCAGTGATGACCTCTGTCACATTGGATGACTGAGCAGTTATATGAATAAAATTAAGTCCTTTGCTTGGTAAGGGTTTGGGCACTGGATCCAGCTGTTTCAGAGATGTTTACAGTCTCTTTTGTCAGAGTCTACTTTGCTATATGGAAATTGTGCTTTGTGAATGAGGTTGAACTTCTGCTTACATTTTGAGGAAGCCTTTATTAACGTTAGGTGTCCTTGAGCTCTGTCTTTGCTCTCTACCAAGTCCCAGCTGTTTGCCTTCAGAATGACAGCTGATGAGATATATGTTTCCCGGAGGTAAGGTGTACTCTTATCAGTCTTCTTATGTGTATAATAGATACATTAATTTATTAGTGCATATCAGTGCCTGAGAATGCATCTTGCATCAAGGGTGTTGATGCAGTGTTTGGCTCTCATGCACATCGGAGCAGTCTGTTTGTTTTGATGTCTGAATAGGAAAGCCAGTGCTCTCAGCAGCTGGAATTTCTTCTTATGAAGGTATTCAGATGCTGGATTTTGTGATGCATATCCTCCCCACCGCAGTGTGCTATTTACGATTTGAAACTTTCATGGCAGCAGTATGCAATTAAGTGTTCTGACTGTGGCCACTGGTCCTTGTGTGGTCAGTGTTGGGACACAGTAGCTCTTGTATAAATATGAGGGTTGGAACTTTAATAGTGGCAACTATTTATTTACAACTGATACCAAATAGATGCATATTTTGAAGTCTTACTGTCCTTCACTGTAGTCACTAGCATTGTGTACAACCCGTTGCCAGTGATGTGGAAGTCATAGGATACCTTTAGCAGCGCTTGTTGTGTTGATAGTTCGAATGGAGTGGTCTACTTCCTGAAGAATCTCTGGAACAGTTCTGAAGCGAATGCCATGAAGTGGTTCCCTCATCTTAGGAATCAAGTCGAAGTCACAAGGGCTTAAGTCCGGGGAGTATGGTGGATGGTACAGCACTTCCCAGCCCCAAGAATCGAACAAATCAGCCACAGCTTGCCATTTCTGCAGTTCCGTCAAACCATGCGGAACCCATCGTGATGCAGTCTTTCTCATGCCCAGGTGTTCCTTCAGAATGTGAAGCATAGTTGTATGCACTAATCCTGTCTCTCGGGCCAGCTCACGAATCATATGGCGTCAGTCACTCTCCAGTAATGCAGAAAGAGCATACACTTCTTCACTGACACTAGGACGACCTGGCCGATGCATGTCTGCCACATTTTGGCATACCTCGTTGAAGGCTTTTACCCACCTTGCCACTGTTCTGTAAGGCAATGCAGATTCCCCGCAAGCCTCTTGAAGACCTTGATGACACTGTCGTGCTGTACGGTCTCTGGCACATTCAATCTTATCCAACTCCATTTTTCCTGTTTCGAAAACATCGTGACAGCACTACATTAGACTGCCAGCTAACATGAGGCTCTGTTCTTCTCGTCACTGTGCATGCGTATGATGTGAGAAGGGAGAGTCCATTTGCTCCTAGGTAAGGTAGGTATGTAACTAATGTGTGGTATAAGCAACATTATTTGGTTTCGTTGCATGGCGTCTCTACATTAGTGTTGCCACTATTAAAGTTCCAACCCTCGTACAATGTGTGAACACAATGATCATCTCATGAACCCCTGCTGGAAACATAAAGTCTCTGAAATGTAAGTGACCAACATCAACATTGATGTGGCTGATCGCTTGAGAAGACTTCATTTTAATATATATATATATATAATAATAAAATGCATTATCTGTTGTCACATATTAATTTTGGTATGTTTACAGTTGCACAGATTCAAGTTATATACAGTATCATTTCCTAGATGAATAGTGACTAAATTTTTCCATTATGTTATTCCTACAATTTTTGCTTGATAGAATCACCATGTATTATAATAGAATTAAAATACAATTTACAAATGTGATCACAATGCTGGTTTCTGCAGTATGTTTTTTTCCACTGTGTTTTGTAGCTCAAATTCATAAAGTGACTGAAATTATTTTTCCTCCTGTGAGCAATTTTTTACTGAAATGATGCCTCCAAATAGCTTGATGCACATCAAGTAGTTCAATTTGTTTTGCAGGGAGCAACTTCTGATGGTGTTACTCCAAATTACATCCCTTATCCTAAGCAAAACTCCCCCTAAACGCAAAGAGGAAACATTGGGTGGGAAACTGGCGCCAGCAATATTTCAGGTAACGTAGTGTGTCAGAATTTTCGTTCTGATAATTGAATGGTGGTTTTACTGCTTCATACCTTTGAGTTTGAGAGTTTGAGGTTACAGAGCCACCAGAAATTGAAATGGACAGTGCTGCAGTTCAGGTTGAAAATTTATGCAGGACTGGCCGAGATGTCCAACAACAAATAGAACTGAGTTTACAGGCTGAGTTCAGTTATCAATTTATTAAAATTAGGAGCACATCTTGTTTTGGCATGTTTGTGATTATACTATATGCTGCATGATTGTATTTTAACTCATACATGGGTTCATGTGCTGTTGATTCTTCAAGGTCCAAACTTCTTCCTGCCTTGGGTATGGAGTTCTTTTGGAGAACTCTTGTATGTTGACATCTGACATGAGTAGGAAGGAATGTATAGCATTGAATCTCTAAAAGATAACAAGGAAATAAGAATTCTACAAGCTGTCAAAGGAAACTGCATGGTAGTGTTGAACAAGTCCACATACATACAAAGAGAAGATGTCCGGTATACTAGAATTGGGGGTGTATGAAATTCTGTATAAGGATCCTACATCTCAAACTGAGAGGAAGATACAGAAACTTCTTACTAAACACAAAACTGTTCCCACTGCCTTGAAACATAAACTGACTGTTTACCATAGTAAATCACCCCACCTCTATGGACTTCCAAAGATACACAAACCTGACATCACCCTTAAACCAAGAGTTAGCTGTGTTGCCTCTCCCTGTTATGCACTATCAGATTTATTTTCTCCATAAGATCCTGAGCCCTCTATTTGGCAATACAGACCCCTTTGCGAAAACTTCATGAAATTAATATAGGATATCAACCTTCAAAATGAAGACTACCTTGCAAGTTTTGGAATCACCGGACATCTGTTTGTCAACTACATACTTCCAGTTTGAGGATAAGTTCTATCAGCAAAAGGAGGATATGTCAACAGAAAACTTACTAACTCCATTAGTCAGTAATGTATTTATGATACTTTGAGGATACAGCAGATCACAAACCCTCTAAATGGATAAGATACATCAACGACACTTTCATGATTTGGCCGCATGGACCAGCAAGATTGCAGTGATTTCTTCATCATCTCAGAAGCATTAGACCTACCAGCAAATTTACAGTGGAAGTTGAAACTAATGATACCATTCATAATATTGTGGCGTGGATGGCGCAACACGAAGTGGGGGTCGCGTGAACTCTGTGGTCTCGCGAGTGATGTCACATAACCCCACTCCTTCCACCAGTATGCAAC
>NW_019730587.1:693047-752355 GCF_002891405.2 Cryptotermes secundus | reverse complement strand
CGTGCGCGTTGATGTGACAGAGGAGCCGCTGCACCAGGCAACTGTTGCCACGGTGACGTAACAAGGAATACAGTGGTTACTACCCAGCCATAAACAACACCCGACAGCGTTGCTAGCAACCCCTGTAAACACAGTGTCAGGCAACAGCGGTACCTATCACGTAACTGTTTTCATTGTTGTCCATGCCAAGGCTAAATAAGGAGCAGCAAACACTATTCAGTAGTGTGTGATTAGTGAGTGAGGATTGAGCCAGTTACGAGTAAGTGAGTTACTAGAGAGAGAGTAACCAGCCAGTTACAGTCCAGCACTCTTCGGAGTGAATGGAAACAGGAGAAGTAATTGTGATACTGCTGATGGCAGTAACTGTGAATTGTCTAAGTGTAAGACCGAGTGTCCAATAAATTCGCTATATCAAATAAGGCGTGAAGTTACTTGTCGTGCGTGCCCTACCCAACACGTGACAATTTGGTGTCAGAAGTGCTTTACAAAGTTGAACACGCCTCGATGAATAATTGAACTTACGAGTGCATGAACTATTATACCGCCACAAAAATGGAGTCACAGCAGTTCTGAGTATTAATGTACCCCTCAGACGGAATCAGGCTCTTCAATAAAATGTAAATTTTGCATCAAGAGTACCATCATGTTCTGGTCACAGAAATCAGTTACATAAATACTTTCTTCTCTTTCTTAAACTGCTTGAACCTGTGTAATTTTATAAGGCATAAATGTAACTTTTTAGTCACCTTCTGCACTCTTGTCCTCAAAATCTGTGTCTGTTAAGCTGTAGTGATGTCATGCTGTAGTGAAATGTAGACTGTGTAGACTGTGTGGCACTATAGTAAATTGTAGTTAAGGTTTGTAACTCAAATAAATCTGGTTACCAATCTAAATTCCATGTATAATCACTGAACATATGACAATATTTTTTTAATGTCTTACCATAACAAGCACAAAGGGAACTGATATATGCTTGTATCACAGTGAGCCATTTGCAGCTGCAGTCAAAACAATAANTATAATCACTGAACATATGACAATATTTTTTAATGTCTTACCAGAACAGACACAAAGGGAACTGATATATGCTTGTATCACAGTGAGTCATTTGCAGCTGCAGTCAAAACAATACAAGATAAACAGTAATACTGGCACTTCATAGTAATGGCAGTTGACAGTCTCTCTGTCCATCCATTTATTAATTGAAGCACACTCAGCTATTGCTTGTATGTTCTTGCAGGTGGAGCAGCCAGATTTGGCCTGTCAAGAAAGACTTCCTACCTTTCATGTGGAAATTAATTTTTTGAACCATTCAGCTTTATTAATCTGTTTATATTGATCTTTCATTATTACAGACACTGATAGTGACATGGATCAAAGCAAACCTTAATGTCATAATATCCCCGGAGTTATGGGATCGGTTCCTGGTGGTTCTGTCATCCCTCACACAGTGGGAAGAGCTGATAAGAGAATGGGCAGTGAGTAACATTTATTTTCTCATTACAAATATTATGCTGCAGAACAGAATAAAAGCAGTTCAATGCAGAAAGCTGTCTACTTTACATGCATTTACATTTGAATACCTTGCAAACATACCTTCATTTTGAATTGTTAAACAAGAGAGGAATGTGTGCTCCAGAGTATTTTCCGAATTCATTCTTTCCAATTTTGCATATTTGTCTCAGCATTCACTTACTGGATATCGTGCATAGTGAGAAACTGTTTTTATTTTATTTCATTACAAATTCATTACATTTAAGAATGCTTCAGATAAAGATTGTAGTTCATTATGAGATTAAATTTTTGCAACTCATCATTTGTATGATGAGAAAATGTTGAGAAAAGTTTTGCATGAACTTTATATAGCGGCTGTACTGGACCAATATAGACTAAAAACTCGCAACTTTTTATGTAGACCCTGAATATCAGATTTATTTCTGCAGTACATCTCGTTTCAGAGATTTGATGTGCAGACCAATGTGACTTGCCTGTAAATGCATTCATTTCATGCGTTTGAAGCCAAGAGTGCATATTTATCCATAACCCTTTACAGTCAAGCGTCAGTATATAATTGACATCATGACTATGCTTCCATGGACAAATGTTGATATACTATCGACAAAGTTTGGTTTGTGTTTCTGCGGTCATATTGTGATCATATATCACTAGCTGGCACTGTAGACCATAGCAATGCATTCATGAATGTTTTGTCAGCCTCCTTCTGCCATCTTGGAATCATAATTTGAACTTCTTGAGGAATGAATGCCATTTATATATTAGAGCGTGTCACGTGTTAGTAGCATGCTTTTATGTTCAGCTGAACCAAGGCCCTCTAGATTGAAGAAACTAGATATAATCCTTCATGTGATGCGGATGAAGAATCTAGCAATGATATGTTAAGTGAATAACTTGATATTGACTCTGATGATAATATTAATTTGGAAATTGAAGGAGAAACTGTGAGTGAAGAGTTGATGAACGAAATGTCGGAAAGTGAGAGAGCAAAACAAGTGTTATTGCATGTTGGTGGGTGGGAAGAAATGATAATTGGCGATGATACAAGTCGGGAAATGATACCACCAAATAAAACAGTCAGGCCATCAAGAAGATAAGAAAGTACATGGGGTGATAAAACAGATAGAGAGACAATTTCAGAAAAATTTTATGCCTGGTAGAAACATTGTAATAGATGAATCAGCAGTTGGGTTCAAGTGCAAAATAATTTTAAGAACTTTAAGGAAAAAAAAAAAAAAGGGCAACGAAGTGGAGCATCAGAGTATTTGCAATTGCTGAAAGTGACACTGGCTGCATTCACAGTATAATTCCAAATTACAGAAAACTTACAGGCAATGTGTATAACTTAACCATACTCTGAGAAACCGTTCATTTCAAGAATAGTTCTTTTCTTGATGGACACACTATGACTCAGTCTGTCTGGTATTTAAGACTACCACCGATTAACTGACAGATATTGTAGCAGTGATGGGTTGGCCCAAGAATTAGTCAAAAATGTAAGTGCACATTTTTTTTAATTTATGCCCTTATTTCACTGACTTTTCAGGCAAAACAGTTCCCTTAGTGACTCTGCAGGCATTTAAAAACCCCTGACGACCTGCCTGCAGAAATTTTTCTAAACGTGACACCTGGAAAGGTTTAAGAAAAACCCATTTTGCTTACTTAACCATGCTAGCCAATTTTATATGAATCCATCAAAATATTTCCTACTAATAATTGTAAAAAAATAAATTTGCATAGTGGGGGTGGAGTCCAGTTGGGTCCACTCGGCACGTCGGCTACTGATTGGCCTATTGTACCTGCCCCGGGTGATTATGATGATGTAGAATTTGGTGGAATGAAGATTGACCGGGGAAACTGAAGTACTTGGAGAAAACCTGCCCCAGCGCCATTTGTCCACCACAAATCCCACTTGACCAGACCTGGAGTCAAACCCGGGACGCCACAGTGGGAAGCCAGCGACTAACCGCTTGAGCTTTGGCGCTGCCTACTAATAATTGTTAATGTTTTAATTATAATTAATTTTCAATATTAGTTAATAAATAATAAGTTGACAATGAATAATATTATAAAACCGTAGCATCTCCGTTTAATGTCCCTTGGCTTGAGGAATTTCTTCTGTTCAAGATTTTCCTCCTTTTAGTGTTCATATCCAATGCTCTCCATAAAAACTTGAAATGGGGGTCTCACTGTATTTATACAGCATAATACAGCATAATTAATGAATTACTGTTAATTAATGACTGTTTCTGTTACTGTTTCAGAAAACACTGGAAACTCTGACCCGAGTATTAGCTCGCCATGTGTATAATCTTGACTTGAATGACTTACCACTGGATAGACTGACTGAACAGAAGGCAAAGAAACGAAGAGGTGGAAAACAGCAGGGTGGAGATCAGCCACAAGCAAGCTTTAGCAGTACAGGGAGAAGGGGAAGTGAGATATCTTCTCAGGGCAAGACTCTTTCTCAGTCCCATGGTCCTTCCCAGCCTGAAGATGGCTTGAGCAGTTACACCTCTCCAGGTTAGTGAATTGTAATATATTAAAGAGTAGTGTTTATCTGTTTTATACAAGCCTGTTTATTGACCTGTTTAATGGTAAGGTGTTTGTTACCTGCACCATAGGTTTTTCCTGATGCCTTCCTCATCTCTTCTTCTTCATCATCAGTTGACACACCTCTCAGAATGAGACTTTATATGATAAAGTTACCTCCATTTTCTTATGTCCACTCATAAATATGTCTTATGTGTGTGTTGCCACCCTTCTTTGAGCTTATCTTTTTCATATCTTCCCTCTCATAACCTCTGCGCCTAGTCCTTATTCTCCCCAACCAGAGGTTGTTTCTTCACCATCATTTTTCATGCTGCTACCCATGCATAGCATATGTACAGCTAACCAACCAACTGATCAACCCAGTGACTGGCCAGCCAACCAATAATTGACTAAGTAATTAATTACAGAACAAAATGTGTACGGCTGCAGCGAGATTACGTTGAAAAGTGACAGAAGTTTCAAATTTTTTGTGTGATTATTGTGCGAGAAAAAAATCGGAGACTTTAGAACTTGAATGCACCACATATGTTCTTAGCATCAGAGCTGTGTGTTCACGTGTATGAACACAGTACTGTCATTTATGGCTGATGGCCTATCTTCATATGACTTTATATCATTCATCATAATTAAATATTTATATATTGTTACGTGTATGAGTGACTATAGATGGGTTTTGGATGAATTGGATTCTTGTAGAATGTAACTACAAATAACTATGACAGCCTCACTGAGTTACACACTCCAAAGTTCACTGTAACTACAGCACACATAGTCTTCTCAGTCTTTTATAGTCACTGCTTAGTAGCGGCTTCCAACAGCAGACGTTTCGCTTACTTTATGTTCACAAACTGTTCCCATACTCAGCTACAACAACTATTGACTCCGTTCAACTCAACTGAATTCAGTTGCACTCAACTGACTGGCTGAATGACTAACTCCCAGGCTGGCAGCCATCTCACACAAGCCTCCTACTTGTCTCACTGCCATCTCAGGACTCATAATTGCAACTGCTTCTCAATATGTGGCCTCGACATGGACCACATGGAAAGCACTGTCTCCAACAGTTCCTCCGTTGTTGCATGCACGTCTGTTTTGGCCATAACCTAGCAACGGTCATTGTATAGCCACTTATTTCATGGTCATTGCCTAACAATAAGTCCACATGGCACAATATTTATATATCAAACATATAAGTTTTTTTTTTTATTGCTAGTGGGGTGGGACTAAGTCCCCTGTACTGCGGCAACTTCTGGCCTATTGTACCAGCCGCAGATGATAGGTGAGGGTGATTGTGGAGCAATTGGTGGAATGAAGATTGGCAAGGAAGACCGAAGTACTCGGAGAAAACCTGCCCCAGAACCACTTTGTCCACCACAAATCCCACTTGACCAGACCCCGGATCGAACCCGGGCTGCCACAGTGGGAAGCCAGCGACTAACCGCTTGAGCTATGGCGTGGCCTACCAACACATTGCCCAGCAATAGGTGTACATGTAACAATATATTATATTTTACAATATATTTGAGTGCATCAGTACCTCATACTTCCAAACAGTTCAGTGTCTGGGCTTGAAGTACTGTAAAATAATTTGTTCTGGAAATTAGCTGTTCATTTTAAGAAGGAAGGTACGTCAGATCCTTTTTTAAAATTGTCTTGAATTATTATGAAAATATTTGAAATCATTTCAGTTCTTGTCTTTGCAAGTATAGGATTACTGTTTGAACTATTTGGCTATGAATCAAAACATATGTGCTCGAAAGGATGGCTCTCACATTTATTGGCATTGTGTGAATGAGAACAGATTGATGTTCTGATGGACTGTGTGAGTTAAAATTTTTTGACATGTTAATTTAATCGCGTTACTGTTAGATGTGAGAACTAGGATTTGTTTCTCTTCTTATTTTTCCAGAAATTGGCCTAGGCTTATTACGTCTTCATGGGAGTCCAGGGAAGCGTCGAGATAGCTCTGGTGATTCTTCTCAGCGATCCCATCTGCCTCGAAGTGTGAGTGAAAGCAACTTGATGTATGGTCAGTGTACACCTTCAAGGAAGATGTACCATACCTCAAGACCACAGAATAATACAGTTGTCATTCCAGGTACTAATAACATGATCATGAATGATCCAATTACAGAAGCTGTCAAATGGTTGTCTGTTTTTTCCAGTGATTCATGTAGTTTCAGCTCCTGTTTTCATGGATTTAACTCCAGCAGTTTCAGCATGAAATAATTTTCATATATGAAAGACATTCTGTATATTATGCCTCCTGTTTTTTTTTTTTTTNTTTGTGTTAACTCTTCGACTGGCGCAGGTGCATTTTTGCACCCGGACGATGCCAGTCCTTCCCTGGCGTTGGCATGTTTTCACGCTTTGATACACTCTTCCCTTCTTTGCTGTCTTGGCACTCGTCAACCAAAGACATATTTATGGTAGTTTTTGTGCATGGTTGTAAAGAACCCTTGTTGACTTTGTGGGGGTCTATATTACTGTCAGAACCCTCCAAGAAGGAAAAGGTCAGAAAATATTTCACATTCATTCAGTTTCACCATGGCTTCTCACAGCAAGTGTCGGAGTGTTCCTACAGACCAGCTGGAAAGTGTTGTGAACGAGATTTGTGCTGATGATGAAAGTGGCGATGAAGTAATGATTCCTGAATTAGACGAAGTTGATAGTGACAGTAATACAGAGTTGTATTTTAGTGTTCTGTTGCACTGATTCGTATCCATAATGTGTATATATTAACCATCTTTTAGTGCATGGAGTTTCACTTGTCACTTCACACTACATGTTTTGGCATCATTCTGCCATCCTCAGATGTATTAATCACGTGCAGTGCAATGGTTTAACATGATTAATACACCTGAGGGTGGCAGAATGATGCCGAAACATGTAGTGTGAAGTGACATGTGAAATTGTATGCACTAAAAGACGGTTAATATATACACATTATGGATAATACAGTTATAGACAATGATCCACAAGACAGTAATCATGCGATGCCTGACACGCCCAGCTCATGGATGTATGGAGACATTGTACCAACAATAGTTCCATTTACTAGTAGTTCTGGGATCAAAATTGATATAGCACATAAAATGCACCCCTTTTCATGGATTAAAATTTTTCTGGATGCGACTTAGTAAATCACATCACAACTGAAACCAATTGCTATGCTCACCAGCACTTCAACACACATGAGTTAGCTCCTCACTATCGAGAACACAATTACAAATATGCCACACCAGATGAAATGTGGACATACTTAGGAATTGTGTTCATGACAGGAATCGACAAACGCCCCGAAATTGAAGAATATTGGTCCACTAGGCCCCTATTTCACACTCCATGGTATGGACAAAAGATGTCTTTGCAGCGGTTCCAACAGATCTCGAAATTTCTTCATTTTGCAGACAACGATGCATGACCAGCTGACTGTGAAGATCCCCTGTATAAAGTTAGGCCAATTATAGACTCATTAGTGGGGAAATTTAGAAACACATATATCCCTGAAAAGGAAATTGCAATAGATGAGGGAATGATTGCTTGGAAAGGACGTCTTATCTTCCGAGTATATATGCCTGACAAACCTGATAAGTACGATATAAAGGCTTATCTTGTTTGTGAATCAACAGGTGGATGTATTTTGAATTTTGAAATTTATTGCGAAAAATCAAGACCTATAAAGGAATTAGTTGTCGATATGTTGGGGCCACAGCTTCTAGATAAAGGGTATCATCTCTACTAGGATAACTCTTGCAATAGTGTAGAATTGTGTGAGATGTTATTACAGAGAAATACCTATGTGTGTGGTACCTTCAGAATGGACAGAGGAGCTCCTAAAGAACTAAAGGATGACATAAAAAATTTGAAAAAGTGAAATCTATGTTTTCTAGGAAGGGGCAGGTTCTCATACAGGTGTGAAGAGATTAAAGAGACGTCAAACTTATCTCCACTCTTCACGCAACAAAAATCGTGGATTCTGCAAAAGCGAATCGCAAAGGGGAAAAAAAGCAGACCCGAGGTAATTGGGGGCTGCAATAAACATATGAGAGGGGTTGACAGGGCACAAACTTTTACAGGTGCGGCATACAGGCTCTTGTTCATCGCTGGCAAAAGTGCATAACGAATTGTCTAAAAATAACTGTAAGTAGCTGAAATCTTGCTCTATTTAACTGTGGTATTATGCTTTCTGTATCTGTTGTAGTTTTCATTAAAAAAATAGGAGGCATTATATACGGAATGCTCCTCGTATATACCTTATTTATTGCCTTCTTACATTTTTTGCTTTTCATGTGTATTTCTTGTGGATATGATTCCACATCTTTCCACC
The DNA here is from genome assembly GCF_002891405.2 of Cryptotermes secundus. Taxonomy (NCBI): domain Eukaryota; kingdom Metazoa; phylum Arthropoda; class Insecta; order Blattodea; family Kalotermitidae; genus Cryptotermes; species Cryptotermes secundus. Next base: position 743,957 of record NW_019730587.1, on the reverse strand, counting down.
CACTAAATCCTTCCATGGTACTCCATACTTCACTGTTCTGTAACAATGTAACTCACAATTCCTTCACCTGCATATTGGTATCGCTGTTTTTATGGTACCAAACATTTATCTGCTTTGAATTTGTATCTTGCAGTATACTTATATGCATTGTAATCAGCCATTTTATAAATATTTCAGTATTGCCAATATCTGTTGAACAAGAAGTTGCACGTCTCATGGCAAGCCCACAGTCAAGTTCCATACATTGCCAGCCCCGTAACAGGCTGTGCAGGAAGTCTCGTTCTGTGGATTCGTTGCGAGGAGCTCGGTCAGGAACACCAAATCAGTATTCAGAATCAGAAGGACCAACCCGTTCCCCTTCTCCTGCAGCATCAAGTGGTGTTGAGAGCAATTCTATCAAAGACTCACCCATGCAAATTGATGTTCTTAGTGGAGGGGATGGCACAAGTTTAGATCTACCAGATGGGGGCAGTCTGGAGAGACGTTCAGTTATGGCAGGAGGTTCAGTACGTGGTTGGTTACCAGATGTTGCTGTAGTGCTTTGGCGACGTATGCTTGGAGCACTGGGTGATGTGAATCAGCTTACAAATCCTGCCCTTCACAGTCAAGTGTTCGAGTATCTTGTGGAACTCTGTGATACCCTTGCCAAGGTGAGAACTATGTTGGAAAATGGCTTATTTCTTACGTTGTAATTCACAACAAAATTCTGACATAGTGTTAAACTACCTATAGCAACAGGTGAAATCTGTAATGTTGGCCTGAGTAAATTGGCCATCTGCCAAACCTGACCATCTTTTTGGCAAACCAGTGAAATGTATTCATTTATATAAGATAAAACCGTCTTGGTGACAGAACAAACTTTGCTCATAGCTGCCCAGCCATGCATATTCTTTCATGTGTGGCTCACCTCCGTAACTTGTCCATTCACCACCAAGCATCATACTGGAGAGATCACAAATCAACACATGTCAGAACCCAACCCACTCAGAGTTTAATGATATCCTGTAATGTAATCCTAATGGATGTAAGTATTCCTGGAAAATTTTACAATTTTATGGACATTAGGTTTTGGAGAGCAGATGTCGAAAGTCGTCAAAAAACTTGTTTTTTGGGCACAAGTTGCCTTAGAAAAAGTTGTATGACTTCTCCCCTAATTAATACATAGAGCCCATTTTGTGCTCTCTTGAATGCTAATAAATGGCATTTCTAGTGGCTTATTACACAAATATACCACAGTTATGTTTTCAGGTCTTCATATTTGACCTTTGATCTTAAACTTTGCAAAATGCGCTATGAATTTTTTGGTTATATATTCTGTGCTTCAAACTGTTATTTAAAACATCTGCAAATAACAAATTAGGACTGCAATGCAATTGAGTTTTGTGAACTATTTTACCATGATGTTACTCCATTTCTACAAGTATTTATGAGGAAACTTTAAGTAACATGTTTCTATTAAAATCTTTACATACATTTTACAAAATCTTAGTGGAAGATCTCGGAAGATGGAAGATCTGCTCAACGTTTGTTTTGCACGGTTTGATGAGCAGAAGGCTCTCAGGCTACAGGCTTGTCAAGAGTTTATTCACTGTGTGAATAATGATTGTTCCCTGCTTGACTCAGTTGTAATGGGTGATGAGACATGCTCTTTCTAGTATGGTCCCCAAACAAAAAGACGAAGCATGGAATGGTGCTAGCCAACTACAAAGGCACAAAAAATGTATATTTCAAAAGTAAAAAAAGAAAATAGTGATATTGGTCATGTTCTTCAATAGCCAGGGAATCATTCACAAAGAATTTGTTGCATGAGGTCAGACAGTGAATAAGGAATATTATGTGGCAGTATTGTCTCATTTGGTTTAGAGAATTTGTCGAGTAAGACCTCAGTTTCAGGAAAGAGGGAGCTAATTCCTCTTGCATGAGTGCGAGACCTCCCACTGCAGTTTTTGCCAAAATAAGGGATTCCAGAATTAAATCATCACCCATATTCTCCTGATTTATGTCCACCAACCTTTTTCTTATTCCCTGAAATCAAATCCACACTGAAAGGGAGAAGATTTGAAGACAGATGTCATTAAGAGAAAGATAACAAAGGAGTTATTGGCATTACATGCAGATGAGTTCAGAAAGTGTTTCCAACAAATTTATGAGCTAGCACAAAATTGTGTGACATCTCGAGAAAATTATTTTGAAGAATATTAAAAGATGTGTGTGATTTTAAATGTGACTTTTTAAAATCTATGCAGCCCTGGAACTGAATTGTCAAACTTTGTAGCTACAAATTAACATGCTTCATTACAGTGAAAATTTGTAAATCAAATGTTTGCTGAATGAATGATACCTGTTCATAGACTTGAGTAAGTCTTGGGCGGGTGGGGTGGGGAGAAACGTTTTAAATTACTGCAGAAAAAAACACACAGACTGAATTCAGTTAGCTGTAGATGTTCCATATGTCCAGACATGTCTGACTTGCATCATTTATTATTTTACTGATGGGTGTGAGTTATGCAGTGTCTACAGTACTGGCAGATCTAAGTAGGTTTCATGTGGTCTAGGCTCTCTGATCTGGAAGCTGTACAGCTCATTGTTCTTTGGGAATTTTAGATATTGACATGTTATAAATGTTCTTCTCTGGTGGTGTGTAAGAGATATTTACTTTGTGTTATAAATTTTGATAAGTGTAAATAAGATCTGAAAGTTTGTATGATGGTAAATTAGTACAGACCTTTTTATATAAACAGGACAGTGTTATAGATGAAAACAGGATGAATAATATTCTGAAACATAGTAGTTGTACTGCTGGTTTAGTGTGTTCAAAATAATTACAGCGGCTCAACTCACCTGTGTCATATGCTGTGACCCATTTAACGAAAGTGGATGTAATAATGACAGAAACATACTTTCTTATGTGAACTTCCTAAGTGAAGTAGTGATTAAGACGTGTGTGATGACCGCCTCTGTGGTCTAGTAGTCAGAGTTTCTGGCTACAGATCCTGAGGTCTTAGGTTCGATTCCTGGTGCTATCAGATTTTCTGAGAAGTAGTGGGGCTGGAACGGGGTCCCCTCAGCCTCATGAGGATAATTGAGGAGCTATTTCAAGGAAATAGCAGCTCCGGTCTATAAAACCGAAATTAACGGCCATGGGGATCCATTGCGCTGACCATGTGACACCCTCTATCCGCTAAATTTGGAACTAACTTTGCCGACAAGCGGCGGTCGCTCGGTCGGTATAGTTCACTTGCGGATTTCAGGCCATGGAGTGATGACTGTTTTAAGGAGATGTCAGGAGGTAAAGTAAACAGAAAACGTGATGACAGTGTCTGTGATGAGATTGCACAGTTTAACAAGATCCCTCAAATGCACTTCTTAAAGTTTACAATTTGATCATAAGTCACCCATGAAGTAAAAAGACTAAGTGAAGATAAGTACAATATGACCAAAATAAAAAAAATTGAAAATGGTGTGAGAACAGCAAGTCATGAAATTATTGAAAATGTCACTTCAAGTGCACTTTCTTTTTTGATGACTTGTTGCTGAGATTTTAAACAGTTAACAGGAAAATTTCAAGCTTGACTGACATCAGAAACTTCAAACGGTACCAGTTTTAACTATTCTCCCTAAGAGACGGAATAATTCAACAGTGGAATGCTTGTGATTGGTTCTTAATACTTAATTTAGAACACATAATTTCTCTTGTGAATGTGTGATTTTGCAGATCCGTCTGAACCAGGGTGTATCTGATGATAATCAAGTCACTCCCCCTCCACCAGATCTCATTCCTCCTCTCAACATTATTGCTCCATGGTGCTTTAAAGTGAGTATTGTGCATTTAAACATTTTCTTTTGTTATCCCACAGTGTTTTAAACAAACTCATGAAAATTCAATGCTGTTTATTTTGATATTTATTTTGTCTTAATTTTTAGTATAAGAACTTAAGTGATTCAGAAATTTTATGTACATTGTATATTCACATAATTTGTATACTCTTTTTAAATAAAAGGATCATGTGTGAAAGATGTAATGCATAAAGTATTTGTTACCTTGCAGAGTGTAATTTGACATGTGAGATTCAGGCAGTTGTAGGTGAATGTAGTGTTGGAACATAGGATGGAAATTCCTGCCTGCAGACTGCACCAAGTGATTTCTTGATCAGTGTAGAGATAAAAATGCCTCCTGATAAAAGAATTTTTGTAGGAAATATGTTTATTGAATGAGATGTTTCAACACAATATGGATATTTGGGTCTTTGTACAAGTATTCCCTCATGCAAGTTCTGATGAATGTTGAGATAAAAATGTCCCTTCATAACATTCTGACGAATGCACAATTCTCGTATCATAAGATCTACCCCCCCACACAAAATTTGTGTTTTATCAGCACTTTGTTACTGCAAAAATATTGTGACAATGTCTGAAATCCGGGGTAGTGAAATCAGAGGAAACGTCCATTGCTAGGCAGTGACTCAGTAAACACATTCCTGCGGCAACAAATTTGTGAACAATGATTGAGTAACTTTTGTTGCTATGCAGTGGCACTATAAACGCACATTTGCAGCAATAGAGAGGCCATGTTTGTATAGTTTTGTCACAAACTGTTTGCATTTCTTACTGTAATACTTAGCATATACATCATTGATAATATCAAATATAATTCTTACTTTCCATAATCAGTCAATTCCCATATGGTCACTTCAGGGAGAAGGGCATTTCCTTTGTCAGGCATATCCAAATATTGGTGCTAATATACGTAGGTCATACCGAAAGTCATGAGCAACTTTGTTTTTGCATGCAACCTGGGAACAGCAGATGAAAGAGAGTACGGTGGTAGGTGGAACCAGCTGTTTTGTTAACCTTGAATGTCTTGTGATGTCAGTAGCTTGCATCACATGACCAGTATCACTCCTAACAAAATGGCCAACAACGATGTGTCGTTTCACCAGTGTGCTGTCATCGAATTTCTTGTGAAAGGGGAAATCCCTGCTGCAGAAATTGACCAGAGACTTCAGTGTGCTTATGGAAGTGTGTGCATGGGTGCGGGCAGTGTTCGAAGACGGGTCAAACAATTTAAAGATGGGAACACCAGCATCGAAGATGAGCCTCGGAGCGGTTGTCCTCGGACAGCCTCAACTGAACGCAACAAGGAAAGAGTGGATGAGATCATTGAAGATGACAGGCATGTGACTGTGGACACAATAGCCCGAAAACTTGGAATAGGGCACAGTGCAGTACAGGAGATGATTGAAAGCTTGGGCTATAGGAAAGTTTGTGCTCGTTGGGTCCTGCGGTTATTGACCAAAGACCACAAAGGTCAGCGAAAAACCATCATCTCAGAACTGCTGCAGAGATATTGACATGAAGGCGATTTTTTGCTCTGTATTGTGACAGGTGACAAAAGCTGGTTTCACCATTTCGAGCCTGAAATGAAATGGCAGAGTATGGAAGGGCACCATTTGCATTCTCCATCAAACAAGAAGGCAAAGACAGTGCCATCAGCTGCAAAGGTGGTGGGCACAGTCTTCTGGGATGCAGAGGGGTTTATTCTGGCTGAATTCCTGGAACCTGGGCAAACCATCAATGCTGCTTGTTATGTCCAGATGCTGCACAAGCTCTGTCGTGCATTGCGCGATAAACGTCCGGGACGAAACATCATCATCCTGCATGACAACACTCACCCCCATGCCACTCGCCTCACATTGGAAGCAATTGCAAAGATGGGGTGGGAAGTTCTTCCACACCCCTCCTATAGCCCTGATCTGGAACCCTCAAACTACCATCTTTTTGGATTTGTGAAGGATCAGCTGCATGGACAACGTTTTGAGACAGGGAGGCAATTCATAAAGCAGTGCGTCAGTATCTTTGGATGTCTGGAACAAAATTTTACAGAAGGGTAATTTTCAAACTCCCAGAATGCTGGGAGAAATATGTACAAAGAAGTGGCGATTATGTGGAAAAATAAAGAAAGGTCTGTAGATTGAGGTGGTGTATTTGGTTTGTCAATAATAAAGCATGTTACTTTACAAAAAATTGTTGCTCATGACTTTCAGTGCGACCCTCGTATTTTAGTCTCTTTTACCGGCAGTTGCTTAATTTCAAAAAAAGATAGCATGAGACTGCTGACATCTTTATTTAAGTAGCAAGGGAAAGCAGCATGGCGAAGAGAAAGCTAAGGTCCTGCTGACTCATACAAAATGAAGTCTCTGAGCTATGGCATGACTCACATAAACTTTCGTCATCTTGTCAGTTCCTTTTACAGATTGTGATGAAACTCAGCTCATGACACTTATAAAGTAGTGCCTTGGTTGAGTCTTATTCAGTTAATTTGTCTTAAACCCCATGAAGCTAAGGGCATGAGTAAATTTTTGGAAATATTCACCTGAGGAATGGATGCCTTAGTTAAATGCAAGGCTCCATGAAATAGTTGCTGTGTCTTGTACAATATTTATATAAGTATCAGTAATTTTGAGAAAATTATTAGTATAGTAGCAGTACCTCAAGTGTGCATTGTAGGAAGCACTGTACTTCCATATAAGGTTGTCCAAACAATTTATATTTATATTCTTAACAGCAGATAAGACATGATAAAGTTTAATGCTACCGTTAGGATGGTTTTCTATCTGATTTTATTACGTAACTTGCCAAATTCTACAATTCAGATTTTTCTGTAATTCATTGTTCTCATTTTCTCACCTCTAAGTTATTTCAGGGTTCTTGTTTCAATAATGTTTATTTATTTCAGGCACTTACACTCCCCAGTAGTTACCAAAAAGGTAAACTGTGTGCATACAGGCTGTTGTGCACCATGACTGTTACCCCGCAGGATATTTCCCTGCCTCGTGATCATCTTTCACAGTTTTATAAAGTATTGCATCAAGGATTAGTGGGAACAGATCAGGTAGGTATTTGATCATGAATCATTCTGTTCATCATCTTGATTATACGAGGATAAGTCAATAAGTAAGTTACAAATGGATATATAACTTAAACAAATAAGAGTACTGATTTGAAAAATGCATTTATTTCTCAACATAATCTCTGTGTACATTGAGGCACTTGTCCCATTGTTTCACAAGCCCCTGAAAACCAGCAGCATAAAATTCGTTGGGCTGCTGTCGGAACCAGGCGGTGACTTCCCTTCCTGCAGCTTCATCGTCGGGAAAATGTTCAGCCGAAAGATGGTGTTTAAGAGTGCCGAACAAATGGAAGTCGCTTGGCGCAAGATCGGGGCTATACGAAGGATGCTCGAGGACTTCCCATTTTAAATTTCTCAGCGTCTCACTTGTCTTGTTGGCAGTACAGGGATGTGCATTGTCATGCAAGAGCAACATGCCTTTGGTGAGGAGTCCTGCTCTCTTCTGTTGAATGGCCTTACAAACTTTCCTGAGGATTACGGTAGGAGTCGGCATTTACAGTTTGTCCTTTAGGCTGGAATGTGGTGAACAGTATGCCTTCGTGATCCCAGAAGACTGTGAGCATCACTTTCCTGGAGGATGGTTTTACCTTAAACTTTTTTTTTGGCAGGCGACACAGGATGTTTCCACTGCATTGACGCATGCTTTGTCTCGGGCTGGTAATGGTGAACCCAAGACTCATCAGCTGTGACAATTCAGGCTAGCATTTCGTGTCCTTCATCATGGTAGCAATTGAGATGCTGTAATGCCAGACCCATTCTTTGCATTTTGTGCTGTGGGGTCAGCATGCGTGGCCCCCATCTTGCACAGACTTTGTGAAAACCTAACCTGTCATGCATTATTAGGTAGGCCATGCTGTGTGAACAGCCAATAGCAGTGGCTATAGTTACCCTTCTGTCTGCTTGGATCAAGTCTTCAACCCATTGCACATTCGCCTCTGTGGCCATCTCCATTGGCCAGCCGATGCGGTGTTCGTCTTCGATACATATCCGCCCTTCACAGAACTTCTGCACCCAGTTGTAAACAGCTTGACATGACAGGCACTTCTTACTATAGATGGGAAGAATTTCTTTATGAATATTCTTTGAATCCATACCATTTAATTGGACAATGGAGTGCTGCTCAAGAGTTGTACACTCACTCAGCTTATTTCCTTGGGTTTATATGAGTTGTTACCACGTCGCTGCTACCCTTCATATAGGGAGGAGAATGTAATTGTGCCCCAGGAACCATAAGCCCAAATTTCCTTGCTGAATCATAGCATATGATGTCCCAAATTCTTGAGTTCATCATGTGCGCACAAGACATCCAGCCCCAGGATGAACTTGTCAGTGACTTGGCAACAGACATGCGATTCTCGGAGGGTGCTACTCCAGGGTCAACTTTGCCATTGTTTCCTTCAGGACAGAGAAGGTCTCCCCTGATGCCATCTGCAGGACAGGGTCAGTTCTTTCTTGGGCAGTCATGAAGTGATGTCTGGCCTGATGTTTTTCAGTCATGACCTCAAGTCAGTGATCACAGTATGTACATACATGGCAGTTGGGGATTGTTGTTTGATGTTACCTGGCAGTGGAAGCCTCTGTGACATTTCCCTGTTTCTAAGAGTGTGACCTTTATGCACCATTGAGTTTGGAAACAGAAAGGAGCATAAGGTGGGAAAAAATCCGGCACTAAACACTAGAATGTCATATTCAGTAGCATTTATTGCTTATAGATCATTGGTAAATATTCACCACTAAGCACAGTAACATAATTGTAAACATAAGCATTACTTCATTTCCCCTCACATATATTTTCAAGCTTGAAAAGCAGTCATAGTGTCTGAGATGCTGGAAAATGATAGAGAAGAAGATCATATCTACTGGGTGGACTTGGGGTGTCAGTAAATTGTTGTATGTGAGTAGAAAATCTGTTTGCACAGTTGAATAAATTTGATGCATGGTCTCTTTATATAGAGATACTGCTGAAACTTTGCAGAGTAGAATCACATGCTTTATTTGGGTTAAGCATCCATGCAGGATGCAAGAGACGCTTATCAGTAAGGAAATGTGGTAGTGTCAGTATATCAGACATCTGTCTTCTTGACAAGTCAGTCAAATGTCACTTTAACAGTTGTTCATCTTTGAAAGGTTAATCCACAGGCTTTTGTTGTCTGCTGCTGAACACTGTTCAAGTGTATGTGGCTACTTTAAATATCACAGATGAAAATCGTAAACACATCTGCTGTGTGCTCATAGGAAACTTTTGTGATAATTTTGAGATCATTATTTTAAATGTTGAACCTTTGTGAAAAATGCATTTAATGTACATGGTGTTTTGGGGAATTGATGGAGGTGTCAAAGACAGTGCTGATCTTTCAGTTTAATGACAACCAGTCTCTGAAGATCAAAGCAGAATGAAGTCCGGAAATTCCATGCGTATTAAATATACCTCAGGTAAAGGATTATGTCCAAAAGAATTGTGTAAGAAATGTTTTCATATTTTGGAGGAATATACTTCATGATAGAAATGAAGGAAACAGGGATGGACATAAGACAGAGGCCAGTGAAAAACTTATCCATGTGGAGTCATGAAGAGCAGGACTGGGATGAGTACATGTAACAAGTGATCTTGAGCAAAGGATATTTCTTTGCCACCTAAGATGCCTTCCTCTGTTTCTTCAGCATTTTTAATGACTTCCTCTGGAGATATTATCTGCACTATTTATGGTGCTAAAATGGATCTTGATATTGATTACCTTTATGTGGCCTACTTTTAGTAAGAATTTTTTGCAAAATTCTTAAAGCCTTTTTCACCTGTGCGCTTCAAACCCAGACTGCCATCAATTTAACCAGGGTTGTTAATTTGAATCTGTCTGTTTGTCTAGGCTGTGATCAACACTCTTGTTCAATTTTCTGGACCTCGCTTCTTCTCACTTATGTTACCTGGACACTCATTACTTCTGTATGACTTTATTCATGCAGCCAATACTATTGTTTCATCATCTGATCTACGTGGGGTGAGTATATTTCTTCATTAAGATTCATAACTGAATTCAAGAAGTTTTGTATTAGTGCATGGATATAATATGGCTTGACTGTCTTAGATACGATTTGGTTACATGTGCCATAGATGTAAATTGCTGTCTGGTTGACGTTTTTGGGAAGTCTCCCTTTTGCTATATTTCTAAGCACCTGATCATCACATAGTATGTGGAATCTTCTGGAGCAACCCAGGCTTAGATAGTAAGTAGAAGTAGTAAATTCTGGCTAATTCAAAACTGTAGTCTCTGAAAAATCACTTTCTGTAATGTAGATGTGAATGATAGATTCACTGCTGCCACCAAGTTAATACATATTAGTAAGGCTGACTTAAATCAATCTAGCACAGCTATCCCTTGGAAATGAATAAAATTTTATTAGATCACATGACCTGTGAATGGAGATTGATGGTTGGGTCATTCAAATCACCAAGCATTACCACCTGTCATATTTTTCTCCCTCCTACTTTCCCTCTGCCTGTCCGTAGATTTATACCACAAAATTTTTTATAAGATTTAAAGCTCATGAGGATAGTATATTAATACAGTTATTGACTTTTTGGACAGTAACCATCATTCTGTTTCTGAACACATCTGTTTAGTCTGCATGAATGAGACATTTGACATGTGTAATATATGGCAGTTATATGAGCAGATCTGTGATGCATGTATTGATTTTATTCACGATTGTGAGTTCCACCAAAGTACAGCCATGGTAGTAAAGGATAGAGTAAATTGCATAAATTACAAATGACACATCTGCTATCAATTGTATACCTGAATCAGTCCCATTGGATAGATCATTGGAAGACAGTAAAGAATCATGAGAGACTGATCACCCAGGATTTCCCAAAAGTGGTTGTCATCCTTTGTTGCTGATCATGCAGTGGAGTTCTCATTCTGAGGTAGCCAAATCCAGTTTGAGCACCTCTAAATTTTTATAATCCCAACCTTATGCTGGTAATCGTCAACAAAACCAGTCAGTCTACACAACAGTAAATTGCATGAGGATTCAAAAACTACAAGACACTGGTGTAGCAGTGACCTTGACAGTGATGTTATTATTATTCTGAAGGCAGTTACAATGAACACCCATTATCTGGTACCCAGGCATCTTAGAATGCTCATCAGACCAACAAAAGTTTCAAATATACCATGTTTATAAAATTATTTGAAAATATATTTGAGATTTACATATGTTCACCTGCCATGTGGTAGTTGTCCCAACTGCCATTAGCAGCACAGCCCATTGTTCTCCATCACACACATGCCATTACAGCACAGACTAGTTAAGTTTGTGATTGAATTACTATTTACATATCCAAAATATTTCACCCATGAATCCACTGCAATGCCTAGGAAGGCTCCAGTGCAAGAACTAAAGCAAAAACACCTTTTTTTGGGCTTCATGTTGGGTTTGTATGAGCATTTTGTCATGCAATCATTAGGTTCATATAATTGGTGCACCCCATTCTGATACATGCTGGATATTGGAGCGTTCCCTGTGTTAAGACTCTGTCGAACCCACAGACACCTGCTTCAGCAGAAACATCACTGTAGAATTATTCCTTTATATCATAGTCTTTTGATTTAAATTTCTAAAATGCTAAAGGAAGGGGAGGCCACTTTTTGATTGAAGCAGAACATACTTGCTCTCAGTTTCTCAGGAAAGCAGCTCTTGTTGTGGAATATGGTATGCACTCTTAATACAGCAGAAGTTGCAGATGCGTTGAGCAGGACATGCAAACTGAGGTGAAACCAAATTTTATCATTATATTTATAAACACAGTGTGAAGTCTGATATCAGTATCTTTCAAACTGTAAAACATAATAGTGACTAAAGAATTTATCTCCTGTGCTGTGTTCTCTGAGCTTAACAAGAAGGTAATGGAATCATTTACACTGCGCTATAAAAAAAGAGAAGAGAAAGAGAGAAGCTGGAGGCACCGTAGTCCAGGCCAACTGTGGTGCAATTTCTTAATCTATGCTATTGCGTCCATGCCAGAAAAATGACATGGGAGACTGACTGATGAAAAACCATAAATTCATTCAGATTCCTGCCACAAAAAGAGACAAATGCCCAACATGATATTGCAGACTGTGTCTTAAAAAGAATATCGAGAGGAAAAGTATACTATGTGCCTTTTGTGCGGTGTTTCTTTGTACTCTGAAGGATGAAACACATGGTATCTTGCCATCAAGGTTTATGGTAGATGATGTGGAATTTTAATTTCTTTTTCTTTTACATCATTTGCAAATATGATTTTCTTCTTCAGATAGTGCAAACCCCTAATTTTGTGCTGTCATTTAAGGTGAAGCCTGAATTAAAATGACAGCCATGAAAAGTTTAATTCTGATCATTTGTGTGCAGCTTTGAAACTTGTTTTATCAAACTTTTGCTAGCAGTTACAGAGCCATTAGCTGTCCCACATCAAGAAGTGTCAAATGGTATTGATTGTTGTGGTAGATTTCATAAAATTTCCAGTGGTGTGCAGCAGTGGGGATCTGCAAAAACTCAGGCTAGAGGCTGATCTTGATCACAATATCTGTTGAATTATAACAAGATCATGAGTTGTGGAATACAATTGCATTAGTGGAGTTTAGTAGAAATTATTCCATGATGAGAGGTCCAAGATGAACTGTGTAGGCTGATGTGGTAAGGCCACCAGGAAAGTTCAGAACACTGAGACTGTTGGAGAACTTTGCTTAAGTATGTCTGTCTGGACTTGTTAGTTGTTTTGCACTTAAGCTGTTGTTATTCTAAAATATCACACGATTCATAATTCATTAGAAAGACACCTATTCAGTCAGTTTTCTTATAGCCTTCAATACAGTTGAGACAGCCTTTACTTCAAGCATTATTTATTCTCCGTAATAACTACATGCTAAGTCTCCCCTGTTTTGTAGATGAGATAGCCTTGAAATAACGTGGACTGGGAGAGTTTGAGGGTATACCACAAGTGAACCATGTTTACCTTGTGGCTCGGTTGGTTTTCACCGTTCAACGGTCAGGCATCCCCCCCCCCCCAAGCTACCCTTTCCACTGCTTCCTACCTTGCATAATCCCACAATTCTGGTTTATCACATGACCCTTCTCTCCTCCTCCAGCTGTTCTAAAATGTTTGAGAGCTTTGTCTATGTATGCAGAACGGGGACTGGGTCTATTGTGGGTCAGCTGTCGGCCAACACAGATTGAAATTGTGTTCAGGCTGCGCATTCAAAATTCTGTCATTCCGGCCATTTAGGACTGGAACAGCTTTATGACAAAGAGGGTATTTCTGTGAGTTTTGGATATTGTGATTTCTTTGGGCATCCTATTGCCCCTTTTGAATAGTACAAAGTTATGCTAGATATAATTTCTGTTTAAGAATATTGTGAAGTAAGTTGGCTGAGACATAAGAATGTTGTGAAGTGAGTTGGCTGAGGTGTAATGTTATTATTTTGTATTGATGGATGTTGCTCAATTTTGTGTTACTGTAGGACTAGTTAAAGAGGTGAGCGTAAAGAGTCAATCCCAAGTGCCTCTAGAAATAACTTCACGTCGTATTGAATATAGCGAATTTATTCCATATTCACTCGTACACTTATACAGTTCACAATGACACCACTACTGCCATTGGCAGTATCATAATTACTTCTCCTGCTTCCATTCACTCCAGCAAATGCTAGACTGCAACTGACCCTGGCGACTTCACGATCCACACTGTGTCACTCCTGATCACACACACTCTTTTGACATACTGCTCAGCTGCTTTTTTTATACCATTCGCTGTTGACTCATGTTACAGCGGTGTCCCCTCTTACATCACAGTGGGAAGGGGGTGGAGTGTTGACTGGCCTGTTACCATAGCAGCGACAGCACTCTGATGTTACGTCACCACTGGCGGGGGAGGGGGTATCCTGCATAGCACGAATACATCACAGTATTTATGTACATCATAATGACAGTGTTCCTGGAATCAGTGTTAAACCATTGTAATGTAAATGGTGTGGACTGGATTCAGCTAACATAAGAAGGAAGAAAGCAGTCTTCTGGGATTAGGCACCATGTATATATGGTGTTAACCGACGTTTCGGAGGAACGTATCGTCTCCATCTTCAGGGTAGAAGGAAAAATATAAGAAATCCACAAGCGAAGAGACCGTGAGAACCGGTAAAAGCAGGCTGGTGTTGGAAATATACACAGCTATGTGAGAGCAGCGAAGGAAGGGGGGAAAGGCAAGTATACAAGTGAAAACAGTAGTGTTGGGGGTGGGGGAAAGGAGCTGGGACAAGNTTCCAACACCAGTCTGCTTTTACTGGTTCTTACGGTCTCTTCGCTTGTGAATTTCTTATATTTTTCCTTCTACCCTGAAGATGGAGGCGATACGTTCCTCCGAAACGTCGGTTAACGCCACATATACATGATCCCAAATCCCAGAAGACTGCTTTCTTCATAGTCACCGCCGTGAAAGCCTCAAATCTTACAACATAAGAAGGGTTCAGTGGCAGGCCTTGTGAAGATAGTAATGAAGCTCTGGGTTCTGTATCTCAAGAGGGACTTTGCACTCTTGAATTAGGTAGTTAGTATAATTGGAATTAATTTGTCTTTGAATATTATAGCAGGTTAGCCAGAAGACACCAGTGGAGCAAATGTTGTGGAGTAAACTTGTAGAATTCTCCTAGTATGCCTACAGTGTATTCCGTATTCCGTATTGAGGGGGTGGGTTTCCCCATGCACTTAGACCGGGTGTCCATTGTGTGTCCCCCTTTAATTTCTACTGTCTCCATACCCTACCGGTACTGGTGCTTACTATCAGTCCCTTTCTGCCAGCGAGGTTCCAACCTCTTACTGGCAGTGGTATCTAATAGTTAGTCCCTTTCTGTCAGTGAGGTCATCCCTCCTCTGGCAGGGGTTCCTAGTCCCTTTCTGCCAGCAAGGTTTCTACCCTCTACTTGGCAGTTGTATCTAATACTTTAGTCCCTTTCTGTCAGAGAGGTCCCCCCTCCTCTGGCAGTGGTACCTGATACTTCCCCAATCTACCGGAGGAATTGGAAACTAGTTGGGTGGGAAACTTGGTCTAATTTTGCTCAGAGGTCTCCTAGAGACATGAGGTTCTTTTACGTACCGTAAATCTATGACACGGGACCCACGGCTTAAAGTCCCTCTTGGAGGACTTGTTCCCTGAATTTTTCCGCCCTTAAAAAGTCCACGACCTCCGCCGGGTTTTTGAACCCGCGTACCTTGAGTCATGAGCTGGGATCGTTACCCCTAGACTATGGAGGCCGCTTGCCTACAGTGTAAAAAGTACTAATAATTATGTCTGTGATTAATGCAGTTGAGAAAAGATTCTCTAAATTATATCTGGTCTTTGCATTGCAGACCCCTCGGACAGAAGCAGTGTCAATACTGGGTGCTCTTCTCTGTCTGCCAAATACTTTTGCTGAGACCCTTGTTCTCCAACCCAATGCTGGCGAGTTCACAATGATGCCATGTTCTGATGCCAAGGTAGGAACAGTGTATTGTCTGAGGTTTAGTTTAGAATTGCCTATGACTTGAAATATATTGTGGCATGATGGCTGAAAGCTGAAATAGTTTAAGATGAGGCAACCATTGCTAGCCAGCGGTGTGGTAAACATGTTTCCACAACGTTGAATCAACATGCAACAGTAGAGGAACTGTTGAAAGCAGTGTTCTCTGCATGACCTGCATTGAAGCCATATACCGAGGACCAGCAGGAGAAGTAAGTCAGAGGTCGGAGTTGGCAGTTCATCTTGAGTTGCATTGTGCAGCAATGGCTGGTAAACAAACAGAAGACTTTATAGTGTGCTTTTGTTGTAGTGACCTGTAAAGTGTGTAATTCCGTGAGACTGTTATAGCTATTTGTTGTTATGAGTTATAAGCATCCAGTAAATCCATTTATCAATCCATAACCCATGTCTAGCCACTAACATGTGGCAATACGATATATTTTAAGACCCCCTTTTTTCTATAAATTCTAGTCAATTTAATAATGTAGTACTTCTTTTTATTGTACATACACAGTGTGTCCAGGATCCGTTAGGACTAATTTTTTTAAATTTTGTCCTGCAATGCCATCTGTTGGTGAGTTTTGGCATTAAGATTCTTGAAGTTTCAGCTGTGGCTGTCAATAATTTCAAAGCACAAGCATCACTGCAATATGTTTTCTGACCTTGAATGTAACAGTACTGTTCAGACGCTCGTCGGAAAACGATGGTTGAACAGAGAGCCAACATCAAATTTTGTTTCAAGTTAGGAAAATCGGCCAGAGAAGCATACAAAATGATGAAAAGTGTGTATGGTAGTGATTGTTTGAGTCACTCGAACATTTTTTGATGATATGCCGTATTTTGTGATGGCAGGGAGGACATTGAAAATGCTCCACGTGCATCAAAACCGAGAACAAGTCGCACTGAAGAAAATGTGAAAAAAGTGACCCATATCCTTGCATCAGACAGATGTGTTTCTGCAAGACTGATCGAGGAGCTTTTGGGAATACCAAAAAGTACTGTGCGTCAAATTCAGACGGGGGATTTGGGCAAACAGAAGGTCTGTGTGCGGTTTGTACTGTACGCGCTGTCAGGCAATGAAAAACATGCCAGAGTGGAGCACTGCAAAGACATGTTATGGTCGGCCCAAAGTTATGCAAAATTTACAAAATTGATTGTTACTGGTGATGAGACATGGTGTTTTCAATATGAGCCTCTCACAGAGCAGCAGGGTAAAGCGTGGTTGAGCCCAAAGAAGCAGAAACCAAAGAAAGTGCGCATGCAAAAGAGTCGAGTAAAGACACTGCTAACCGTTTTCTTCGATTCCAAAGGAATCTTTCACAAGGAATTTCTGCCAGAATGTCAAACAGTGAATTCTGATTATTATCTCGGAGTCCTCAATTGTTTGGCACCGAGAATTCTTCAAATTCAACCTGAATATCGACAGCAAGGTTCCTGGTTGCTCCTCCATGACAATGCCCCACCCCACAAATTGAAGATTGTGCACGATTTTTTGGCCAGAAGGGATCACAGTCCTTGATCATCCTCTGTATTTTCCAGATTTAGCTGCAGCAGATTTCTGGTTGTTCCCAAAAGTTAAGTTGGCGATGAAGAGAGACCGTCATGACACCATCCAGGACATCCAAAGGGAATCTACCATAGTTTTAAATGCGATTCCACAAAAGGAGTACAGTGACTGTTTTCAAAAACTTTTCAATTAATTCCAACTATGTATTGATTTAGAAGGGAACTATTTGGAGTAAAAGGAGTGAAATTTTGAAAATAATTCACATCTTGTATTTTTAATGAACACAGTCCTAACAGAACCTGGACACACTGTGTATATGTACACAGGTTGATCAAAATAATGAAGACACTACAGATACTATATACCTTTTTTTAATTAATTTGGCACTGAATCACATGCCTTCAGTACAGCCACATACCTTATTGGAATGGTCTCATTCAATTTTTGAACAGTCTTTAGCAGAATTTTATCACATTTTTCTTGAAGAACATCTTCAAGTTGCTTTCGAGATGTTTGGGGTGGCAATCTCTTTTCCCACTTTATTCTCCAAAACTGACCTGAGTGGTTCAGTAATGTTCAAAGCTGTTGATTGTACTGGCCAGGGAAGATGCTGGAGTCTACGTTCATGCTCTTCAAACCATGACTGAACAGTTCAGCTGTGTGAATGGGCATTGTCATCTTGAAAACTGCATCATTGTTCAGAAGTAACATCTGGATCATGGGATGCACCTGATTACCCAACCTGTCCAAATATTACATAATGTGTCATGTTGTATTTCATTTTCCCATAGTGGCGACTATGTGGAGTTTCAGGGTTGTAATGCCATGTAGTTGAATAGCAATCACTGACATTTCAGAGGAATAAATTGTCTTCTCTCTGCTTGCCACCTGCTTTCTCCTGCTTTCTTGGTTTACTCTTTGACCCTGAAGGAGGAAATGATACATTTCCTAAGAAGCATCAGTGGACTTCTACCAAACTACAGGGCTCTACAGCCTAGAAAATTGTACCCTGCTCAACCTAAGAATCAATTTTACTGTAAGAGACATGCTAACAGGAGTGGTTGTATTATTCAAATTATAATGTCATGTTGAATAATTTATATTGTGTCCCTAGGATCATATATTGAGCATATTGCTGAAATGTGGTAAGCGTGAACCAGCTGGTCAAGCACGTTGCATTGCTCTCTCCAGCCTTGGGATTTATTTGTACCAGGAGCTCACCCATGAAATTTTCCATCCAAAAAACAAGGAGGCTATGAATGTCCTGTTATTGGCCCTTAGGGTAAGTATGATGAATTTACTGTGTAATTTGAGTAGACTTTATAAATATTACTGACATTTCTAGTTAGAAAATCTTTGCCTCTTTTGTTCATAACAAGTGTGAATATGAATTTAATTATCTTAACGGCTTTATAAAAGTTTTTGTAATATTCTCTTGCTACACTGTTGACTAAAGTTTGTTTTACTGCAGTCACATTATTTAAAGATATGCACAAACATCATTCCATATTATAACTAAAAGTGATGATAGTATTAGGTTCAGATATTTTAGTGATTTCATCACAAGTTGAGTCCTGTAAGGCATGTTTCCCAAGCTTAAAACATTTGCATACCTCTTTCTGAACCTTATACACACCAAAAAAAGGTATGAGGTAAGCAAAAAAGTATACAGAAACTTCAAGTATTATCAGTATTGTCAGTTAAATGTAAAGTGATGAGCATTAAATTTAAACTTGTGTATGTTCTGGAAAGAAACAAATTGTGTAATGGGAGGGGTGGAACTGCTTCTGACCTGACAGCATTGTAGGGTTGTCTGGCTCAGTGCTGGTGAGCTCAACATGGAAATGTAGTTCCATGTCATTCACATGATTTTGTTGTTTTGTTTCAATGCTGAAGGTCACCAAGAATCCTAGCTCAAGCATGTATACGGTGGGGAATGACAGAAAATACTCGATTTGTTCTATATGGCAGAATACTCGGCATGAACACTCAACCGAAACAGTGTTAGTGTGTTTTATTGAAATGCTGTTTTTAGGAATCCATCTGAAGTTAGCTCCAAGAGCTGCTCTTCTTCTGAAGCTGAGAGATTATTTAGCATTGTTTCAGCTTTGATAAGGAAAGGATTTCCTGCCTTCAGGAAAGTACTTAAAAAGACCCCTCTTCAAGCCTTTCAATTGTTTCTTCCTAGTTAGCAGCTCATCAGCATTGAGTTCTTTAGCTGAGTTGGCCATGGTAAACTTAAAGGTAGGAAAATAACCTTATTCGCCATGACTACAGGATTTAGCCCATAGCTTTAGTTTTGTGATCGTCATGCTGATTTTGTCATTAACACGGAATATGGATAACACCTTGCCTTGCAAGGATAAATTCAAACTTAGAAGATCCAAGATATATGAAATGTATGCTGATTTACATAGCCATTTCCAGCTGTGTGTTCAGACTCGCAGGATGGAGGTTTCATGCAGAAAAGCATGAAGTTCTTTTTGCATCTCAGGCTGGTGACTTAGGACTATTCGATATGAAAACCAGCTTACTTCAGTATGAAATAGGATCTTCATTTGATCACTGCCCATTTCATTGCAGAGTTGTGCATGAAGCCAGATGACATTCAGTGGCCAGCCTTTCAAAAAAGTGAGAAATTCCATTATCTGGTATTCTAGAAAATAGAAAATGTGACGTTTCAGAAACTGGATCTGTTTCCATCCTTGGGTGATGGGGGGGGGGGAAGACACCTGCTTAGTTAGGCCCCCTTAATCCTCTGAGACCAGGCTAATTCCATTGGAGATGATAAGAAAACATACAATAGTTTCCCAAGATGAATATACACATCATCTATGAAACTGTGAATGTATTTGAGATTTCAACCCTATATTATTCTTTACCCTCTTCCTCATTCAGTTTTTTGAGATGGAGCCTCTGCATATGAAAGTTGGAACACTGGAGACTGTATTATTTGAATAATGTTGAAGCATATTTGAGGGTAACCTTGGTCTTATTAGGGGATCACTTTCCCAGACATTCCAGAAAGGGTAGGGGAATCTTGTGTTTCAGTAGGATGAGAGGCATGTGCTGGGCAGGTAACAGTCCCACTGCATTCCATCCCAATAGCAGCATTTATATGAATGGTGCTGAATCGTTAAAAGATAATTCTTATCTCGCAGAAGGCTGGCTAAAGGTGGAGAATAGTGTCACTGAGCATTGAGAACAGGAGATGCTGGGGGTGATGAAATTAAATCTCAGGAAACTACCAAGTAAACAGAGAAGAAGCTGTGTGTACAGCATATTCTGGGGGAAGCAGATGTCATGAACAGTACATTATAAATGTAATAGGGTCAGATGGAGAGTACTTTGCCTTGCATAAGTGTAAGTAGTGACTTTGGGGCTAATCTCTTCCAAAAGTTTGTGAATTTGGTAAACTGTTGTGCGAAGTACTGTAAAAATGTTAATGGTGTGTGGTAGCTAATACTCCTTTTTAACAGTATGGAATATGACATCAGAATCAAAATTGTATTTTTATAATTTAGGAGTTACAGAAAAAAAACGTTTTTCTGAGTAGTGCAGATAGTTCTTGGAGGTTTGTATGTTCTTCTGGATAGTATGTCAGAAAATCTTCACACCTCTTTCATCAGACTTGTGCAGATATGATTGCAATAGAAAATGATTCATTGTGCATAACAAGTAGCATCAGTGTGATGAAAGGTGCAGTGCTTTTATAAAATACATGGCGTTACTAAACTAGCAGGTGACACAGCATTGAAACCAGCATTCTACTTAGAACTGAATGAATGGTAACAGGGTTATTAAGTAAGTTTGGTGTATGGAACTTGATACTTAAATTCAAATTCAAATTTTTCGGTTCTTAAATCTCCTACTTCCTTTCTGTAAAAGATATTTTTGTGTTAAGGAAATGCCATCAAAAAGTCTTTTAAGGTGATATGTTTTCTACAAAGCTTTGTTGAAGGTTATAAAACATTTCAGACATTCGTCATCAAATTCTGGTAATTAGATATTTTTCACTCAAGGCTTACAATTTCAGCAAAGATGGCATGGTTTTTTTTTTATTAAGTTTATGCTGCTCCAAGAAAGGTTTAAGTAGTAACTTTAGATTTTTAGAAAAGCAGTTTGGAATGTGTGCTAGCTGGGTGGGATCAGTTTCTGTTTTAAACCATTTCTGTGTTACATTATTTTCAACATAGTAAGTGCTTTTGCAACCCTCTGCATTCGTTGATGTGCAGTCGCTATATTCCATGCAAAACTCTGATTTACAAGGTATTGTAACAAACATCACATTAGCAGTTAGAAAACATTTTGTAGAACCAAAGTAGTTGTTTCTGATAAAAAGATTAATTTAGATTACTTTTTACTTAGAACTGTTTTAAATACATAGTGAATAAGACAATAAGGAAAAGAATTATAATACATATTGTCCAGAAGATATGTTTAAGTGTTTTGAATTATTGTACCTATTTCTGTGACTAATATGCAAGTGAATGAAACAAAAATGAAAATAGTGACACACTTAGAATTTGTGGCACTAAAGTTCCACATGTGCATCTCTTGTAATTCACTCAAACACTTCTGATTTTACAATTTCAGTAACTAATCCTGTGTTTTAATATTTTAACACTGCCTACATATCCAGTGGCTCCACGAACCAGAATTTTTATGTACCTCCACAAAAGACACAATCCAGTGGCTTATGAAACAAGGCTACCTGTCCACATCCATCAACTTTTCATTTACAGCAGTTGAAACAAAGCTGTAAACGTGGAGGAGTGCACCATGTAGTGGTGGAGAGTTTTTGAGAATAGCAAGGAAAATGGTCTCTGTTGTGGTAGTGTCATAAGGATATATTTGTTTGGGCCAAGGCAGAATGTGGTCTTGATAGCTAGATACGTTCATGTGGAACTTTGCTAATGCAAATTCTGAGTGTGTGTCATCAGTTCAGGTTTTGCATCATTCAGTTAACTATCATGGTTGTGAAAATATAACATCTTGAAATACACAACATATTTTGCTGACTGTTTGTACAATCATTTTTAGAAATTGTCAGAGACCTTTCAGGAACATTTAAAAACATGTGAGATGTTAATATTTATACAGTGAGGTGTTTTTGGGAGTACCACTCAGGCAGAAAGGTCAGACACTCCTCCCATGAAGCTGGGCAAACTGATAATGCATAAGTTCACTGTATGGCTACACCATCTAGAAAATTCATCATAGTTATTAATACTTTCTCTTCTATTTCCCTTTATGAGCTTGAATAAAGAAGTGTGTTTTATAATAGAATAAATGTTTAAATTATCAGCTTCAATCACTTGCTGTACATTTAATATTGCAGTTTTTGTAAATAATGTACACTGTTACTCTTAAAAATTAAGTAGTGTGACTGAATTCATTCATCACAAAAACTGTTCATTGTACAGTGTATACTGTGGTGTGGGACTTCTGCATCCCGGGAATCTGAAGTTGCTTCATCTATTGCATTTTCACATTTCTCTTTGTAGTTTTAGCATGAGTATTTAATTTATTTCATTGTGTTCATATGTTCTTTGTTTCTGTATATACTTTCATAATGATTTTCACAGATGTCAGAACTAGGATACTATTAAGAAAGAATATGTATTTCATTTTTTTAAGTTTAATGGACTGCTTTTGGAGTTGGGGAGAATGTTTGAAAGGCTTTACAGGTTTGATTTGCACAGCCTCTGTTCTGTGTTTATGTTCTGTATATGCTTATAAACCTACATGGCATGGCGCTTAGGCATAGTGGCAACTTTGCCATTTACCATAGCCTGTGCATCTTTATAGTTATATAAGAAATATAATAGCCTGTGGTACGGATACTCATGAGATCTGAGGTTCTCACAGTGGTGAGTAACAGAATATGTTCCCCCAGGATGTGATGTCATGTAGATTGGTATATGGGTACCCATCTTCCAGACTCTATGGTGTCACATCCTAGAAACTTTTTGAAACACTTGAACATTTGTATTTCTTTAACATGATAACTTCTTCCCTAAAGGTTATATTTATGAAGCTTAATATTAAATTTCTTTCTTAATAGCATTCTTGTTTCTGCCTTTTTGTTGTGATGTGTTACTGGGTTTTATTTGTTTATTTATTTTTTTATCCAGCAAAGTTATTCTCAGCCTGGCTACACAAACAAAGCAACTGATAGTAAGGTAGTAATGCATTTTTTTTAATTCTTTGTGTATTTTGC
Organism: Cryptotermes secundus; assembly: GCF_002891405.2. Classification (NCBI taxonomy): domain Eukaryota; kingdom Metazoa; phylum Arthropoda; class Insecta; order Blattodea; family Kalotermitidae; genus Cryptotermes; species Cryptotermes secundus. The sequence continues at coordinate 720,789 of NW_019730587.1, read as the reverse complement.
TTTTGTGGCATTGCTTTATTTGTATGTTTACAGAATGCTGTATGTATTTTTGTACAGTTACTTGTTTCCTAGTGTCTCTGTACCTTGTTTATAGTGAAGAAATCTTCAAGTTCCATTGGTAGGTTGATCAATAGTAACAAACAAACTTACATTTTAATGTGAACTCTCAACTGCAAAGGTGTTCAACATTTTCTGGAGTCATAAACTTTTATCTGCGTGAAAGGCAAGAGAAAGAGAAGTGTAATCTACACTGGATCATGCCAGTTGCAAACTTGAGACTTTGGCATAGAAGTTAATCATCATACCAGATCTTTGCATGGAAACAAGTAAAAATGTGTTAAATGACAGTAAATTTTCTTGAAGAAACTTGTAGAAAAATGATAACTTTGTATATCACTGATTTGTCCATTGTACATCTGTACACATGAAACACCTTTGTTTTGCCATAAAAAGGTAAAAAAAAAAGGTAACGCTATCCCTGTAACAGGCCATGGAGGCCCATAGGGTTGTGAGACATTGAGTGTCACACATCATCTAGACAGTTGGCTCACAGATNACTAGACAGTTGGCTCACAGATGGCGGTAAGCTTTGCAGCTTTCTCCCCCCCCCCCCCCGGAAGATTCCTGGTACTCATTTCTGTTAAGCGGCTGAGTCGACCCCAGGGCCATGGCGTGACTGGAAAGATTAGGTTAAATGAAAAATTCCAGCTCATAGGGACTTGAACCCATGACCTTCTGGCTTGTAGCATAATGCCTCAACCAACTACGCTACTGTGTGCCCCTTTTCTCATACTGATATTTATGTAGTTTATTAACTGAATTCATACTAAGCACAAAGTTTCTTTTGTCCACTTGTGTGGATTTCTTAGGGATTGTAGTCTACGTAAATGTACTGCATTTTTCTCACTATGGCTCAGAAGTTTCTTTAGCGCACATATATATATCTGTAGGTGCGTGCGTGTGTGTATGTGTGTGAGTGTGAAGATTTTTATTATACAGAAATTTGTCTTTAAACATCTTTTCAAAATACATGACATTTTATCAGGATCTGCATTTAAGCTCTTGTAAATAAATTTTGGTGTTGGCATTGTAATGTACAGCAAGCTTTCCCCTGTCTGCTGTTTTGTTAAGTACATTAGTCAGTGGAAATGAAAGTATTATGTCTTCTTGTACTTTTGTCTTTCAGTTTGTCTGGTGACTGGAGTCTCTTTTCTCTTTACAGATTTTCTACATACTTGTTATATTATGCACTTTAAAATGTAATGTTGTTATCTGTTTGTTTACACCTGTACAGCATGACTTGAAATATACCTGAATATCATAATAGTACTGAATTAGGTAAAATGAGAAGAGGTCATTTGCATATTGGAACAGGTGTACAGAACAACACAGAATAGATTGCCAAATATTTTGTTTGCAACTGAAATAAAGATTGCATCGACTAATACCTTTGTACATGGCCACCCAATTGTAGGTGTGCAAGCCACATGTGCCTCACAAAAGTAAGTCCATTACCCAAATATATGATCATGCTTTCCATCTCTTTAAAAACAGCAGTGAGTCCTTGTGAGGGCATATGATGTAATTTTTTGGCTGATTTTACATGACACCTGGTGAATAATGGGGTCTGAAATCAGCACAGATTTTTTCAAACCTTTGCCTGAAAGGAAGTACTGAAATTTAATAGACTTTACTCAAATATGTGTTACATGTGTATGAATCTATACTTATGTGAGAGTAGCTTTTCAGTAATGAAGTTAGCCTATATAGAATCTTGTTATTGTTTACTGACCAGTGCATTTCTCTGCCACTTCAACTTGTCACTACCAAGATAAATTTAAATATATCTAATGTAATCCTTCAGAGAAGAACATTCATGCAGAAAACTTGCTCTGAAAACAGTTTTAGGGGTGTTACATCTGTTTTGTAGGAAGCAAATTCAATAATTTTTTATGATTTTGTAACATTACAATGCACTATTAAATTTGAATAAATGTATATTGTATAATTTTATGGGCCAATTTCTTATACGTATGCTCATGCTTCACGGATCAGGTTATTGCAGGGCAGATATTTATATCGGATTCTTAAAGAAGTATTTTTTATAATGAAATGTTCAGATAAGTACCTAAGTTACATTGCATCCTCTCAGTGGTTTTAAGTTGGACAGCCCACTGTAATATATGCAAACCAAACCAGTTTAGTATAGCAGTTTTTGGAGGATGTCTGGTTTAAATCTCAGCTGGCTTCCAAAGTATTTGAGTCAAGGTTTCTGCGATTTTACTCATTATTTCCAGGTGAATGCCAGCATTGTATCTTGAAATATACCATGACTGGCTCTTCCGGATTCCTGTCTATTCCCTGTGCATTATCATATTTCATCTCATTTGGTGCTATGTAACATCAAACAGCATTCTAAAATGACCCAAAAATCTATCAGTTAAACATATCTATTTTCTTATATGCAAATACAAAATTCATAGACTAACAGTCCATACCAGTTTGGAAATCAGATTAGAAATGGTAAAAGGGTGATCTGTTGACTTGAAAAAGGAAAAAAAATGATTTTCTGTCAAGAGAAAAACTATACCAACCACTCTGGTTTTGCCTGTTTTGGAGAATAACTAATTTAAATTGGATTGGAGTGACCAGATTTTGAATAAAAGGTATATTCTGAAATAGACAAAGAAATAGGATGTCTTCCATCTTGTGACACCATGTGAACTACTCAGGTCATGTGATGGAAATGTCAAAGGATAATTGTGAGCTGTACAGTATTCACAACCATACTCCCTATGTAACCTATGCATTTGGATAAGCACCATTAATAGACTAGGAACAAGGAACAATAAAATGTAGAGATCCATGGAGGGGCAGCTGTATGTGAAAAGTATTTGCTGCCTACTGAGTAAGAGGACATGATGGGCCTCGGAACTATTCTTGACAACATGTTACAGAGAACTGTCACTCACTCACTCCCTCACTCATGGAACTGAGCCCTTCTTGAGAAACTGCCAATTGTGCAGCCACTCAAGAACTCCCGAGCATTTGATTGAACCCGAAGGTTCATTACTGTGTTCACAAGAGTTCTCCACTGGTCCCTATCCTGAGCCACATCAATCCATTACATACCATCCCATCTAATTCTGTCTCTGAAAATCCACTATCCACCCAATTCAGTAACCTCTAATCCAATAGATACCAAGGGCTTTTCCTCCAGAGGTAAAGTGATTGTTGTTTGAAGCTGATCACTTATTGGTGCCTAATATCATCTTAAAAAAATGTGTAGAACTTTACCTTCATGCCCTCTATGTTATCTTTCCAGGGTGCTTAAGCACAGAGACAACTTTGTCCTTATCATATTTTTAACTGTCAGGTGAATCAGTATGGGGGTTTGCCCACTGTGGAGTGAAATGGGGAAGGGAGTGCGTGTAATTGTGTTGGGTGGTATGTGGACATGATGTACTAGTCATTCGCCTTGATATGTTAATTACTGATGAAACTAATTGTGATTTTTGACACAGTTTAATAACAAAACAGTTGGGCAAGTGGCTTCAGACATCTTGCTGTTGCTGTGTGACCATGCTGATCGACTTGTAGAGCATTATCCAGAGATCCCATCCCGGATCATTGAGGTAAGGTACAGGAGGAATTTTATTTTCAAGAGAGACATGTTAATTTGGTGATAATGTGTCTGGCTTGTATTTTGGAGGAATCAGGTTAATCTCTGAACCACTGGTTGAGGCTTTCTCTTTCCTCAGTCCTTCCAGATGAATGACATGTTGGTACCTACAAACAGATTACAACTACTTCCAGCTCATCTGCCCCTCATCTCATTTAATGGTACATAACCCAAGGCCTGGTACAGTGATATTGAATAATGAAAAAATAATTTTTGAAAAAGGGCTGTACCATAGCTCAGGTGGGTAGTCACTGCTTTCACAGCTTGGTAGCACCAGGTTCAGTCATGTAGGATGGCACTGGGGTAGATTTTCTTTGGATACTTGATGTCCTCTGACACTTCTCAATCCACCAACTGCTCCACATTCATTACCTTCTGCCACATCATTAAATAAAAAGACTTAAAAAATAAATAGTGGTTATTTTAAAACTGACAGAATTGTCATAGAACAGCCTAATTTTGAAGTACTCGTTCTCAAAGTTTATATCGAGTTGTATGGTTTAGTAATAATGTCTGGGAAGTATGGTACTTGATTCCAATCTCATGTGGATTAACAGCTACCAGTATCCTGTCTGAGGTTTTTACACTTTTTTTTTCCCCCCGGTTTCTTCAGGTGAATTTTTGTGACTATGCAATGGCTGTCTTCTTTGAAATCATTGTCTGCATACCATTTAAAAGCACATTTGGTGGGTCATGTGTTTATATTTACAGGTATTAGCACTGACATTATCTCATTTGATGCCACAAAATAATGTTACAACATCAGAGCGAGACAAGCACTTGCTGACATCTCTCATGTTTTGTCTTGGCGAGTGGTGCATGAAGATTCCTGCAAATTATTTGCTTGCATCAAACAATGGCTCCTGCCTTCTGCTCACAGTATTCAAGGTAACATCTAATCGTGTTCAGGCAAAGCATCTGCTGTAGCATTGTTTTCCAACCTTCTTAATGACTTTTCTTATCTTCCTTTCCTTCTTTCCTCCATGTTTTGTTTCTGTTCTTGTTTCTTCCTTTCCTCTTGTTCTTTTTGAGATTTGATGGAACCCAGAATAAATTATAAATGTTGTATTTTCATTTTGCATGAAAGGCATTGTACTTCCTGTGCCTGTAACAGAGTTACAGAGGCAATGCCCCAAGAAAATGGTCTTGTTAACATGGAAAACATCAGTAACTATCTTAATTCTGTGACACTAACCTGTGGGTATATGTGTTATATATTATTTGGAAGGAGTTAAAAATTTGCCACCTCAGTAACCAGTAACTCATCTTTCCATGTTAACTCGTTACAGGTGTTCTACCGAGAACAGATTGGTTATATTTTTCAGTTTTATTGGGAAGCTCAGTTGAATTTTTACATTTAGGCATTAAGGACTTCGATTTGTATTATAGTCTGGATTCTTATCTTTTCTAGGTCCTAAATCAGTTACAAGGAGGAGGTGGCAGTGGGTCAGGGGTTAGTGGCTCAACTGGTGGCTTGTTCCAACCAGACTTGGTACAAGACTTTGATCCTAACATCCTATTGGATGATCTGAAGGAAGGTTCTACCCCACCAGTTGGACGTCGGTCATCAGCAATGATCCAAGAAAGTGGATCACTGTCCCACCATCATCATTCCAACCAGTCTATCCAGATGGCAGCCAGAATGGTACACTACATAAACTGTTTTTGGTACACCTATTTGTGTTTGGAATTCAGTATGCCCACAGTTTGAAAATTGAACTGTAGGTGTGAATTCAATTAGCAAACTAACTCAGTGGACCATACTCTTTCTTGAGGAGCTCAGTTACTCTAGAAATTACGAACTTTATGTTAAGCCATGTTCACAGTAACCTGCCACTGGTCCCTATCTTGAGCCAGGTGAATCCACCACACACCCTTACAACCTGTTTCTGTAAGATTTGTTGTAATATTATCCTCCCATTGATGTGTAGATCTTCTAAGTGGTCTCTTCCCTTCAGTTTTCTGATCACAATTCTGTATACATTTCATGTCTGTCTCATGCATGATCCATCCCCTGCCCATCTCATCCTCCTTCATTTGATCATCCTGATAATGTTTAATAAAGAGCACTAGTTATGAAGCTCCTCATTATGCAGTTCTCACTAACATTTTGCCCCTTTCCCTCTCTCACTTTCTTGTCTGCATCCTCCAACAACCTATTCTCATACTCCCACAATGTATGTTCTTCATTTAGTTCTAAAGACCACGTTTCACTGTCATATGAAATTATAGGTTTCAGTAATTTATGGTTTACATTTTTAGATAGCAGGTGGTGAGACAAAGGTAGCAAGCACTCCCCAATTTTAAACTGCTTGTAACTTCTTCATGAATGTAATTGCGAGTTGTTAACATTGTTCCCAGATATTTTAACTTTGCCTTATTTTCAAAGGATTTATTTACTATACTTGTGTTACAGTTTTGTCCTGCATTCTGTTGACAATACATAGATGAACATATATATATATATATATATATATACTCCACTTCACAAAAAGCAACCCACAATCAACAGTTCAACTACAGAATCCCATTGCTGACACAAGTTGTCACGTGATAATGACTGTACACAGGGTTTGGATTGCTAATTGATTTTATTGGGCACTGAATCATTTGATTTACAAATAATTATACAATTCAGAGTGTTTACTGTCATTTCAAAATCTGGTATATCACTCTTGCTTGGTTACAGATACATTTCTAGGCTTGAGGGTCAGGTCTCTGTTAGCTTACATGCTTTCTGTATATCAGTTTGTTACAGACAAATGAGAAATACCAGCCCCAACACTTCCTCAACTGTTTTGCACATATGTGGCTGTGAGGCATTAATGCTTCATGCAATCTAGCAGCGGACTTCTGTACAACATTTCTGTGATTCAAGATTGTGACTTCATATCACACATGAATTGTTTTGACTTACACTGTATTTCCTGTTTCAATTATGTTCCATATTTGTATTGAAATTACCAACAAAACTGTGCCTGAGAATAAAATGCAGTCTGTTTTTCTAGAGCTACTTGGAAGAGAAAAAAATATGTGTCTTATTCAGGCAAGTACAGCATATTGTCACGTGTGGGATGGTATGCATAGCAAAATGATGGGTTCTGGCTCAGATGATTTGGATTTATTAGCATCTCAGTTACAACCTCTCTTAATTGCACTTAAATACAGCGCTATCACTGATTTACACAATCTACAGTTTGCCGTTACACTCACACTAGTCATCTCCTAGCAACATATCTCAACACAGATGCTGTCACTTCAAATAACTATGACGGCTTCTTGTCTTCAGTTACTCTGTACTCCTCTGTCCTTGTACTCACAACTGCTGGATGCTCCTGGGCTCTCCATTCGCTAGCTCCAATTTGCTCTTCCAGCTTACAGCTGACTGCAATTGACCTTTGTTGTTCCTTATAAACCTTCAGTGCAGACTTACAGAAAACAAGTCACGTGATTCCTAGCCAATGATTTCATTGGTGCACTGGCTGTTGCCTAGCAATGAGCAATAAACATTTGTTCACTGAGATGCAGTTTCTGTTGGTGCACATTTTAACATGTTTACTGAGTCATTACCTAGCAATGATCATGTATTGTTGTCAAATGCTTAAGCGAGAAGGTGTTTATCATGCTGTTGCCTAACTATACACATTACAATAATATCTTAATTAAGGTACAGTCAACTCTCGATTATCCGGGATAATGGCGGGCATGGAAATCACGATTATTCGAAAACCCGGTTAAGACAAATGTTATTAAAAGTAGTAGTGTAATACTGTACCTTCATAATACTGTAGGCCTACCTGTATTTAAATTTACTCAACCTCATTTTTATGTCATCTCATGGCCTATTTAATACTTTTTTTACATTATACTGAAGTGTGAATTAGTTATTTCAGTCACAGTGTTCAACAACATCCAACACTTTTTACGAATATTCACACCTAACACTTAAAAAAAATTAATATTGTTGTTTGCTTTTTCGCAGCATTTTCCTTTTTACGGATATCCGTACAAAACCTACGTAATATTAGCTTGTCACTTAATAAACTCTTCTCTTCACTCTCAAGATAGTCTAGTAAGAATTCCAAATGATTAAGAGCAGCACCATGTGATATTTTCTTACTAGCAGCACTGTCCACCTCTTCCTCATTCTCACTTTCTTTCCACTCTTCTGGCTGCACCCCCTCTGAACTTACGGTTTCGTCACTGCTTAACATTTCGAAGCCCGGCTCATATGAGTTTCCGTTGAATACTTAACACAACACGCTTCCTTTTACATCCTGACATTTTGCTAACGCACTTGAAGATCGATACAAAGAGACCAACTGGGGCGGTGTATCTGCCCTTGAAACTTTCCACAAATCCTTGCATTCTTTCACCCCTACCCTAGAACATTGTGTTAGCATAATGGGACCAAAGAATGCAGAGCTCATTTCACACTAGTGCAAAAAATAGTGTTACAACTCACCATGTGGAACAAAAGTGAATGAATATTAAACAACATATAAGCCTCAAAAAAGCCTCAGTAGCCCCGGTTAAGCCGCAAACTGGTTAATCCGCCCCCAGATAATTGAGAGTTGACTGTATATGCATTTGTAAATCAAGAGGAATAATAGTATTGAATGTTTCATATTGTAAGATGGTGGGAAACTCCAAGTGTGTTGTATTTCATTTTTTCTTTACAGGTGATGATGCATCTGGTGAACCATCTGGGCCACTTCCCTATGGGAATTGGAGCTGCTCGTTTGTCATCCATGGTTGTAGAACATGATGATGTGCCTGGCCTTGCAACAGATGAGCTCAGTGCTGAAGTTTTTTCTGCTCCAAATATACAGGTTAGAGCAAAGACAGTGAACAATTGGCATAGATGCCAAGTTTCTCACCAACTGAGATTTTGGTCGACACCAATCATTGCAGGTTTTGTATGCATTACCATCAGGACCACTTCATAATGCACAAGTTCACCAAGCCCATATTGTTTTATAAAATGCAATTTTGCTGTTACTCTCTATTTGTAAGATATACAGTTTATTGCTAAGACTTTACGCCACCTTGGAACTAGGGCCTGTATGCCAGCACAGTAAAACTCTGGACGAGCACATCTGAGCCACCATTTATTGGTCATAATGAGGGCAGCATCATCTTCAAATCTTGTTCCACGAAGGGATTCCTTCAGTGTATCCAGAGAGATGGTAATCAGAGGGTGCCACATCAGGGCTATAAGGAGGGTGTGGCAGTGTTGTTCATCTAAGTTTTGTGATCTCGTCCTTGGTTTTCTGACTGATGTGTGGTCAGGCATTGTTGTGCAACAGCAAAACATCCTCAATCTGCTGATGTGGTGAAGCACAATTCAGTCGAGCTTGAAGTTTCTTTAGGGTTGCCACATATGCGTCAGAATTAATGGCGTTTCCTTGTGGCGTGATGTCCACAAGTAAAAGCCCTTCTGAATCAAAAAAGACCATAATCATAACTTTTCCTGCTGAAAGCGCAGATTTGAATTTCTTTTTCTTGGGTAAGTTCACATGGTGCCATTGCATTGATTGCCGCTTTGTTTCTGGCTCAAAATAGTGCAACCATGTTTCATCTCCCATCACAATTCTCGCAACAAAGTTATCTCCACCATTCTCATACTATGCCAAGAGTTCACCGCACACAGTTTTTCGGGTTTCTTTGTAGGCATCTGTTAACATCCTCCTAACCCACCTTGCACAAACTTTTTTTCAACTCCAACTGTTTCAATATTTTGCACACACTTGCTTCCCCAATTCCTAGTTGGACTGTCATTTCTTTCAGTCACACATCTGTCCTCCAAAACCATATTGTTAACACGCTGCACATTGTCAGGTGTTTGTGAGGTGTGTAAGTCTGCCGGCGCGAGGAGATTCCTGTATATTGGGATGCCCACTTTCACCAGATAATCTGTGTGCCAACCGACTAACTGTACTGCAATCAACAGCATCATCTCCAGACACATTGTTCAATCTCTTGTTAATGTTTCCAACTGTCACATTCCCACACCACAAGAACTCTGTGACAGCATGTTGCTGTTGACAAACATCAAATGCAGCAGCCACTTCAAAGGAGTGCTATGACAGTGCTACATGTGGGAACGGGTTGAATTAAATTTGAATCCAAAGGGGAAGGATCCTTCTGTGCACCCTACAAATAGCAAAATTGTAGAAGAGAAACTGAATTAAAAAAAAATGCTGTGCCTAACTTTTGGAGTGACCTACATTGCAACAGTATTTAAATCACTCTGTAGCAAACACTTCTCACAGGATTCTTTCACTACTACATATTCCAGAAATTACTAAAATGAGTTTTATGAAATTTTCTGGAGGCTTTACAAGTGGTCTAAAATGTCATGCAACATGATTTTCTTTATAAGACCTTGCCTTATTTGCTGCTAGAAAGTGATGTGATAGATCTTAAAGCAGGCCTCCACACAAACCTACTCCACCGTCTCTACACAAAAATAACATTTATTTTCTTTTTATGCTTGCCCTGCAGCAAACTCCCATCTCTTCACTGGCTTGGCCTCCCTCTCAGACAAAGGTATCCTTTCTACAAAATGTCTTGCTGTCAGTCTGTCAAGTATTAGTGTCGTCTATGAACTTCCAGGGCAAGGAAGTTGTAAAACCTTTCTATATGCTTCAAGTAGTTCTTTTATTTCTTGTCTGAAATCCAAATGGTTTAGTTTCTTCATTTTTTCTCCATAATGCACAAAGGCAATATGTACCAAAGTAATTAGCAGCCTCTTTGAACAGTTTTGTGTACCACTTTGTGCTTCTCTTTCTCTCACTTTTATATGGTTGAAGTTTCTGATCCTTTACTCCTCCCATAAATGAATTATATTCCAAATTGCCGCCATTGTATCACTGTGAAATGTGTCCATCCAGTTCAGCATCATCATTCCTTGACTTTGCACAGCAATATGCTTGCTCTCTTTCAGTTTTGCTTCTTTTACAGCCAAAGGCACATTCTTCCTATTCAATCACAGTGTCCTGGGTACATTTATAGCACTTTTCTTTAGAAACCGGTAGAGATCTGGAGAATTCTAGAAATTGTTTGTTCAAAATGTGAATCCTCTCCTGGAAAGTGGTTCCACCAATTTTATAACTGTCTTGCTTGTATTTAGATGGCTAGCTGGGACAACACTGCTTGTGATATCTGTTGTGATTACACTGTATATTAAAAATTTCCACAGATATCTGGTAGATGAAGATGAATTATTTTATGTGAAACTTGGAAGCCTTCAAGTGAATGTTACTTGAATCCCAGTCTACACATCCACAAAGTTAAGGATTTATTGAGGGATATGTTTTCCTTAATCTATAGAGGTTACTAAATTTGCTGTTTTGGTGTTTCAGATTAGGATCAATTTTAAATAATGCTAATTACCTTACAAAGTTTCAATTTCATTATTATTCATGAAATATAATAATCCTTTTATATATGCATATAAAAAACTGGAACCTTCAAGAGAAAGTATAGGGAATCAGTAAAACATGAGGACGAGCTTCTAAACTAAACACACTCTTAGGACTTCACTCATGAAAACCAGGGTGAAAAGAGGCCCACAACAGATGGCACAGTGCATCTATAGCATTCCCTGTGAATGTGGCAGAAGCTGCATTGGCAAAACAGGCAGACCTCTGGCCGTGCGGCTCCATGAATGTTGGCACAGTGAAAGCAGGGTCTTCTAGAAAAATCAAAATTAGCCCAACATGCCTATGAAGAGGGTCATAGGGTAGGATGGGAAGATGCTAGAATTTTGAAAATTGAAAGTAACAGCAGGTACAGAAAATATAAGGCGTCAGCCCATATGGCATGCTAAACCAATCCCATCAGCCAACACAGTCTGGACATTTCTCCTATCTGGATCCCCCTCATCAACAATGAGGTTTCCAACTCACAGAGAAAATCTGTATGACATGACAGATTCTTCATGGGTTTCCATAATGTTTTAGTCTATAGTGTTCAAGTTTTACTCCACAGATGGCGATAGTGGTAGTCACTGCATGTCTTCACAATTCCCCCTCCCATTTTTTCTATATATTGGTGCTCATGCACTAGGTTTTGTTGGCTAGATTTGTAGCATACATTTCTGCCTCCTTTTCTATCCTAGTTCCATGCATGTGGATGCTTTATCACAATTTTTATTGCATATATTCATGTTATCTCTCGACAAATTAGCCTGGTCTTGGGTGATTAAATAGCTGTAGTGAATCTTGTGGTACTTGTCCAGTGATTGAGGTTAGCTCTTTTAAAGGTACCTAACAGGGTAAGTGTCTTCCCCCCTTCACCTGTCGATGGAAATGGATCCAGCTTCCAAAATGTTGTGTTCTCTAGTTTCTAGATTACTGGACAATGGAGGAAGTCCAAAACCCTGGTAATTCTGAGCATTATAGACCATTGTTAAAACCCTTTAGAATCAAAAGAAAGTGTCTGCTGAAATATGAGTTTCTTTTTACCATTCAGTGTATTCCCAAATAAGAATTTGTGTAAAAAAAGACATAAAGTTCATCACTGTCAATATCATACCAGTGAGAACACGTGATTGTGTTTTTAATCTATCCTTGTGTGTGTGTGTGTGTCTGAATTTTTAGTGGTATGTATCTGTAACTATAATGTCCATTGTGGAATTGTAAAAATGTAACTTCAAAGCCTCTGGTGCTATTATAACAGACTATATGGGGCCATTGTTTCAGAAAATGGAACTGTAATAGGACACTGTGATTCATTAACCTTTTCCCAATACCGTTCACCCTGAGCTTCCAATCTGGACCCCATTACTCTTGCATTGCTCACTGAATTTTCTTCAGATTCTTGATTTTCTGAGTTCATTGCATGAGTAACACTCTCCAGATTCAGAAGTATTTGTGTTACTTCCACTATCATAATGACACAGTTCTTCATCGCTTGGAAGTTCCAAAACTTAAAATATATCACTGATTTCCTGGCCACAGAATGTACTAGGCCACACCATTTTGAGACCACTGAGCAGCTGGTTCGAAGGTTACAAAACATTCCTTGTAGATTCTATGAAATCATTCAATTGGAGGAAACAACTAGTACAGTGAAGACTGCAGCCTTTAGAATAGTGCTTCAGTTATGAGTAATTTTATTCTCCACAAAGAGATGGCCAAGCAATACCAATTTTTATGTGAGCTTGCAGTCAGTAAAGACATACTTGGGCTGCCGCCAATAAAGGCTTGCGAGCACATACTTGGGACACTGGCTTGAGGTGTTAAAAGTACCATACAAAAGAAAAAAGAAGTTTTTGGAAATGTCTGGAGCATTGGAAGGATTGTGTTTTGTAAAATCTGCAACAGGTTTCAATAGGCCTGATGCTGGAAAGGACGATGGTGATGCTGGTGGTGGTGGTGATGGTGTTGATGATGGTGAGGACGACATCGACAACGATAATGATGTGATGGAGTAGAAGAACAAAAGGAATATTTCTCATTTTCTGTTCATGATACATATTTAGTTTAGTTTCAAATAATAATAAGAGGGCTATTTGTAAAGTAACCTCCATTTATTTTAGGCAACTAGTGTAGAAGCAAGGGAGAGCTCATATGTGAGATATTGTCACATGACTCATTACCTTGTATACCTTCACATCACTGGTCACCTAGTATTTGTTCTTGTCTCTGCAGAATGAGATATGATGCATCCTGTGATTGATAATTGAGCTGTTATCTGCTTCCTTCACACAAAAACACTGGTTTTGTGGAAATCCATTGTGAGTTGTTTGTGGTTTATGGCCAAAATATGATGAGTGCAAAAACAATAAGCCAGTGGTGTAGAATGTTCAAAGATGGGAGGGCGAACAAATGTTTATGATGAAGAGCAAAGTGGTCGGCCATCTATAGTGAGTGTTGACCAAAATATTTGTGAAAGACAGCACTTTAAAATTTCAGAACTTTCATGTGAATTTCCACAAATTTCGCACAATGATCTTTGTGAGATTATCACAGTTATTCTAGACTATGAGAAGTTTTGCACAAGATGGGTTTCAGAAGTGCTCATGGATGCACACAAAATGCAGATAATGGCTTCAACTTTTGTAGACTTTTTTATAGTGATACCACAAAGGTGGTGATGAATTTCTGAATCACATCGCATGATTAACAGGTGAAAAACCAGGGTTTCATTTGTGAATGTTGAAACCAAAGAACAGTCAAAGCAGTGGATGCACACACATTCACCAGACAAGCCATAAAAGTTTAAACAAACATTTTCTGCTAGAAAGCTGATGGCAGGTGTATTTTTTCTTTGAGACAGGACATGAGTGCTGGTGGTGGAATTCATGCAACAAGGGACCACAGTAATGTCAGAAGTGTACTGCAAAACATTAAAAAAAGAAACTGTGTAGGTCCATTCCGAAAGGTGTGGAATGCTGACATTACAGTATGTGTCTGCAGAGAGCTGCTTGCATTTGAGCACTGCTGGAGCATTTCAACTGGGAGTTGTTTGACCCCCCTTCTTGCAGCCCCTCTCTTGCTCAGAGCAACTGCCACCTGTTTATCTACTTGATGAACTGGTTGGGATTACAGCACTTCAGCAATAATGAGGAGTTGATGGAAGGTGTCAAAACATGGCTGAGCTTACAGGTAGCAAACTTCCTTGACACAGACATAGCAAAGCTTATTGCCTCTTGTGACAAGTGCCTCGATTCTGGCAGTGACTATGATGAGAAATGGCTTAAGTATGTATGTATTTTTTGTACGTAATATATTTTTTTCTGGTTGCTTCTTTTGTTAATAGCTCACCGGAGTTTACTATCCCAATAACCGTTGTAATTGTGTAGTTATGATTAAATGTGTTTGCTAGCATCAGTATGATCAGTGACAAATTACAAACCTGTGTATCTCTTTTGTTTTGTTTTTTTTTTTCTCCTGAGCAGCTTTTTGTGCTCAGCAACAGTCTTATGGTGTCATTAGTTGAGTTGCCAGCTCTGGAAGTACCAGGCGGTGGCATAACAGCTGGACTGAGAACTGCCCCCTCACAAGTGAGAATCATTTTAAGGGACTTGAGTGGAAAGGCATCATGGGATGCTTCCATCCTTTACTGCAGTCCCGAGGACTCCATTTGCTCACATCGACTTACCAAAGAAGAAGAAACAGGTGTGTTTACGATTTTGAATTGCCTGCAATATTATATCCACATTGTGGTCTCTGATTTAAATTTTATTTACTGTATTTTCTGAAATGCACCACATATTTTTTCCCAGAAAAATTTGTGTCAGAAAGTATAATGTATAGCCTAGTTGCATCAAAGTTAACAGCACTACCCATTTGTCATATTTAGCTCTCCAGTGCATCCCAAAAGGTGGTAGCTGACTCGTGTATTAGCTTTTATACTTGCATGCTCACACTCTACTAGCAAGGTTGTAGTTCATCTCAATTTTTTCACAAATGAAAGTCAGTTTTACACTGTGATTTTTAATGAGAAAAAATGAGTGCAAAGGGTATGCGATTATGGTCCTTCACAGTGAGTGACAAATTAAAGATAATCTTCATGTACTTAATGCTGTTATAAGGTATTGTAATAGTGGTTTCCTAAATGTTGATTGCGTCCTTCTGAAGATGGTCAATCTGACCGGAATGTGCTAAGGAAATTTAAACATTGAAATACAAATTTATTGATCAATCACACTGGACGGTGTTGCGAGTCATTTTATGCTGTTGCCAGTGTGACAGATTAGGATGAGCCAAGTCAAGTCATATGAATTTTCAGTGAAACATGTTGGAGGTTATATATTCCTCCAAAACAATGGTTGAGTTTCATCAGCCTACATGGCATTATATCCCAGAAGATAGAACTTGTTCATAACCACTGCTGTGAGAACCTCAAGTCCTGCGGTAGCTTAGTTGCTCAGGAAGTCACAAGCTTCTGTAAAACCTTTGTCCATGTATCCATATCCTGATGGTTGCTTGGAAAGGGGCTGTCGCGTTTTTAGTTCTCTCATCTTACCTTCAACCATTTTTATGTCATCTATACCATTTGTGGAATTGTGGCTTTTAGCATACATTGCAATTGTCATCTTCAGGGTGAGTCAGGAGGAAGGATATTGTCTAGTGTATAGGTCCCACAGTGGAGGTAAGGATGAGGTGTTTAGTATGGTGCTGTCAAATTCTTCCCATACAGTGCACACGAAGGTGATAATTATTGCAGAATTTGAAGTGGATAGCATAAGGGAAAGAAGCTGTTTGGGAGACTTCTGATGAAGACGGGCAGACAATATGAAAACATATTTTACTGAAGTGGGTTGTCAAAGTTGGTTAATTAATTCTGCCAAAAACTTTGTTTTATGGCTTATGGTATCATTGCATATGTGAGTTCCTGTATCCTGATTACTTCGGACCCAGTTGATCGATTTACTGAGACTTGGTATGAACATTACACCATTAGAAACTACCATATCTGTGCATATTTTGATTCTTCAGTACCATGAAAATGCAAAGAGGGTGCAGTACCAGCACCACTGAATGAAAATGCTTGACGATTTTCATGGCATCAGATCTTTGACGGAGCTCATGTTTCTTTAGAATATAAAACTAACTGGGAGCCATATGGAATCTGTACATAGTTTTTGGACTGATAACACAAACTAATGTGCCATTGGAGCTCAATGTGTGACATTTGGAATGGAGATTTTTCAGGAAATCTGAATTTATATGAGTACAGATTATGAATAAACTATATCACCAAGTTGTAATAAAAGGACATAGTAAGGAAGAAAAAAACATCCTTACTCTGTAACCAGCCAAGGGCATAGTCAGAGATGGAGGCCGAAATTTTCAGCTTAAGGGTGTGATAATGTGATACCTGCTCAGGGATGTTGCACACCCCAGGCCAATGATAAATGAGTATGGAGCAGTGGTGGAATAATGATAGGAGACAGGAAGGGGCCAACTAAACAATCTCAGAGAAAACCTGCTCCAGTGCCAGTTCATGCACCAGAATCTTTCATGAAGTAACTTGGAATGATTCCCACCATTCCTGCTGGAAGAAAGTACCTAATAACTTGAGATGTGCCTGCTGTACCATTTTATTACTAATTAAATTTTGCCTCTAAAGACAGAATAATTTGCATGAAAAATGTCTTAAGATCTGTCCAAAGTATCTTGATAAATTTTGGAAGCATCAGAACTTGAATGTCCTGTTTACAAAGAAACACAAATTATGATTGACATTCATTTTACTTCCAGAAGATGGAGTTGGGATTTGTGGTTCATCGAAACCCATATCAGTCTCATCTAGATTGGAAGAGGCCATGTTGACATCTAGCTTTGTAGGTGGTGAACTGCATAGTTGTCCTCCTCAGCATACGTTGCGTCATCGCCCGCCTCATATGCTCCCAACCTGTGATAATGGAGCTGAAGATATGGACAACTTGGACGATGTATGTATATTGCATGAAATGAAGAACTGAAAGTACATGTGTATGTTTGTAACTTCATGAAACAGGCTTCTCCTTGCAGCTTCAGAAGTCTGCAAAATGTAACAGTTATATGTAAAGGAGACCATGCAGTGGAGTTATAAAATCATGTAGCACTATTTGTACACCCATTCATGGTGCATATGTTTGATTCATTTATGTTATTGATATGTAATATCACATTATGAAAGTGATTTGAAATTTTTGGCTGACTGCCTTGTCTGTTATGTTTAATAATTGAATTCCTATACACATATTACAGTTTGTGTCTGCATTCTTCATGTGAGTTTGAATTTCATGTTTTAGCATTCATATTTGTATTATTGTATTGAGGAATAAATGACTGAAAAAGGGGTTACCAACCTAGAAGTAACTTAGTGAAGGACAAGAATGGTGATCTTCTTGCAGACTCCCACAACATTTTGAATAGGTGGAAGAACTACTTCTCTCACTTATTGAATGTACATAGGGTCAGTGATGTTAGGGAGATAGAAATACATGCAGTTGAGTCATTAGTACCTGATCCTAGCCCATTTGAGGTTATTGCTATCGCAAAGTTGGAAAATACAAATCACCAGGTAGTGATCAAAATCTGGCAGAGCTGATTCCAGCAGGAGGTGAAATATTACGTTCTAAGATCCATCAGCTAATTAATTCTATTTATAATAAGGAAAAATTTCCAGATCAGTGAAAGGAGTCTATTGTTGTACCAGTTCACTAGAAGAGTCATAAAACTGACTGCAGTAATTATCGAAGGATATCACTGCTATCAACTTTGGATAAAATTTTATCCAATGTTCTTCTCTCAAGGTTAAGTCCATACACAGATGAAGTTATTGTGGATCATCATTGTGGGTTTTGACATAACAGGTATACTGTTGATCAGATCTTTTGCATTCATCAGGTACTGGAGAAAAAATGTGAGTACAATGAGAGAGTACATCAGCTATTTGCAGACTTCAGGGAAGTGTATAATTCAGTTAGGGGGGAAGTAAGTAAAAAGTAAAAGTAAAGGTATCCCTGTAACAGGCCATGGAAGCCCATATGGTTGTGAGATGTTGAGGCTCCCACATTTTAAGACAATCAACTCATAGATGGCAGTATGGTTGTCAGCCTTACACACCAGCCGCCCTTTACCCCCAAGAGAATTCCAAGAATATTCCTGGTACTCATTTCTGTTAGAGGCTGAGTCGACCCCAGGGCCATAGTGCGGCTGGAAGGATTAGGTTAAATTGAAAAAATCCAATGACTTCATTGGGATTCTATTCCATGACCTTTCGGCTTGTGCCTCAACCAACTATGCTACTGCGTGGGGGTTAGAAGGGAAGTATTATACAATATTCTCACAGAGTTTGAAGTACCCATGGAACTAGTTAAGCTGATTAAAATGTGTTTAAACAAAATGTGTAATAATGTCCATATAGGTAAAAATTTGTCTGATAATTTCACTATTCAGAATGGTCTGAAACAAGTGGCTACTTTATCACCAGTGCTTTTCAACTCTTCTTTCAAATATGCCTTTAGGAATGTCCAGGAAACCAGGTCGGACTGAAATTAAATGGGACACATCAGGTGTTGGTCTCTGCTGATGATGTGAATCTACTGGGTAATGTTGTAGATACCATAAAGAAAAACACACAAATTTCAATCTACACTGATAAGGAGGTTGGTGTAGAAGTAAACACAGAGACGACTAGGTATATGTTTCTGTTTTGTCACTGAAATGCAGGGCAAAATCATGACAAAGATAGCTAACAGATGTTTTGAAAATGTGGCATAGTTCAGGTATTTGGGAACAACTATAACAAATCAAAACCTGATTTATGAGGAAATTAAGAGGCGATTGAATTCAGGTAATGCTTGCTACCAATCAGTGCAGAACCTTTTGTCTTCTCATCTGCTGTCTGAAAACATAAAAATTAGAATATACAAAACTGTAATTTTGCTTATGGTTCTCTATGGGTGTGAATCTTGGTCTCTGACATTAAGGGAAGAACATAGACTGAGGGTGTTTGAGAACAGGGTGCTGAGGAGAATATTTGGATCGAAGAGAGAGAAAGTGACAGGAGGTTGGAGTAAACTACATAAGGAGCTTCATAACTTGTACTCTTTGCCAAGCATAATTAGAGTGATCAAGTCAAGGAAGATGATGTGGGCAGGGCATCTACCAAGAATGAGGGAGAAGTGGAATGCATATAGGATATTGGTGGGAAGCCAGAAGGAAAGAGACCACTGGGAAGACCAAGGCATAGGTGGGTGGACAATATTAAATGGATCTCAGAAAGATAGAATGGGATGGTATGTAGTGGATTGATCTGGTTAAGGATAGGGACCAGTGGAGGGCTCTTGTGAACACAGTAATGAACCTTTGAGTTCCATAAAATGCTGGGAAATTCTTGACCAGCTGCAGAATTGGCATCTCCTCAAGAAGGGCTCAGCACCATGATTAAGTAAGTAAGTAAGGGAAGATGTGAACTACTAGGTATCATACTGTCAGTTTCTGTGGGTTTTCTATATACTGATAGTTGTAATCTGTTGTCTTTATGTTGTATTGTAAGATCTAGGAAATTGATGGATTTGTGTAATTCCTTTTCTATAATGAATTTTATAGATGGTTTTAATTTATTGAATTATTAAGTGTGTGTTCTGTTTGTTTCATTTTGGTTATGTATTATATGTAAATCATCAACATATCTGAAATAAGCAGTTATTTGTTGTTCAGTTAGGATTGGATATATTTGTTTGTGTTCCATGTCTTATGTGTATGTTTTGGCTGTTATTGATGATAATGGTGCACCCATGGCTAACCCATCAGTTTGTTTATAATACTGCTGGTTAAATTCAAAATTATTCTGCTCCATCACTGTAGTAAGTATAATATTTTTTGGGGGGTACATCTGTTTTGTTTCTTGGTTATCTTATAGTATGTTGTTAATTATTATATTTATGGCATCAGTGCACATGTTCTCTATGTCAAAGGAACAGATTATGTATCTTTGTTAAGCTTGATGATTTGTGAGTCTGTCATCAGGTGGAAGGAGTTTCAAGTATTGTACATATATTGTATGTAAGAATAGCCTTCTACACACAGTACAGTAAAGAATGTACTAAAGCCCCATATACAAACAGATAAGTGCAACAGAAGTGGCATTTACCAAATGAAATGCCTGGATTATCCACTAAAATGCATAAGACAAATAGGAATGACAGTATCAGATGTAAACAACACATTCAAGCAATGAGAATAATAATAATTTGGGGTAATCAAACCACATATTAAACTCAGGACATACATGGAACTATAATGTACACCATGGTTATTATAAAAACAGGATGAAAAGGAAAGCATTTAAACATTTTAGAAAAATATTACATTTACAGAATCAGTAAAGGTAACCTACTATGAATGAAACACATATTGACACATACAACCCCATGTTTGAGACATTACATGAACTTTACACCAGATGGCATCCCACCCGTTTCACTATGAAATCAGGATAAAAACACGCTAAATACACATACTGGCTGCACGCATGCGACAGATATGGGATAAATTATACAAAGGATATAACAGTGTTTTTACATGTTGCAGATAAAAGAAATCAACATACATACCAACATTAACAAACTACATGAACCACACCTACACCACTGAAAATTATGCTAATAGATCCCACAAGGAGATTGAAGTCATTTTTACTAAATTTAATAGGGCAACCTATTTTAATTTGAATTTTAATTGCAAGTTTAATTATAATTGTAAAATTGAAACAAGCATTGCAGTGAAAAGTTAGCATAATAAGGACACATGATGACCATATATGGCTGAAACCTGTCGTAA
The DNA here is from genome assembly GCF_002891405.2 of Cryptotermes secundus. Lineage (NCBI taxonomy): Eukaryota > Metazoa > Arthropoda > Insecta > Blattodea > Kalotermitidae > Cryptotermes > Cryptotermes secundus. Next base: position 699,816 of record NW_019730587.1, on the reverse strand, counting down.
ATAAACGTTAAAGTGACCATAACAGTCTTGTGATGGAAATATATATCGCTGAAATAATTCGTAGCTGAAGATGGTATCTGTCTTTCTTGCCAGCACTGTTCATGTTTCTGTTTGGCACAGCTTCTCCAGTACCTGGGTTACACAAGTCCAGAATGTTTGGAGAGTCTGGACACCCCTCGTAACATTCCTGCAACTCCTCCTCCGCCACTGACAAGGGAAGCAGAGGAAGACACCATCACCATGGTACTGAACCAACGAAATGCAGAGCAAGAGTACTTACAGCGCCGTTCAGCAGATATCACGTAAGTATGCTACTTACATTTTGGGATTTTCATATTGTATTGCTACATAGTTGTATTATTTCTAAGTAAGAAATTTTCATGGCTTATTTTTGCATTGCTACCATTTTGTTACTACAATTGAATTTTGCAGTGTTTGCATGGATTAATTCTCATTCTGGTAATTAATTAGTAGTTTTCACAGTAGCATAGCTGGTTGAGGCACTATGCTATGAAGTCGAAGGTCATGGGTTTGATTCCTGATGAGGTCAATGGATTTTTCAATTGACCTAATCCTTCCATCTGCACTATGGCCCTGGTTGAGGCCATGCAATAGCTCAAGCAGTTAGTCGCTACCTTCCCACCACGATATCCCGGGTCTGGGCAAGTGGGATTTGTGGTAGACAAAGTGGCGCTGGGACGGGTCTTCTCTGAGTACTTGGGTTTCCCCTGCCAAACTTCATTCCACCAAATTCTCCTTCATCATCATCACCCGGGGCAGGTACAATAGATCAATCAGTGGCCGCCATGCTGAGTGGACCCAGCTGGACTCCACCCCCCCACTAAGCGAATTTAATTTTAAATGGTTCTGGGTGACTCAACTTCTAACAGAAATGAGTACCAGGAATCTTCCTGGGGGTATGATGTGGCCAGCACATAAGGCTGACAACCTCATTGGTATTTGTAAACTGATTTTCTAGAAAATGTAGGAACCCCTAGGTCTCACAACCCTCTGGGCCTCCACGGCCTGTTGCAGGGACAGCTTTACCTTACCTTCTTAGAAATATCATGCTTTTCCACCATTTGCTTTTATTATACATAGGTCGGATAAAAAGTAGTGGCAAGACCTCTACAGTTCTGAAATGCCTTTATTACCTGAGGTAAACACACGTACATTCCTTCAATATAATCGCCCCCCCATGTACCACCTTCTGCCAAATTTGTGGAAGGCATCGTACACCATCAGTGCGTCCCCTTCTGTTGATGTCCAGCAGTGACCGTCCTACAGCATGAATAATCTCCTCTCGTGTGTTGTAACGTGTCCCTCGCAGAGGTTCTTTCATTTTGGCAAAGAGATCATAATCACATGGACTCGTATCGGGCGAGTATAGTGGATGTTGCAGTATCTTCCATCACCAGCAGCGAAGGAGATCCTTGACAGTGTCATGAAGGATGGTGTTGTTCGTTGCCAACAAGTGATGTAGCATTCTCCTGAGTGCTGGACGAAGATCCTTGTGCAAGAAATTGCAGTAGTAGGCAGCGTTTACTGTCTGTCCTTGAGGTACAGTGTGGTGCACTATCACTCCATCAGTGTCATACGCCACAATGACTTGCCTGCTTTCTGTAACGACACTTGAATGCATGGATGATTCCCAGACCTTAAATCCATAACAGGCTGCTACAGTTAGCTGTGAGAAATACAACTTTGATGTTGCTGAGACATGTATTGTTCTTCGGATGGATAGCACACTGATCAGTGAAAAGCAAGATTTTCCAATTTTTATCTTGCAGTTTTCTGTCTAATTGTGTGGGGTAGGCCTCAGATATTTTGGAGGTCATCCAAGAATTTATATTGTCTTCATGTTTTATAGGTAGTCTCTTGACATCCTTGAAGTAATGAGAATTTGACTTGGTTCATCCTGGTCCGTCACACTAGCAGTAGTATAAGAGATTATTTTAAACTCTCGTTCTTTACAAACATTGCGATAGGAGGAGGAGGATCATGATGATGAAAATTGTCTTGGTGGTGGTGATAAGGATAACGTCAATGATGACGATGACGACGACAACAACAATGACAATGACCTGGAAGCATGTTTTTGACATAGGTTGACAATGATATTGTCCTGCCATTTGTTGTTGGTCTCATCTTGCTCTGCCATATGTGTTGCATTTGGTTTCCATAATAAGTTGTCATACATTGCAACAGACAAACTATGCATAGATATTGTTTTGGGGAAGTTGGAGGAACTGTATGATAATCACTGAATAAAGAACAGCATCCCAAATATGGGGCATAATGTTGCATATTTTGGAATTGTGTTCTGTTACTTTATTCTAGAATGCTAGCAGGATGCATGGCAACATTTCCTCACAAGCCATCTCAATCACCATTTCAACACTGCCGGCTACTTTTCTCACAGTTGGGCCTTGCTGGTTGGGAACGTCGTTCTCAGCTTCACTTGCTGTCTAAAAATGAAAAACTGCTGCGAGAACTACGCAATCTTGACACACAGGTAATGTCATGTTTTTTCATTTCATTCTGTATGTATTAAAATCTTCTTATAGCAGTGAGACAGAAGCTCTGAAGCTATGCGATTTTTGATTACCATAGCAAGAAATGTTAAACATTGACATATTGCATGAATATGAGTCATATAAATATGTATAATAGGTCAGTCTTGATCAGTCTTCTGTTCCATTGTATCATTGCAGTCTCTAAATATTGATGATTTTTTGATATGGATATGTGTAATTGCAAAGATAATAGCAAAGATACTTAAAAGGAGAATTGAAAGGAAAATAGAGGATATACTTGGAGAAGAACAGTTTGGATTTAAAGGAACCAGGGATGCAATTGGGATGATGAGAATTATAGCAGAACGAACTTTGGAGATAGATGAAGAACTGTGAGTTTGCTTCATAGACTGGCAGAAGGCATTTGACCATGTAAACTGGACCAAATTAATGCAGATCCTAAAGGAAACAGGTATCGATTGGCGTGAAAGAAGATTGATTAGCAAATTGTACATGGATCAGAAAGTTAGAGTATGACTGGACAGAGGGGAGACAAGAATTGTGCAGATTGGAAGAGGAGTTCGACAAGGATGCTGTTTATCACCAATTCTGTTCAACTTGTACAGCGAATGCCTTACCAAGGAAGCTCTGGATGGGCTCGGTGACTTCAAATTAGGAGGGCAAATTATTCAAACTGTGAAATATGCAGATGACCTTGTGTTAATGGCTAAGGAAGAAACTGTGCTACAGGGCATGATTGATAGACTAATTGAAATTGGAAGGTGCTATGGCATGGAAATGAATGTGGAGAAAACAAAAGTAATGAAAATTTCGAGACAACCAACCCCAGTCACAATAAAGATAGACCAAAAACAACTGGAGAATGTGAAATGTTTTAAATATTTGGGTAGCTTGTTAACAGATGATGGAAGGTGTACTTGTGAAATTAAATCCAGGATTGCCATGGCAAAAGCTGCATTTAGCAAGAAGAAGAATCTTTTTACCAGCAAATTGGACTTAAATTTGAGGAAGAAACTAGTGAAATGCTACATTTGGAGCATAGCTCTGTATGGGGCTGAAACATGGACACTTAGGGCAGTAGATCAGAAACGTCTGGAAAGTTTCGAAATGTGGTGTTGGAGAAGGATGGAGAAGATCAGTTGGACCGATTATGTGAGAAATGAAGAAGTGTTAATTAGAGTCAGTGAGCAGAGGAATATCCTACATGAAATAAGAAAATGGAAGGCTAATTGGATTGGTCATGTTTTACGCAGAAACTGCCTTCTAAAAGAAGTTATTGAAGGAAAGATAGAGGGGCGGATAGAAGTGACAAGAAGACGAGGAAGAAGACGTAAGAAGATGCTGGATGACCTTGGGGACAGAAGAGGATATTTTCATTTGAAGGAGAAAGCTCTAGATTGCATTAAGTGGAGGAATTGTTTTGGAAGAGACTGTGGACCTGTCGTCTTGACAGATTACTGATGATGATGATCAGTTCTGATGGGTGTTTGTGGAAGGGATAATTAAGTGGGCCTATTTTTAAGTGAATTTGACATTAAAAGTTTATTGAATTTTTCATGGGCTTGTGCTTCTCATATCTCACCACTTTGGGAGCAATTGATCTAACCATTTGTATCCAACTAATAATTTTAAAAATTCTAATTTTGTCACTACTGTTTTTCTTTCATTTCACATGTTCTGTTTTACTGCTGTTATCTTATATTTTACATAATTTAAAATATGTGCTAATGAACATTACTTTAACAAAGTGTCTAAATTGTTATATGTATGTATGAAGTCAGCATGGGTTCTGATTTATGATAAACATGTTGATATTTTCAGAGATGTCGGGAAACGCACAAAATTGCTGTTGTATATGTAGCTGAAGGTCAGGAAGACAAGAGTTCTATTCTGTCAAATACATGTGGAAGTCAGGCTTATGAGGAATTCATAGCAGGATTAGCATGGGAGGTAAGTTATAGTCAGAATGTAACAAATTATGACAATTGAGGTTCCCAATGAATATTGCTGTTGCTTGAGATGTGATTGACTTTTAGTCTGGTAGATACTTACTGGTGTATCAAAGGAACGTGCTGCCTTCATATGCAGGGCAGAAGAGTAAAATGAACGTGAAAAGTGTGGATCACTCAGGGTCCGGGTTCCAGTCCTGTTTTTCCAAATTTTCCGTGCTTGGCTTACCCTTCTGTCCTGAACATGGAGGTTGCAGATTTCACTAAAACAGTAAAATCTATCACACTATGTGACATGACATCCAAGAAGATAGTAATCTTTAGTATTGAAGTGTTTACAGTGAAAGTGTTTAATGGAATGAAACATTGCTTCAGGAATGTTTACAATAGTCCCAGTTCCAAGTGTCTTGAATGTAAATTACAACAATCTTCTTCTTCTGATAATGTTGGTAAAATGAAACTTAATGGAAACTTGCCTTTGTAAGAAGGTGTTTCTGGTCTTGATAATAGAATGAAAACTGGTGGTAATTTATCACCAATAAATGGAAACTGTGTGGTGTAAATGGAAGTGTAAAATGTAACATTGTCTACATGGAAAAAATTTGCATAAAACAAGTGCTTGATTATGACACCTTTGTAATGAGCAGTTCTTAATGAGACACAATTTTTTCATTATTTTTTGCACTGTCTGTACTTGGAGTTTCAGCTATGAAGCTTTTTGTACCTGATTTTCCATAAAGGTACTGTTAAAATTTTACTGGACTTTTTGTGATTAGCTGATTGTCCAGTCCAGATGGCCAAGCTTTACTTATTATCAGTACTAATACATTTACTGCTGAGTTAAAATTTTGTCACCAGTATGGTACCATTGGGAGATTTAAAATCACCCAAATTTCTGATGATGATCTCTTATCCCCAAATTAAAGTATGTTTGCTGTCCCTATAGTGGGGGTCACGTGGTAGTGTAGTTGGTTGAGGGGCTATGCTACAAGCTGGAAGGTTGCGGGTTCAAGTCCCAATGCGGTCATTTGATTTTTTTCAGTTGACCTAATCCTTGCAGCCACACTGTGGCCCTGGGGTAGACTCAGCCTCTAACATAAATGAGTACCAGGAGTTAATTAAACAATTTTCCTGGCGAGTAAAGCGCAGCTGGCGTGTAAGGCTGACAAGCTTACGCCATCTCTGAGCCGATTGTCTAGATAATGTGGGGCCCTCGACATCTCACAACTGAGCTGTGTCCCTTGACCCTGTGGGTCAAGAACCCAGTTCTCCTACCCACTTAGACCCGTGAACTCCTGTTCAATATGGGTAAGGGACAGGCTCATAAGAACGACTTGCTTGTACATGATGTACTATGCCTCCCCAAGGTCGAGTGGGGGATCTCGGGAGAGGAAACCCGCTGTCGGCACTATGGGCCAAGCTGGACGGATGTGCTAGTCCGAACTGGTAGGGAATACCCAACCCAAGTATACACAAATACCACTGGCGTTTCCAAACATATAAATAAATGTATATATTGATAACATAAGTATACAGGTGTACTCTGCCTGATGGGCAGGGACTGGTCAAAACATAATCGACAGTTGATGCAGAACCACACTGTGCCTAGCCGCACAGACTCAAGTATGGGCACGCCTCATGGCATCTTTCAACTTCTCTAGGAAAAAACTGTACTCCGGCAAGCCTTAAGGGCACACAAGCCAGTACCTTGGCGAGCCTTAAGGGCACAAGGAAATATACACAGGTTACTTTGCACGCCTGAGGGGCGATCAGCTGTTTAAGCCAACTCAACTCCAAGCAAATTAATTAACTTACGCCACATGGCGTCGTGATGAAAAGGAAACCATCTACAACAGTAAGTCACTTACTGGCGTTTCCAAAATTACAAACACAAGATTAACCTCACGACTTGATGCAACCTTGATCACGTCGTGAGGGCACTCTTCCCCCTTCAGACACTGCACAGGCCGAAGCAGAATTTCACAAGATCAATTCAACATAAACGAAACTAATTTTGGAAGCAGCGATGTTACCTTGCTGAAGCTAACGGTGAGAGAGAACGATGCATTCGTTCTGAGTAAGCAGGAAACCTCACATTGCGTCCAGGAGGGGGGGGACAAGGTCAGCTGACCTGACGTCAGCTAAGACTTTAAGTGGAAAGGAGGAGGAACGGCTCGCATCCTGGTGTTTTGGGGTAGCTTTACTTTACCTCTTCTTGTTCTTCTTCTTCTTCTTCTTGTTCTTCTTCTTCTTCCTCCTCTTCCTCTTCTCTCTCTCTCTCTC
>NW_019730587.1:618892-693031 GCF_002891405.2 Cryptotermes secundus | reverse complement strand
TTTCCCCCCCCCCCCTATAGTACTGGGAGATTTCAAACCACTATTCACTTGCGATGAAAGTTAACACACTCTGTCTACCCTTCCTTGTCCACATTCAAGAATATATGAGAGAATTTACTTGTTCTTGAAGCAGGAGTGCTTAGCTCTGTTTGTACAGAGCCATTCTAATATGTGACTGTAAAACAGTGGTCAACTTCAGGACATTACATAGTCACAATAGGGGATGATAATTTTAAGGCAACAATCAGCATGACTTAACAGCTTCCTGCATATTTTAACTAGTGAGAAATGTCCATCATTTGACATCATCTGAGCTTGATCTTCAGGCCAATAGCTTGTTTCACTGCATAATTTGACATTTGACAAGTGAATGGGAGTTAATTCTTTTATTACTGTGTCACTGCTTTGTGTTGTATAAGTTAAAAAGTGTTCAGCCATAATTATGCTTGAAGTAATGCATCTCTGAAATCGCTGGCTCATCAAAGAATGCAATAGGAATATTATATGGACTGATGTCTTCAACATTATTCACCATTTTTTGGTCAGCTGTTGTTTGTGTGACAGAAATGGACATGGAACTCAGGGAATTGGGATTAGGAATTCATGCTCTTTGAGTGCTTGTAATCAAGATCGGCTACCATGCTTGCTGATGCATCAAGAATGGGACAAAATCCAGCCATTTCATGGCATGCTTAAATATTGAGAACTTTCAGTTTCAATCAGTGGCTTCACTATTTCAAAGAAAAAAGAAAGACTGTATGCACGAAGTGTGTGTGGTGCATTGTCTGTGTTTAGAAATATTGTGTAAGAGAGCGTGCATGTTTTACATAAGGTTTGGTTAAACATTAATTTGTTCATGTGTTATGTCTATCAGACAGGTTCAGTGCCTGTTGCGCCGTTTATTCTTACACATACATGTACAGATTATGGGAGGTATGTGAGTGGGACCTGCTTGCCCTTGGCAGATAGTGGGTGGGACTTAAGCTTGTATAGGACGGCTCTTAACCTGTGGTCAGTTGCAGTGCAAGCCCTTATGCAAGTATAAGAAAATCTTTATCTTCACAGTGTAGGTAATGCTAAAAATATAGAATGTTGATTTTTTTGTGCCTCCATGATAATTACATTAAAAAAAAGAATAATTATGCATGCACATGTTCTTTTTTTCTCTCTCTCTCTCTTTTCCCCTTCTTTTAATATTGTATCTAAATAGAAGTTATGAGATGGACCATTTTTGGAGCAAGCACTTCTGACTTATATTTGGAACATGCCCAGTGAATCTCAGCTGGGACACTGAATATCATGACTATGCTGAGGTAGTACCTAGGAGTTTACATTGCCATTATTATGTTCTGTTTTGTTCTCTACTGTGCTTCCTGGAGTTTATCTGAGAAGGAGCTTCCCTATCATAAATATAAAACGTTGGGTCTAACTGTGCAATATGTGCAAAATACGTTTACTTAAAAATAAGTAAGGAAGAAAGGAAACTGAAAATACATATATATACTGTTCAGTGACAGTATAGTTTGCATACAGGTATATAGCATGATTTTGATCATGAGTACAGAAACATGTGAGGTATGAAAGTGTGCCTCAAATAGAGAAATGTTAGCATCCATTCTGATTTCATTATAAACTGGCCTTTCTCCATAATTCTTATTTGTCTTCCACTCTGAATGGTTTAAATCTTTTTAAGCTGAAATAAGCCTACAGAGTTCACTTGTTTTTATACTGATTTTAATCTCAGCTGGGACACTGTCCCGGATGAAAATTCTTCTGGTTTCCCTCAGCTTCTCCAGATGGTGCTGTCTACTAACACTTCTTTCCATATTATATCCATGTCATCATTCATTATTCCTACTATTCTGAGCTACTAAAAGCAATTATTAAATAAATCACAATTAAACAAAACATACTTCTGTCTATTGGACTTAATGTCTTATTTATTTTAGGTTGAATTGGAATCACATACAGGATTCTTGGGAGGCTTACAACGCAATAAAAGTACTGGAGAAACTGCCCCATATTATGCTACGTCATTCCTAGAAGTGATATTTCACGTAGCTACTAGGATGCCCTCTTCTAGCCAGGAGTCCTTGCTGCAGAAGGTAAATAGTGCACCATATCCTTGTTACCTGTAATTTTTTACCTGTGATATAGTGCATATGTGTGGAAGGTAAAGTTTTCCCTGTGCCTAAGCAGTGTGCAATGGACATATGCTGAAGGCATGGTTATAACGTTTAGTGCATTCTGTGCCTAAGCACCAGAGTGAGTTTAGTGATCCTTTTCATGCTGTTGCTTCTCTGCCATTTGGAGGAATGGTCTGGTGGTACCTTTCTGATACAAGGAATGCAAATCTCAGAGTGGTCTCAACATGTGGTGGTGTAGGAAAAGTGTTACAACAGCCAGAATATCACCTATTTGTGTCTTGCTTGTGTGTCTGCGTCAAGTTATTAATACATTATTTAAGGAATTCTCTACTTTAATTCATTCACTTTCTTCTTCTCTTCTATTTTGATGCTACAACTCGCATAGAGTTTCGGTCTTCACACCCACACCTTTCCACTTGGTCCTGTCCTGGACTGATATCTTCCAGTCTGATACCATCATCTTCTTAATGTCAGCTTTAACATCATCCTCCCATCGTATTTTCGGTCTGCCCACTGGTCTTGTACTTAATGGTTTCCATGACTACATTCTTTGAACTGATCTCTTGGTTGGCATTTGCTCTATGTGGCCAAGCCATGAGAGTCTTTGTGCATGTATAAAATTGTTTATATTTTTATAGTTGATTAACTGATTTAATTCTTAATTTGTTTTCATTCACCAGCTATCATTTTCTTCACTTGGGCCAAAAATTTTTCTTAGAAATTTGCTCTCAAAAACCAGTAATTTATTGATTTCACTTTCTCTCAGTACCCAGGTTTCACAGGCATAAGTAACTACAGGTCTGACCACCGACCAGTATAGTTTAAATTTTGTTCCTCTTGAAATTAATTTACTTTGGAACATACTTTTGTTTGACAATTTCCCTATCCAAATGGTTGTAATACCTGTATGTATGGATTGTTGAATGATAATTAAATGAAAATGAATGAGTAATATTCCTTATTTCCTAGTGCTGTTTTCCCCTTAATATCTTCTTCTGTTGAAGTATCCTCATTAGCTATTGCCCCAAAATATTTAAATCATCTGACTTGACCTATTTTTAAATTTCCAGTCTCTAAATCATCAATTTTATATTGTTTTCTTCTGGTGCATTTCATGTACCTTGTTTTCTTTTCATTGACTACTGATTCATATTTTATGGATTCCCTCTTTAATTTGTTAAAAGCATCAATCATGGCCTGTTTAGTTCTGGCAGTTATTAAAATATCATCTGCATATGCATTACAGTGTTTCAGTTGGTTAGAGACTTTTCCCCTAGTATCAAGCTTTCCTGTTATGTCTATGGCTAAGCTAAAGAGAGTAGAAGACAAAGAATCTCCTTGTTCTACACCCTGTATACCTCAGATTTACTAGAGTACTCATTATTGACGTTCACTGTTGCTTTTGTATCCGTGTTATTAAACTAATCAATATTATTGGCACATCATAATATTTTAGGCTCTCTGATACTTTATCGTACATCCGTCAGCTGAGGCAAAAGCTTGTGTACAATCAATAAATATATTATGCAGTTTAATATTGTACTCATGAGATTTTTCAAAAACTCGTCTAATAATAAATATGTTATCTACGGCAGATCTTCTGGTCTGAAACCCATTTGCACATCTCATAGTTTTTCTTTTACTATTTCAGGAAACAGATTATTTAATAGAACTACAAATATTTTATAGGCTCTATTAGGAAGGGTTATTGGCTGATAGTTGGAGCATTCTGTACGGTCTTCTTTCATATATATATATTGGGCAGATAATTCCTTCAATCCAATCTTAGGTAATTCTTCTTTATTCCATATTAACAGAATTAGATTGTACAGTCTTTGCTTCAGTGTACTTCCTCCATGTTTAATTAGTTCCAAGGGAATGTTATCAGTCCCTGTAGCCTTTTTCAATTTTGAAATGGTTATTATGTTGTCTATTTTTATGTAAGTTGGTGGAGGTAATATATTTTCATCTACCTCTAAGATTTCTTTTCCTTTATTACCTTCAAACTTCTTGTCTGTCTTCATTAAAGTTCTAAAATATTGCTCCCATCTCTCTAATATTCTCTCTTGTTGAGAGTTTAATTTTCCATTTTCATCCTTACAGACCAGTGCACCTGTAGATTTCCCTCTTTGAAAAGACTTGCTATCTTTAAAGAACTTCCTTGCAATATTTTGTGTGCTTCCTCTGTCTGCCTAATCTTGTTTTTAGCCAGATTTTGTGTACACACTTTGTTGGCATCCCTTTTTTTCTTGCTATGTTTTTCTCATTTATTATTGATCTGCATTCTTCATCCCACCATTCATTTCTCAGATGATTTTGCTGGATTCCAGTGGTTTCTGTAGCGGCTTCACTGATAGCTTTTTTAATATTTTCCCATTCTTTCTCTATATCTACTTTTAGATTGTGAAGCTTGTTGTGTAGATTTGATCTATATTGTCTAAGTTTAGCCTGATTTATTTAATTATCAGAGTTCCTTATTTTCTTATCTCTTGTTCCAGTTCCTGGGGTGGTACTGAATTTTTGCTTAATTGCTTTTTTAACGAGAAAATGGTTAGAATCACAGTTTAGTCCACACGTTGATCTGACATCTTCAGCTGCACTCCTTTTCTTTGCATTAATGAGTACATGATCTATTTGATTGACTGTAGCTCCATTAGGAGTTCTCCAAGTACCTTTATGGATTATTTTATGTTGGTGCTGTATGCTGATGATGATGATGATGATCATATTATTCTGAATTGCGAAGTTGCACACCATTTTATCATTCTGGTTTGGAAAGTCATGCAAAGTGTGCACTCCAGATACATGAGAGTAGGCTAGTTCTTTGCCAGTCTTAGCATTTAGGTCCCCAACTATAAATACATATGTTTTGTGGTATTGTCATACACTCTTTGAAGATCATCATAGAACTGTTCCTTGACTCCAGTATCTTTATCTTCACCGTTACATATACACTAGGATTCTCAGTCTTCACCAGTCATCTCCTGATAACAGAATTAAAACAGTCTCACAATGACTAAATCTTCTAATCACACATTGAGACTTCACAGATCGACTTCTAATTCTTCTTCAACTATGAAATTCCTGCCACTATCTCTTACTGACAATTGAACTGCTGTATGCTGTTATATTCTCATTCTCTTGACTCTTGACTGCACAAGTGAATTCACATTATATAGCTGCAGAATGGATGAACACACAGAAAACACAGCTTCTTCTGTTGTTGTGTGATGCCTCTGTTAGGGTTACTATATGATTGCTATTTAGCCAGTTCATTACCACGCTGACTGCTGGCCACTGTTGAGTGATATCACCACGGACACAAAGAAAACACTACTCCACTATTGTTGGCCACGTGTGTGTTGTCTAGCAGTGGAGTTACATGTCACAATATGTTTAGCTGGTTGAATAAAATTTTAAGTGCTCTGGGCATATACAGTGATAAGACATTCCGCGTGCCTGTTTTCAAGTCCTTATTTAGTTCCACAGGTTGTCATGAATTAGATCATTCTGTTTTCATGTTCTTGGATTTCACAATGGTAATTTTTTATGGAGCAGTTTCATCAGCCATGCGTCAAACCTGAAGGACTAGGTCATTCTATTTATGTCTTCCAGTGTCAGGAGTGGCCCAGTTATACCCCAGGAAGTGGGTTCACTTTTCATTATTTTCTATGACCCAACTGTGAAGTATTTTAACCTGCCTCCTCACAGGAAGAAATTTGATATATTGAGCTTTATTATGTGAATATTAGCATGTGCATATTTTATTAATGTCAACTAATTTAAGTGTCAGTATGTAAGTGTGTAATTCAGCCTGCATATATACCTTTCTAATCATTGTGCCAGATTTTGTGAAACATAAAATGTGCAGTTGTGTTACAAGAATATGAATGTTATCATGAATAAATGTCATGTACTCAGTTTATTTCAAGAGCCACTTCACCCAACTGACTAATTGAATTTTACTTATAGTTCTTTGAAAAGTTCTGTTGAAACACAGTACGTGTATATGCACGTATATGTCTGTCAGTACTAGTGAAATGCCATTGAAAGTTCAGTGGAATGTTTGACAGTTCCCTACTCTAGCTGAGGTCTTTATAGACAATTTGTATTAACTGCTGTGGTCATTTGAATAGTTTAGTTTCTTTAGTAATGAAACTGAAATGTTGCCTAAGGGTGAGGGCACACCAAGGAAACTGGCAACTGCAATGCAACAGCAATTTCCAAGAAAAATTACCTACTTGAAGCAGGCAACTGGTTTCGAGATTAGCGGGCACACACTGAAGAAACTTACATTTGATAAGTGGCTCACATCATCTTAAGTTGGTACGTTCTTCCGACGTAATGCATGATTGTATTTTTTAATATCATGCGCTTCTGCAACGGAAGATAATAATACTGATCCTGTCATAATATGGTGTAGTTGAGACTGGTTGAGATGGCTTGAGAAGAGAGGATGATGACCGTAAGGAAAATATTGGGATGTTAATTAATGTCAATTTATTTTAATACAAAAATATCACATTCACATGCAATATGAAATTTTGTCATACAGTGCAACAATTTTAGCAAGATCTGATGATGGCCATATATAACCAAAAAGCACAATAGATTATTGAAGGTCGCAGTGCAGGGGCCGATTTTTATGGCCCACCCCTTACAGACATACATATATAACCGAACCATGTATTGTGGAAGAAGGGTGACTGTATAATAAGTTGTGTTTAAGATGGAATTATATGGGAAATAAATGATATATTATTGTAACAGGATGCTTAAATACAATATAAGAAAAGAAAACACTGGGTGCTTCTGTTCCATGGCAGTTTAAACTGAGGTGCTTTTATTGTTTCAAAAGAACTTAACCTGGATCCAGACTCCTTCATCTCATGAGAAATTCTTTCCCAAGCCAAATCTGTTTTGTCCTGCCTGGCATAGTCTGGGTGGCATTGCATTGCCATTTCCTCAATTTGTACTGCTCCGTTCAGTAACATGTGTTCAGCTCAGGCTGATAACCGTTCTTGGATATTGCAGTTGCTTTGCTGTTGCCAGTTTTCTTGGTGTGACCCCGTCTTAAGAGTTCGGCTTTTATAAAACTGATTATTTCTGTTACAGACACGTCACCTGGGAAATGATGAAGTACACATTGTGTGGTCAGAGCACTCCCGTGATTATAGACGTGGTATCATACCAACTGAATTCTGTGATGTACTTATTGTTATCTACCCCCTTCCTAACAGGCTGTACCGTGTCCAGGTATCTCGAAAGTCCGAGGTATGTGATTATTTACTTTATGTACTCCTTGGGTTACCATGTCCATAAAGCAGTTTAGGTAATGCCACATGCAATTGCACTGAAATGTAATGGCAGTAAGGAACTCCTTTTATGTGTCCTTTACACAAATTACATAAAATGATTACATAACTGCTTGTGTGGCTGTCCATATCTCTCTCTATTTGCGTTTTATTTTTCTCTGAAACTGCTGCTTGAATTCTGATCTGACTTGGTATTAAGGTTTACACCAAAGATTGCTGAACAAATTTAATTTTAAGCCATATTGATTAAATATAAACACTATTTTACATGATGTCCAAGTCAAGCTTGATTGATTTTTTAAGTAAGTTTTATCAGAAAATTTGCCAGTACATTTCTGTATGTGGTATGAATCATGATGATAATGTATGAGATTGTGCTTATGTGGTGTGTGGCTAGCACATAACACATGTTGGATGCAGATTTGATAATTCTGTTGTTAGATTGATCTGCCATCTGTAATCTCTCTTGTCAGTAGCTGTCATCATTTTCATGAAAGATGTTGACTAATGAGAGATTCTGATGGAGGTGATAAGAGTGTCTATATTGTAAAATTCTGCAGTTTTAATTTGTCAAGACAAAGTGGTAATTGTCTTTTTAAGAATTTAAATACTGTGGCACATGGCTAGGAAATATAATTATTTTAAATTTATACCTGTAATTTATTTATGCTTTCTTTGAAATTTTCGGAAACTGTTGCAAGTTTAAGGTCTTTCATTCTGGTCCGTCACACTAACCAATTAACAATCAAGTTTCTTCCGTCAAATGTGACACTTTTTTAAGTTTTCCACCTCGTCAGCACCTGCCTTACATGTTTCGGCTCACCACGGAGCCATCATCAGAGGCATTTATAGTAGAAAAAGAAATCACCAACACACAAAACTTCACTTTGTCCAAGATAGCCACGTTCCAGTTAATTAAAATAATTACAAATAGTTAAAATTACCCAGAATGTCGATTCACTAAAAGTTTTTCACACACCACAGTAGCTTCCTTATTTGATTCGTCGTTAATTCTGTAAAATTATGTTTCGTTATTTGAAGTAAGAATTCTTAAAATCCCTAGAATTCTTTCCCGCTTGGCCCAATCTTTTTGCTTCGGGATGTTGTTGACGTGTGTTGTCTGTCGGTAGTTGATGTTGCTTGTCTGTGTGTTGTGATGCTTGTGTGCTTCTTTTTTAAGTTTTCCACCTCGTCAGCACCTGCCTTACATGTTTCGGCTCACCACGGAGCCATCATCAGAGGCATTTATAGTAGAAAAAGAAATCACCAACACACAAAACTTCACTTTGTCCAAGATAGCCACGTTCCAGTTAATTAAAATAATTACAAATAGTTAAAATTACCCAGAATGTCGGTTCACTAAAAGTTTTTCACACACCACAGTAGCTTCCTTATTTGATTCGTCGTTAATTCTGTAAAATTATGTTTCGTTATTTGAAGTAAGAATTCTTAAAATCCCTAGAATTCTTTCCCGCTTGGCCCAATCTTTTTGCTTCGGGATGTTGTTGGCGTGTGTTGTCTGTCGGTAGTTGATGTTGCTTGTCTGTGTGTTGTGATGCTTGTGTGCTTACGAGGGGGAAAACTTAAAAAAGTGTCACATTTGACGGAAGAAACTTGATTGTTAGTTGTTGCAAGTTTGGTTTGGAGAAACACAAGGACTCTTTAGAAAGTAACCTCCAGTGAGCTATTAACGAAAGAAGCAATGAGAAAACAATTTTATTATATAAAAAATATGTACATAAGTTAAGCTGCTTCTTAAAGCTAGAATTAAGGCACTTGTATCAAGGAATAAGTTTTTGTAAGCCTGTGTCAGAATCTGCCGAGTGTGAGCTCAGCCACATTCTTGACACCTTCTGTCAACTTCTCATTACTGTTGAAGTTCTGTGATTCCAACCAGTTCTTCTGGTAGGTAAACAGGCGGTAGTCACTCGGAGCGAGATCAGCAGCCATATGCAGATGTGCATTGTCATGGAAGAGCATTACACCGGATGTCAGCATTCAATGTCTTGTGTCTTGAATAACCCTACACAATATTTTAGCATTTCACAATACATGTCTGATGTTATTGTGGTCCCTTGTTGCACAAATTCCACCATCACACTCCTTTCCATTCCCAGAAAAGAGCTGCCATCAGCTTTCTGGTAGACAACATTTGTTTATACTTTTTTGCCTTGTTTGGTGAATGTGTGTGCATCCACTGCTTTGACTGTTCTTTGGTTTCAACTTTCCCAAATGGAACCCAGGTTTCATCACCTGTTACCCATACAGTGTGATTGAGAAATTCATTGTCATCTTTGTGGTATCGCTCTAAAAAGTAAAAGTCAGAGTTGAAGTCATTCTCTGTGTTTTGTGTGCACCTGTTGCATTGCTTTTTTTCTTAAGGCTGCTCGTCCCAAGTAGACCATAGATGTATCACCATTTATTTTTCCAGCCTGTGGGGACAGAGCTTTCAAGAGTGGATGGTGCTCCTGCAATGCCACCATGTAAGGCATTGGTAGTCTGTTCTTTTGTTTGGGAGGGACCGATTCCTCCACCCTGCTTTGTAACTTGCTTTTTTGGAGTCAGAGGCAGATCTCTTGCTTCCCAGAAGTAGCTGCTGTTTTGTGTCTTGCTCACTTATGCTATTGCTGAATACCTTGCCTAGTTGTGGTGCTCACATAGTGCAGCAGAGCCATGGTGGGTTGGCTGTCTGATGGCCATGGAAAACTCATAAAGGGCTCACCAAGGATTTGGGTTCCTCTTCTCAACTGAGTGCAGTATGATGAGACCAGCTTACCAAATTAGTCCTCAGTTGCCCCAATAGTCTCCATGCAGATCACTTCTTTAGGGACTCTGTAAGACATTAGAAGCCCAGCCCAGCCCAGCAGAGCAGTAGAAAGGTGCATGGCTTTTATACATGGGGCCTGGTAATAGTGTTGTGCTATGGTCTCTTTATTTTCTTGATTGGCTTTCATCCTTTCTGGATGTGACTTCATCTTGACCTCTGTCATGGCCATCATCTCATTTTGACTTGCATTCATTCTTCTCGACTGGCTTTTAGTTCTACTTGAATGGCCCCTATCTCTTCTGGAAGAGCCTCCATCTTCCCCTGAGTGGCTTCTTTCTTGGCCTTAATACAAGAGTTGGATAAAAAGTAGTGGCAACACTGCTGTAACATAAAAGATGTGCATCATGTGGCACTAGCATTGTCTGTAGCTGATAGCAGAAGTTCAGTTGAAGTAGTGCAGTAAGTGGCTCTGGTTATTTCATTGAGTTGCATTGTGCATTGTCTTGAAGTGCAGGAGCCCAGTTCAAGTGCCCTAAGAACATGTTTATAAAACAAGAACAATGCTCCTGGATAAAAATTGAAGTTGCACAAGGTCATAGTGCACAAAACTGTTGTCAGGGACTGCAAAAAGCATGTGGTGATGCTGCTTTGCCTTATCACACAGTCGCACGATGGGTGAAATTGTTCCGTGAAGGGAGGGGTGCCATTCAGGACAACCCCATGTTGACAACCACACAGTTATCAAATCAAATTATTTCACAGAGGTATCATCATATTTAATCAGTAAGATGACACATTTAATGATATGAAAGGTAATCAAATTGTAATTATCCAATTATAAAATTTGTACCAACAATAAACTAAAATCAGATTATTGGTGAATTTAGTAAAATTTGGACAGTGTTACAAATTGAAAATTTGAATGTACCTTTCGGCTTTTGTTTCTCATATGGTATCAGCAAGGCAGCACAGTAGAGCTCTGTTTCTAAACAACAGAGTGAGAAGCTACTGTAACAGGTTTCTAGCCACAACTCACGTCTTTTTTGTTAGATTCTATTCCAGTCTCTGTGCTCAAGAGCAAAATTCTGAATGGAAAGGCAGCCTCAGAATTGAGTGATATATAAGAGATACACATGAAATGTAACTCGATTTATTTAACCATGTAATTAAAACGTTCTACATATTCAGCAAATTAGATCAAAGTGTGACAGTTCTGATTTGGAGGTGTCAGGTTAAAATCTCAACTGGCACACAGACTATCCTGACTTGATATTTATGTTGTTTTCCTCACTCAATGTTACACAGTCCAAAGTACTGACAGTATCATTAAACTGTAAATAAATAAATAAATATACAGTATATATTGTATATTTAGATTAGATCCTCTGGGAATGCATGGATATAAAGCTTATATTGTTAAATTGCTCTACAAATCCCATGTGAAGACAGTAAGACAGATAGTCTTAATGATAATTTCTTGCATTTTGGGAACCTTTCAATTTGTGTGTGTACACGTGCATCCCCTCTCCCCCTGAAAAGTATGAAGACATAAAGTTGTTGAATTTGTTTTAGGTTCCTTACTTTGGTCCATTATTTAATGAGTCAATTGTAGATGATAAGGTTCTGCCTGGTCTGGTGCGGGCATCAGCCATCGGTGCATCAAGAGCAAAGAGGAGCATGCTGCCTTTCTACCAGAACTAGTAAGTGACAATGTTCTATAATAACGAGGCATGATAAATTTAGTTTTGAAGTGTTATATGAAGTATATTTTAATTTTCTTTTCCAGCACACAAAAAGTCACATTCATTTTGAAGGCAACACCAGAGTTTAGAATTCATCTGTTTTTAACCTCCTTATTTTATAAGAAATAATTCACCTTGGTATCATAACATCTACATGTCTCACTCACTGTAATAACTTCAGCCATTTGATAGAATTTCATGAAACTCTGTAAAAACTGCATGCCATTGAAGACTATCCCACTTTCCTACTTTTACGTTCTCTACCATGTGTAATACCAACCTGGTAGCCACACAAGATTGGAAGGTGCATCCATGTCATATAACCTTTATCATCTATGAGTATGAATTTTAAATTTGCTGGTACATCTTTGAATTTCAGTGTAAGAGTTTATTGTGAATAATGTATTTAAATCTTATAATGGCATTAGCGTTGATAAACAAATGTATTTGATGCATGAGTGATAAAGGATATTGTTTTATGTGTAACTTCTTGAAATTTGAACTGCAGTAGCATGTCTTCGAAAAATACTCATCCTTATCAAAGGTTTTATTTATTTACTTACTTTCGGAATGTAAAGCATAACACCCATGTGAATTCTTATATTTAGCTTTTTGTTTCTTAGTGTAACGAATCATTTCTTACGAAGTTTAGTGGGAAGACTGGTTGTAAGCAAATTTTGATTTATTAACTGATATTTTTGTGGTTATATATCTTATAAAAATAAACTTAAAAAAAAAAGTTAATATGCGGATGTTCATTTGCCATACAGTAGCTCTCCTACCCACAACTATAGCACTACCCAATGTCCTATCTCATGCATTTACCAGTAAAGTAGAGACTAATATTATTTGTAGTTGCGTTGCATTATGCAGGAGGTGGACAAAATAATGGAAACACTAAGAAATTGAGGAATAAAATTTGTTTGTGTTGGCTACATTGAAAGAACTGCAGCTGGCAACACTGAATGTTCTTCCATTTGTTTACACTCTGTAGTGATAAAGTTGACAGATCATTGTTGCGCATTTAGCAGGAGCATCTGTGACAAAACTGCACCATTAATAGGCGTATCAATAGCAACAGTTTTTAAGGTTATGTTTGCATATGCGACTCATTTTTAAGTACTTTTTAAATTTTACAGTGACATAATGGCAAGCAGTGAAATAGATTAACATAAATGGAGCACCTGATGATGGCACTATAGTGCCGAAACGTTGTGAAATAACAAGTGAAATTGAGTGCACTAAAAGACAGACACTACATTCATATCATCGACGAAAATCAGTGCAACAGGACGCTAAAATAAAAAATTATGGGAAGATAACATCAGCGAAGAGGAACAGTGGGCAAAAATCAACACTGACAATGATTTTTTTTTAAAGTCACAGAACTACTGCAACACAACTGAATATTCATCTTGAAGCCCCTTTTTTTCACAAAAACTGTCCGACGTGAGTGTCACAAATCCAACATGCACAGTAAGGCTGCAATTGCTAACGTTCTGATTACTGAAAGTAATGCTCAGATACATAAACGATGGTGTCGTGACCATAAAACCTGGATATCAGACAACTGGAAATGCATGTGTGATAGAGTCAGATGCCTCATCCTTCATGCTGTTCCCTTATCAGGAAGAATTTACGTTTGGAAAACAGCCAAGGAAGCCTACAGTCTGGAATGCCTGGTTCCAACAGTGAAACACAGGGAAGGTTATCATGGTACAATATTCTGTTGGTCCTGTTATTACCCTTTATGGCTGAATTACTGCAAGGGAGTACATGAACAGGTTGGGTAATCTGGTGCATCCCACGAGCCAGACATTTCTGAACAGCAATACATTCACACAACCAGACTGTTCAGTCATGGTTTGAACAGCATGAAGGAGGACTTCAGCATCTTCCATGGCCAGCACAATCGCCAGATTTGAACATTATTGAACCACTCTGGTCAGTCTCAGAGTCTAGATTGAGGAAGAAATTCCCACCTCCAGCATCCCTGAGGCAATTTGAACATGTTCTTCAAGAAAAATAAAATAAAATTCGGCTAGAGGCTGTTCAAACTTTGTACAAGTCCATTTCAAGAAGAATTGCTGCTGTATTGCAGGCAAAAGTGGTCGAACTCCTATATATGAAATATTTGAACTATCAGTCCACAATGCACTCTTCTTGATTGTCTTTTTTGACCATATGTTTAATATTCTGTGGACTTCTTTACTAAACTGTACAGTTGGGTTTCTGTAAGAATTTTTCCCATGCAGGTGGGAGATTCATATAATGGGCACACCCCAACCCCCATACATGCTTGAGAGTTAGGTGTTTACTGCAGATTGGAGTATTTAAACAAAATTAGGCATATTAAGTTCATTTCCAGAAGTTTTTGCTGAACATTGAGTTGAAACATAGAAAGGACAACACACACAGATCAGCTTAGAGGAAAGTATCCTTTGTGAAAGTGGCATGCTCTAATAAAACATGGTAAAGAATCAGTTCTGTAAGTGGAAGGGGTTTACAAGCTTCATGACTGTTAGCTTTCCAAGAATTTCTGTGCACCATGGAGTTATTGTGGTTAATTCCGTGTAAAAGCAGTAATTGTTTTATTTTATTCCTCATATTTTAGCTTTCTATTTTGAGGAGAAAAAATGCATGATCAGCATATTTTTGTGATTCTTTACAGTTATGAAGAGCGTGCTAAGTCTTTGGAGACAGTGGTCCGTAACCACAAGGATGCTACAACATTTGAAGAGTTTACAGCACAGGTTTATTCTCCAGTTCAAGCCACATCGCCCTTCTGTCCAGGTCCAAATCGCTCATCAGGTAGGAAGTACAGACTATAAGCATTAACCTTAGATGAATGGATACTTACAAAACGAGCTCTGTTGCAGTGTTTGGCTCTGTTCTTTGCATTGCTGAAGCGTTTTTCAGTAATAGCAACTGAAATGACTCACTAGCAGACAAGTAACAGTGGTTTTCACTGAAGAAACCATCACTTGCTTGAAGACTGTGATGAAAAATGATGACTTATGATTAATATAGAGAGACAACCAGTTCACCAGGTGGTGCTGCCATCAGTAAATCAGCATGAGGAAGATTTAGTGTCAGTGGGTGCCTCTCATTCCAAAAGAAGGCCTGAAACAGATGTAGTTAGAATGATGCCATCGAATTTGCATTTTCATAATGGTGGCTCTCTCCCAGTTTTTGGTATTGTCACGGGCAGTGACATGAGAATTTGAGCCTGAAACAAAATGCCAGGCAGTGATACAGATGTTTAACAATGATACCTCCTTCCTCCATGAAAGTGAAAAGATATAGAAGTGGTAGAAAGAAGATTGTAGCTTCTTTCTTTTCAACAAAGTCAATAAAATGTTACTGTGCAATATTACAGAAGAATCTGCCTAATCTAAGAGATCAAGAAGCCTCAAGAAATGTGGCCAAAAGCATACCTGAGGCTTCATGACAATAATTATACCTACTCATCTGCCACAATAATGTGTTTGTAAAAGACTGCAGTCCACCTACTCAGCCATTCTGCAGTCAGTGAACTTAATTTTGTTTCCAATCATAAAAGATCTACTTCAGATTTACTGATCTCCAAGCCCACAAAATGCAAGCAGGAGTGAAGCAGTGCCATTATTGCTTGCCAAGATGATTCATGAGAATGCCTGTTGCATAGCATAAGTGGTAGAATATTGTTGCGTGTATTAGTGACTAAAGGCAGTGTTCGGATTGGTAATCGGATTTATCGACTACTTTCATGTCATAACTACAGTTAAGTGTGCTGAGAGTTGTGATAAATAATCAGGGCCACCTTCAAGTCGCAATTGAAGCATTCAACTTGCGACGCCACCACTGAAATAGCATAACTGTTCAGATCTTCCCCCGAAGATTGAAACCACTCAAGAACATACGATGCTAAAGTGGAGATAATCTCTGATCGAATCATACCCCAATTTTGGGTATTTCCTAAACGAGCTCCAAGGATTTGCATAATCCTACCTGATGTTCTACTGACCAGAAGCGCCATAAACTCGGAATCAGAGATTAATTCCAAGTCGAAAACATCCTTCGCATGAATCAGGAATTTCAGAATTTCCTCCGGGTCAGTACCCAACAGCACAGGAATGCCCAAAATTAAATCAGTCACCAATTTCCCTGATGAACAAAAGTATCAATATTTTGCTGAACTGGCTTCGAAACTAATGAAGAATTAGCTGCACTTTGAGAAGGCAACTAGGGTTTGATGGCTGTAGATTTCCACTTAACCCATTTCCTCAAATCATCCAGAGTTATGCTGGTAGACAGACCCAGTTGACTGGCCAACTCCTTCACTTGCTGCTTGCATAAGTCATAGATCCGGGCTAGCGACATGTCGTACCAGCATGAAACACAACAACACAAGTCTCAGTACAGTTAGCAGTACACACACACACACACACAGAGCCAGTGACACCCCGTTCCAGAAATACGTACACCAAAATTATACGCTCTCACTCTAAGGACAGGGACACCACAAGAGAAAAATTCTCAAAATTTTAACCACGCTCTGCTACCATTTGAACCGCCCCTGCCCCTTCTTCTCTCAGTTTACTTATTAGAGCCGTGAAGTCGGGAGAAGCAGCCCATTGTCACTAGCTCTATTGCTGTGTTTACAAGCTCCCCAAGATATTCATGAGGTATCCAAGCAATACGGAGAAGCTACAATGATTCCATGAAAGACCTGAACAAGAAAAAGTGCATCAAGGTGATGTCTGCATTTATGTAAAGATTGCAGACTTAATTTCTCTAAAGCATCAGTATAATTATATGAAATATGAAGGGAAAATCGATAAAAACAGATGGACGCAAACTTCTGCTGGATGCGCTCAAGCTTATTGGCATCAGTCGAGGTGATGGGGTTCCAAACTATTGAGGCATATTCCAACTTGGACTTGACTAAAGTAAAATATAGTATGTACAGACTCTCCAGGGAGGAAAACCTGTAGGTAATGGAGCGAATAAAGCCTAAAAGTTTTATGCATTCAGAAAATATGTAATTAACATGTGTGTGAAAATGTAACTTTGAATCAAAGAAAATACCCAGGTCCTTAATACTGCTGGTGTGTGTAATGATAGCATGACAAAGCTGATACTTGTAGCTCAGAAAATTTGTTTTTCTGGTGTATGATACAACACACGTTTTAGCAATATTAAGTTTCATGTAGTTAGCAGTGCACCAGTCACTTACAGAATTAATGTCAGATTGAAGTAAGAGGCAATCATGTGGAGAGTTAATAATGCGGAAAATCTTTAGATCGTCAGCAAAAATTAGAAATTTACAGTAGTTAACGGAGTCGCATAGGTCATTTATAAATATGTTGAAAAGAAAAGGCCCCAGAACAGAGCCTTGTGGCACACCAGACGTTACATGAAAAGGCAGGGAGAGAGTGCCAGAAACACAAACCCGTGATTGTCTGTTGGCTAAGTAACTGCGAAACCAGCTATCATAAGCATCAGAGAATATGATGGAGCTTAATTTATGCAAGAGCATATTATGAGGGACGAGGTCAAAAGCATTAGAAAGATCAAAATAGACGGCATCAGCTTGATGCTGACCACGGACAACAGGTGTCAAGAAGTTGAGAAACGTCACCAAATTGGTAACTGTATGTTTAGTTCTGGTAATGCCATGTTGGTTAGAATTAAATTTAGTGAAATGAGAAACATGATCATGAATAATGAATTCAAACAATTTAGATAAATTACTGAGAATAGAAATAGGCCTGTAGTTGCTCACAGCAGCATGATTGCCTCTTTTAAATACTGGTACAACAGCAGATTCTTTCCATGCAGCAGGAAAATACTGCTGCGTCAGGCTCAAGTTAAATATATGCCTAAGTATAGGAATAAAAATACCTGCACAACCTTTGATGATAAAACCAGGAATACCGTCAAGCCCAACAGATTTTGATGGTTTTAGTATATTGATGGCTTTGTAGACATTGGCATCAGAAATGGGGGCAAGGGATAAAAATTCAGAAGATTATGAGAGAGGGTGAATGACCTTACAGCAGTGGTTATTGTAAACAGATTGAAAGTGCTTAGCGAATGCATCAGCAACAGCTTCGGGCTGGACTAGGTGTGTACCATCTACTTCTAGATGAATGGAACTGGATCTATATTTTCTGAAATTAGACACGTATTTCCAGAAATATTGGGGCTGTGACTTTAAATTGTTATCAACTGACTTCAACCACCTAAGCCTGTCGAACTTGGTGGTGTTTTTAACTAATTTTCGATAATAGGCGAACCTGTCTTAAAAGAATTAGGATTCTTTTTAAAATGACGGTGGAAACAATTTTTCTTGGTGATGTAATACCTTAAGGTATAGGAGAACCAGTGAGGGAATTTAGACTTGCAGCAATACCCACAAGGAATTGCCTGCTCCATGGCACTTCTGACAGCAACACTGAAGCTGGCGACTGCTACGTCAACATAAGAGGTTTCATACACACTTGACCAATCATAAGTTTGGTTAGGAAACAGATTGTGATGATAATAATAATAATAGTAATAGTAATAACAATGTCATTGTTGTTGTTGTTGTTGTTGTTGTTGTTGTTGTTGTTAGTGCGGTGAGACCGAGTCCACTTTTTACTGTGGCCACTATTTGCCTATTGTACCAGCCCCAGATGATAGATGATGGTGACTGTGGATTACTTGGTGGAATCAATGGGCAGAAGAAACTGAAGTATTCAGAGAAAACCTGCCCCAGTGCCACTTTGTCCACCACAAATACCACATGACCTTACCTGGGTTCGAACCTGCACTGCCATGATAGGAAGCCAGCGACTGACTAACTGCCTGAGCTATGGCATGGCCTTAACATGCACCAATGATCTTTCCTCTTTCAAAATCAGATAGTTCTCCCATTTTCCAGTTCTTTCACATGGACTGTCACCCAGCGTAATCACAAATGCACTGACATGAGCACTACTGAGTGTAAACAAATGGAAGAAGAACATTCACTGTCGCCAACTGAAGTTCTTTCAATATAGCCAACACAAATTCTATTCCTCAGTTTGTTAGTGTTCCCATTATTTTTCCACCCCCTCTACATATTGAATAATCAGAATAACTAATGATATTGTCACATGTTGGGTATGTGATGCAACAAATAACTTCACGCTGCAGGAGTTCCATCTTCTGCTGTGAGTCCATTTGCTTTTTTGCAGGATAACACTTGATGTACTCATAAATTCGATTATTTGTCGAGGTGTGTTGAAGTTTGTAAACCAATTCTGACACCAGTTGTCATGTGTTGGGTAGGTGACTATATATATTGAAGAGAAAAAACATACTTATGGAAAGTCACCAAAACTGCATCACATCTACATATTCAATCTAATCACATGAGTAAAAACTAATTCCTGTGTGGAAACAAAATAAATCAACCCCCAAAACATATACAAAATATACAAAGAAATTATGAATGCCAATTAATAAAATCACCTGATTTATTTACAGTATGAACTTCCAAATCCACTACTAATTCACATCTACAATAGACAAGGCTACTGCTGACTAGGTACTACACATCTATACAAGACATAAGTAGCCACCCATGATATCAAAAAATTACAACTCACACACACACACACACACACACACAGGTTCTCTTCTATTTTCAGGCAAACCTCAAGGAAAACCTGACAAATCATATCACAGAGATATATTGTATTCTACTCTGTTTTATCAATTTTATTCAACCACTTTTAATAATTAACATTTTAGTTCTCAACTTTTAACCTTATCATATCACAGGAAAGTCAAAAATACACACCCAAAGTTAAGAAATTTGATATTTAATTCACAGTGTTCACTAATATGGATTTGTATTAGTCCAGCAATTCAGTGATGGCAGTTATGTGTTTAGTGTAATCACCTGATGATAATCACACCGATCGAAACATGTGTAGAAAATGAAACAGTATTAACATGTTAATGTTAGTTTTATTTACTTACAAAGTGTTGTTGTTATGGCCACATTAACAGCCCCTTTGGGATGAAAACAGTAAAGAAGACATAGCAGTGTTTGTAAGAGTAAAAATTCTGACACTTGGCACTTGTGGGGTTTTCTTCTGTTTGCTTCAGTATGCATAGTAGCTTATGTACATTTTATATGCACACATTGCATTTTATTCAGTAATTTGGTTCGTCACTTACTTCAAGCACTACTTTTAGGCTGTTCTTTGTAATGAAATTGACATGAAATAAATTTATTCATCAAAGTGCACATGATACCCAGTTGTGGAATCACTGCTATGAATGGTTACATGAATGGAAGTACAGTCCTTAACATTCACAGCTGTAGACATCTGACTCACTTGTAGCATGCACAATAATGATCATGAGTAGTACTAAGCCAAGTTCCAATCTCATGCATGCACCTTGCACCCTATATATGTAGATAGTTTCATCATCACATTTGAATCGTTGCTGCCCATGTGTTGGCAGGCACTTCATTGAGTTCTCGTAGCCCTGAGCCAAGTAGTACGACTGCATCGAGCTCTACCTTGGCTGCGGCATTGCTTGATTCTCACCAGCATCGATATGGCTACTGCAACAGTAATGCCACAGGTCAAGACAGCCGTGTGCGGGGTGCGTGCATATCAACAAGTGATATATTGAGTGAAGAATATCTCTTATCCTAGTGATATTTTTCACTTCTAAAATCACATTCACGTCATAAAGTATGAAAAATTTTTTGGAGAGCAGTAGGTAAAGGACACTTTTGTAACGGAATAAACAGAATCTATAGTAGTCTTACTCTAAACTGAATACTGTGAGTTTTAATAGTTTTATTATTAATTTGTTCTTGTGTTTTTACACAGTGCATTTGTGGACAGTGTTGCCAACATTTTGGGGGTACATGCTGCCGTTGTCTTCAGGGGTTAAAGTGTGTAGGTTTGTGAGTTTCTGTTTATATATATATAATTCTGTTTTGATCAGGAATGGAGGATGGGTGTGATAGAACAGTGTTGGTGCCTTGTGTAGGATGGTCCCAGTGGACTGGGAAAGTTATGCAGACAGCATATTTAAGGGCCCAGGAATGCATCAAAATTCTGACAGCCACTGATGCTTTTGAATTGTCACCCATCCAAGTGTTCATCAGGCAAAACGTTTTTTTTTAACATTTATCTGTGAATCAACCAGTATGGAAAGTGGTGGGAAGGTAATCATTGGTCGACAGTAGGTTTCCACAGGGACAGGAAGGAATGAGCAACCGTGAAGAAGAGCTGACTGGGAAAGTTTGTGCATGGAGCCCTTTATAGTGTCCAGGAATCCATCAAAAATCCTCTTGGCAACTGATGTTCACAAGCAGTCACCATCCAGGCACTCATCTGCAAGATATTTCTTAATGTTTTCTTTTTTTCTGTGGGTCAAGCAGCATGGAGAATGGTGGGGAAAAGACCATGACTTTGTCAGTAGTTTTTCACAGGGACAGAAACCTACTGTCAGCTCGCAGTAATCTCCCTGCCATTCTTCATGAATTAAATGTTATGCAGTGTTTTGCCTTATGAGCACTTGCATGGTGACCACTCAATACGTTATTTGCCACAGGGATTTTTGTTGGATTTCTGGGCCCTTAAAAGGACCATATGCACAAACTTTCCCAGTCTGCTCTTCTATGTACTTTCTCCTTCTTCCTGCCCCTGTGGAAACCTGCTGTCAACCCATGTTGATTTTCCTGCCACTTCCTATGGTGGTTGGCTCACAGAGAAAGTTGAGAAAAATGTTGCCTGATGAAATCTTAGATGGGTGGCTGCTCAAAAGTATCGTTTGCTGATGGGAATTTGATGCCAGGCCACCGTTCCTGCTGACATAGATGTGGCACCAATTCCCACTTTGCCCCCCTTCCACTATTTCTAGTCAATACAGTTCTGTGTATAGATGGCGACTCATCCACATACTTCACCCTTGAAGATGGAAGCAGCATATACCTCAGAAATGTCAGCAACATCACCCACAACAGCATGGTGTACAAATCTAAGAATATCAATAATTTACCACCATGACAGCGTAGAATCAGTAATAAGGTTTAAGAGTGATATTTTCCTATTTCATAAGGCAAGACATTCTTATGTATCAACAAATTTGTCTGTGTCCCCTCTCCTCAACAACTTTTTGGATGGATTTTCATGAAATTTGGTATAGACATCTTATGATTAGAGGTTACATGTGGGAGTACTGAAGAAGTTGGTCTAGGGGTTATGCTGTAAACTTTCATTCAGGGGTAATTTGTTCAAATCTTGGGTGAGGCATCAGAAATCCTGTCTGAGGTGTCCTGTGGTTTTTCTCAGTTCCTCCAAGCAATTGCTGGGTAGTACCCTAATTAGACCGTGAGCACTTCATACCAAATATTTGCCAATTCATCAGACACCCTCCAGTCCGATGCTATATATTCAACATCGTTAAATAGGCCAAAAGAATAGGCATGAAAGTGACATGGACACTACTAAACGTAATTTCCAAATCTTGTAAATAATAGGAGCACTATTTTCTTCCATGAGGAAAGGATAGGCTTGTGAAATTGCCATACTTTCTGTGTATCTGTATGTTTGTGACTTCCAATTTCAACTTTTGAACTAGTTGACCAGTTAAATTAAAATATGGTGTAAATGTTATGTCAATAAAGGCCAGTGCAACAGGACGCTAAAATAGAACATTAAGAACATGGTGGATGTACAAACTTGTGAGGTGGAAGTGACAACTAGTGTAACTTAATCAAGGGGCTTTAAATTACATATGGTAATGTATGTAGGTGCCGGTCACAGTAGCAGAGCGGTCTAAGGCATGCACTGTCTTCGCTCACTCGGAAGCCGGGATCGTGGGTTTGAATCCCACTCTGGGCATGGATGTTTGTGTGCATTTTTCTGTGTTTGTCTACAGGTAGAGGCCTTGCGACGAGCTGATCACTCGCCCAAGGAGTCCTACCGAATGTGTAAGATCTAGAAAAACCGAAGTGAACGGAGTTCATGGAGGTAGGCCTAGGCCCACTGGGGCTGTAGTGCCAAGGAAAAAAAATGTACGTAGGTAAGTCAGTAAGTAAGTTACAAATGAATTTAGAACTTAAACAAATAAGAGTACAGATTTGAAAAATTCTTTTATTTCTCAACATAATCTCCCTGTACATCGAGGCTCTTGTCCCATTGTTTCACAAGTTCTATATCCATTTGTAACTTACTTATTGACTTACCCTCATATATGTGTAGCTGTTTAACATACTTCTTTTGCAGAATATGAAACAGCAAAATGGCAATGCATGAAGTCCATATATAATTTTGGTTTAATAGCAATACTTATCAAACCACTTAAATTAGGCACGTGAAATTTGGAATAAAGATGTATCATACAGATGCCTACATTTATACATGTATATTACTTGTTCTCATAAGACATTAATTGCAAATATGTCACATGTTGGGTGTTTGTAATGCGACAAATAACTTCACACCATTTTGGATCTTAGCAAATTTATTGCACACTCACTCTTACACTTACACAATTCACAATTTCATTGTCCCATTTACTGCTTCTGCTGTAGTCACTTCCATTCACGTGATACAACTCGACTCGTAGCTGCTGGAGTTCTTACCGAATACTGCTCTTAACACTCTCTCTCTGTGGTTCAACACTGACAAATACTCCTCGTCATGTAGCTTCCTCACTGACAACACAGGAAACAGTTACGTGATAGTTATCACTGTTGCGTGACATCACGTTTACCAATTGCCTAGCAATAGTCTCTGCACAGACTGCCCTGTTGTATGACATCACAGCCTATTGGGGAGGGGTGTTTACCAAGCATTGCATAGTTACAGGATGAGTGGGGTATGTGACGTCACTCACACTTCCTATTGTTCAATCCAAGCGTTCCCAGAGTTGTCACCTAGCAACACGCCTATACAATCCGCAACTCTCACGTTGTGCGCATGCCCCGAGGCCTCTGTGGCTCAACAGTTCCTCCATAGAGCCAATACGCCACATTGCTCCCTCCTTAAGGCTGTTCGTCCCAAATAGCCTAACGGTACATTCCTGTTCCTTTTCTTTCAAGGCTGTGCTTGCTGTGTCTTCTTTTGGTTCAGCTACTTCTCTTGCCGCGACTATTCTCCGGCCGTTACGTCCGCTACCTTCTTATGATTGTTCGTCCCAAACAGCCTAACAGTTCATGGAACGTATTATCGTATTTTACATTAATTTATATGGGAAAAATTGTTTTGTTTNTCTAGATCGCATTAAGTGGAGGAATTGTTTTGAAAGAGACTGTGGACCTGTCGTCTTGACAGATTACTGATGATGATGATGATATATATATCAGTAAGTCAATCAGTTCGCCATACCTCAAGCGGTTAGTCGCTGGCTTTCCACCACGGTGGCCTGGGTTCCGTCCTGGGTTTGGTCAAGTGGGATTTGTGGTGGACAAAGTGGCGCTGGGGCAGGTTTTCTCCGAGTACTTTGGTTTCCCCTGCCAATCTTCATTCCATCAGTTGCTCCACAATCACCCTCACCTATCATTTTGGGCTGGTACAATAGGCCAGAAGTGGCCACAGTACAAGGGACTTAGTCCCACCCAACTAGCATTAAAAAAATAAAAAGTCCATCAGTTTATTATATTGAACTGCTTTGGCCGTGGTTGACCATCATCAGGTGTGTACATATATAGTCATGAATATATTGTGTTTTATATTGCTGAATATATAATTAAAATGGATCCATTTTTTGTCGTAAAGTTAAAAGTTTTCCAAAGAATGTGTTAAAGATATTAAAATTATAAAATTGTAAAATGTATATATATATAGCATGCGGAAGCATGAATATATGGAAAGGTAATTTGGAGTGTGTTTTGTGTTTATGTGAATTTACATATTATATTCATACATTGTATGTAGATGGTATATCTATTACTATAGTATAGTTGGAATATCATGTTGTCTTCCATGTGTCCAGCTGATATACATGGTGCAATCAGAAAGTACCCGAAATTTGAATTTTGCACGCGAATGGTTATGAGTACATCGAAATACCGCTGGGTGTCTCCCCACACACCCTTCTTGAATCAGTGTGGCAAGCGGCGTCGAGTTGAGTGGTTGGGTTTATTGTTGGTGAACTTCTTTCCATTGTTGTGTTTCCGTGAGTTTGCAGTTTTGTGATTAAAATCAAGTTGATGGGGCGAAGATTTGATACAGTTGAGGAAATTCAAGCAGACGGTACTAAACACCCTAACAAAGAAAGACTTCCAGGATGCATTTGAAAAGTGGCAGAAATGCTAGGATCGGTGTATGCGCTCCCAAGGGGACTACTTTCAAGGTGATGGTGCAGAATAAGATCTAGGTAAGATGTAATAGTTTTTATTATTATATTTCGGGAACTTCTGGATAGCACCACATATATCTGTAATATATAAGGAAAGTCATAAAATATTTATTTTTGTTATAATTTTAAATTTCTGGTGGTTTTCTTACTTACATTGTTACATGTAGGTGCTGTAGGAAATGTTGATCTGTAGTACTAGCAAGTTACATAGTACTTTGGTATGGTTGTTGAATTCAGTACTTTTATATTAATGGACTTCCTATAATTAATAATAGGTTATGCTGTTGACGATGATGGTATGGTATCTGTGTGGATCAGATGTATTATGTGTGTATGGTTTACTTTCTGTGAATATGGATATTTAGTGTATTGTCTGTACATTTTGTGAACTGGATTTGTTCTGAAATATGAACTATACTATAATGTAACTTCGATATGGTGTAAAGATTAAATTCTTCAATTCTGATTTAATGTTTAAGTATGTCCTCTTGCATTGAATGTTTACCTGTTTGTAGTATGTTTCATGATGCGACTTGTTTGGATGGTGGTGAATGACTGAAGTGTGTGTGTTAAGGGTTGTATTGTACAGTGCAGGTGATAAAGGGGTATGTGGTGTGGGTGCTGGAAGATGGAGGGGTAAGTTCCATCAGGAAACATGCTACTGACTGGTAACCACATAATGCGATAGGACAGGACATACTTAAACACTGAATTAAAATCCAAGAATTTAATCTTTACACCACATCAAAGGTACACTATAATACATCTCATATTTCATAAAAAAAATCCTTATCACAGAGAAACCACAATGCAATACACCCCCATTGCACTAAGTATCCATGTTCACAGTATGTAAACCACACACATATATAAACCTAATTCATACCAGTACCAGAAACACATATGACATCATAAACTGTTATTAATTACAGGAAATCCATCAATCTTAATGTACTGACTTCCAACAGCCATACCGAAGTACTGTGTAACTTCCTAATACTGTATATCAGCATTTCCCATGGCATCTACATCTAAGGAAAAAAATGCCAGATATTCAAGATCATAATAGACTTAATAATAATAAATTTTATGACTTTCCTTCTATATTATACGTAGGTCGTACCGAAAGTCATGAGCAACTTCTTTTGCATGCAACCTGGGAACAGCAGACGAAAGAGAGTATGGTGGTAGGTGGAACCAGCTGTTGTGTTAACCTTGAGTGTCTTGTGATGTCAATAGCTTGCATCATGTGACCAGTATCACTCCCAACAAAATGGCCGACAACGATATGTTGTTTCACCACAGTGCTGTCATCGAATATCTTGTGAAAGAGGAAATCCCTGCTGCAGAAATTCACCAGAGACTTCAGCGTGCTTATAGAAGTGTGTGCATGGGTGCCAGCAGTGTTCGAAAATGGCTGAAAAATTTTAAAGACGGGAACACCAGCATCGAAGATGAGCCTCAGAGCGGTCGTCCTCGAACAGCCTCAACTGAACGCAACAAGGAAAGAGTGGATGAGATCATTCAAGATGACAGGCATGTGACTGTGAACACAATAGCCCGAAAACTTGGAATAGGGCACAGTGCAGTACAGGAGATGATTGAAAGCTTGGGCTATAGGAAAGTTTGTGCTTGTTGGGTCCCACGGTTATTGACCGAAGGCCACAAAGGTCAGCGAAAAGCCATCACCTCAGAACTGCTGCAGAGATATTGACACGAAGGTGGTGATTCTTTGCTCTGTATTGTGACAGGTGACGAAAGCTGGTTTCACCATTTTGAGTCTGAAACAAAACGGCAGAGTATGGAATGGCACCATTTGCATTCTCCATCAAAGAAGAAGGCAAAGACAGTGCCATCAGCTGTGAAGGTGATGGGCACAGTCATCTGGGATGCAGAGGGGTTTATGCTGGCTGAATTCCTGGAACCTGGGTAGATCATCAATGCTGCTCATTATGTCCAGACGCTGCACAAGCTCTGTCATGCATTGCGCGATAAACGTCCAGGACAAAACATCATCATCCTGCATGACAACGCTCGCCTCACATTGGAAGCAATTGCAAAGATGGGGTGAGAAGTTCCACGCCCCTCCTATAGGCCTGATTTGGCCCCCTCCGACTACCATCTTTTCGGGTTTGTGAAGGATCAGCTGCGTGGACAACGTTTTGAGACAAGGGAGGCAGTTCAGATAGCAGTGTGTCAGTGTCTTCTGATGGCTGGAACGGAATTTTACAGAAAGGGAATTTTCAAACTCCCAGAACGCTGGGAGAAATGTGTACAAAGAAGTGGTGATTATGTGGAAAAGTAAAGAAAGGTCTGTAGATTGAGGCGGTGTATTTCGTTTGTCAATGATAAAGCATGTTACTTTACAAAAAATTGTTGCTCATGACTTTCAGTACCACCCTCATAGATACGTATGAGCTGAACACGTGGTAGACAACCTGATATTCCAACTACACAATATTAAGATGAGGGGCAGTCAATACATAGGTCACAAATGGAAGTAAAACAGCTTCAATGAACATAATAGGTTTTCTATATGTGTCAGTAGGTAGCAGCACAGTCCAGCTTCATATCAGTTTAGGTGGCAGAGTGCATGCTTATGTTTAGAGACTGGTTTCATTAGTCAAAATGGTGACCATGCTTGACGTATGTACTACCAAACATCAGTGTTTTGTGTGCAAAAGGACTATTTAAAGATATTCATAAAGAAATGTTTTCTCTTTATTTGTTGCATAACACAGTTCACAACTGAGTGGCAAACGTTTCAGTGATGACGGAAAGGTTGAAACAAGTGTGCGGAAGTCGCTGACATAACAGTCAAAAGACTTCTATGCTATGGGTTTCAGTGCACTGGAAAAGCAGTGGGTCAAGTGCATCAATGTTGGTGGAGGATATATAGAGAAATATCCCCTCCCCCAGGTCTGAATATCTATTTAGTAGTTTATATCTATTTTTGACCTATTTACTGACTCTTCCTTGTACTAATACCAACTGCATATAATAAATTATGGCATATTTGCTCAAGGCAGAATTGTGAAGCCACCAGGGATAGCCATTGCTAGGGAATTGCTCTGCAAACAAAGGCTGTTGCTAGGCATTGGCTCAGTAGCAAGCACATGGTCACCCTAACAGACGTGAATGCAGCAAAGGAGTAATGAGTAATGGTGGAAAGCAGTGTTTTGTACGTCGTCCATGCTGAGATATTATAAGGAGGACTAGTTGAGTTGTGAGTTAGTGGAATTGAGTACAGGAAGCTGAGCTGTTGCAATTAGTGAGAGTTAGTGAAAAAAAGAAACTTGAATGTACACCAAGATGGCAGACGTTCCAATACTAGGATTCTGGAAGTATTGAACACAGAAGCCAGAATCGCTGAAATCTGAATGTCATGCCATCATGGAAAATACCAAGAAGCAGCTTCTGTAATGCAACAGGTATATGAAGCACTCAATGACATTGAGGACCTTGCTGAATGCATGCTGGCTAAAGTGGGGACAAGTTCTGAGTGGACCTCTATTGTGAATAGTATGGAGGAGAACACAGTAAACTTTTGCAAAGCTCTAGATGGATAGCCACTATTTAGTGATCTTCACGACATGTAAGGGGTAATATTGAATGAACTGAAGGATATCCTGAAGATGGATGCACAGGACAGATAAAGTAGTGCTGTGAACAAAAGCTCAGAGGATTCAATGGGCCAGGATGACAATTTCCAGGAAGTAAAGAGACATAAGAGGCATATCTCTAATATTACCTCGCAGACAGCCAAGAAGTCGACTAAAACAGTCCCAACATCTGCAGCTGTCAAGATGCCTTCAATAGCAGTGTTAACTTTTAAACTCGTCACACCTCTCAGAACTACTAACATTGACATGAAAGCTACTGAAGCAGAGAACTCACTACTGGAACAGGAGGCTTTGAGAAAACAAGGTTGATCACCACCAATAGTGATGACTTCTACCACAAACCTCATTCTCCTCCAAAGCAACTTAAAAGACATGTCAAAGGAGAGTATGAGTTCCAAAATTCACAATATGGAACCTGTATCATAACAAAATATAATGGCAGACTATTCAACCATGAAATCATACCTGGAAAAAATAATTTATCTTCCCCCCAAATTCTGAAGAACCCATAAAGTCAGTAGTACACCACCTTCCACCAGACATGTCAGCAGAGATATTAACTATAGGACTAAAAATGGATCCATTTTAGTTTTATGTTCGGCAATAAAACACAATGTAGTAATGACTATATATGTACACACCTGATGATGGTTAACCGCGACTGAAACATGTAGTGTTCAGTATAATAAACTGATCGACTTATTGACATATTCAATTCAGTTGCATATTATATACAGAAGAATCAATATGTCATGCAATGGCAATAATACCCCTGAATCTGTATACGCAGCAAGATGCATAGGTTAAAACTAATCATGCTGTGTACATTTCTCAATGATTAAAACTAGGAATGGGTAAGCTGTGTACAGCTCGATTCCAGGTAAATGCTGGCATAGTGCCTTGATATAGGTCATGACAATTTCCTTCCATGTCCTTTCCATTCAGCAATTGATAAAGCATTGTAAAATAAACCAAGAACCCTGTGTTCATTTACATTTACATTGTTAGTGTTCAAACTTGCACATTTTAAATGGTTTTCCAAAATTATAATATAAAGAAGACCACAGTTTTGTTTATGTTGTAAAATTCATATTTCCTTGATTTTACACTTCCTTAGTTTAACATATATTTTAGGCCATCCCTTAAAAAGTTTAAAATCTAGGCTTCACTGTATTTCTCTATCAACATTTGAATTCAATATCTCAAAATTGCAAAACATATTTTACTAATCAGCCAGTTTGTGTCTTATATATGCAGTTGGTTAATGTGTGTTCCAGGAACAGATGGAATTCGAGTGTGGTTTGCAAACAATGAATCTGCTTCATCTGACACTGCTTTACATGGTATTTCTCCTCGACCCCTCAAGAAACTTTCATTCAAGACCACAGCCCGGAGATCTCTTACTACAAAGTCAGAATCAATTTCTCTGACACCACCTGACAGCCCCACAACTAGAAAATCAAAATAGTTCTACACCAGACTTCAATCTGTGTATATAACATAAACTAAGGGAGAATTAGTGTTCTCTCCTCCTCATAGACATTAAGTTTTTATCATAGTGCATATTGCAGAATGAAGGAAATCCATTTCTTAGGTACAAATACATACTTGATCGCAGTTTAAAGTATCGAGTGTTACTTTTAAGTCTGCTGCATAGATTTGATAGTGAATTTGTTAAATTCATATGCAGAGGATCCAGAAAGGCAATGCCAGTTGATTTCTGGAACTTTTCTAAGGATATATGGTTATCACATTTTGTCACTCAGTACCATCTTTATTGTGGTCTGGCACATTGTTTTAGCATTTATATATTACACATGCAGGACCAGAATATTAATTTTTAACATAATGTGTGTTATCACATAGTATGAATATATGTATGTACCATTTCCATATTGTAAGACATGCGTTGTAATTTATACTTGACATATTACTGGGTAATGGGTACATCTGTCTTTGTGTCTGACTTGACTTGCTTATGCAAAAATATTTAGAGGCATAAACATTGCTACCAAAAAGCAAGTTATCTATCCACTTGCCCATATTCCCTGGTGTACTTCATAAACATAGTTATATTTTTTAATCTGGCTTTTGTTAACAATCCTGTGGCAAGTGGGTGAGTATATTTCTGAGTCCTGGTCACAAGTATAAAATACTTGGAAGAAGAAATGACTATTGCATGTTGCATTTCCAAGCCTGCATAAACAAAAACAAGAAGAAGTTTTGTACTAAAGTGCTGTAAATAAGTTTGAGTAATCATACATAATATGTTATTCCACCATAAATAGATGGAAATTTTCTATACTTAAATAAGACTAATGATGTGAAAGATGTGTGTATTGATGAGTATGAGTGAATGGACGGTGTGTATGGTTGGATGGACAGAAATGTGGACACCATATTAATTTATTCTGTGGAGAAAGTAGTTTCAGTTTTATTACTGATGTAATCCGTAATACTATTTAATTTTCAGTAGCAGGTGACAAGATTTTTGAGGAAAATTCTGGAACTAATTTTAATGTAAATTTTGGTATTCTTAGTGCTTCTTAACTTGTCATAATTCTTAAATATTTATAATATATCTGAGTACCAGTGGCAGATATACCATTATACTTATATGTTGGTCCCTGGTTCCACCTAGGTTTATAAGTTCCAAGATGTACATGAGAACTTCTTCTGTTTCAATGGATTATTTCTTTTAACAACTGTTGACTGTTGAAACATCTTCATCAGTTGGGAACCAAACATTGCAATTTAGTTGTTAGCACTTCTGCTCTGTATTTTGGAAGTCACAGGTTTGATTTAGTTTAGAGGCTGGCTGTCCTAACTGAAAATCTTTCAGGCCCTGGGTGTAAAAGATAAGCCAGTACCTTAAAGCAGGTCATCACTTCCTTCCACATACTTCCCAGTCACATTTATTTTAATTCAGTGTTATGTAATGTACATGTAAGAGTCATAGAGACACTGTAAAGAGTAGAGATTAAGTTTATGTGGATTATTAAGAAATGAATATGTGGGGATAAACTGTGAAACCTGGACAGCAGATAATGCCTGAAAATGGAAACACTGCAACAGAAGGTGATTAGTTTTTATTTATTAGTAGTTTACTGACACCATCAGTAGCTCATACTAAATAGTGTTGACTGGTAGAATCAGTGAATAATGAATTTGGAAAGGATGTGGAAAGAAACAGGCGTGGCTTAATATGAGGTACTCTACCAGCATTTGCCTGGAAGAACTGAGGAAAACCGTAGAAAGCATCCATTAGGATAGCTGGTCTGAGGGCTGAGATTTGAACCCGGGATCTCCTGAATATGAAGCAGGAGCACCACACGCTCAGCTATGACATTTGGTAAAAGTTAGTCAAGTTAAGCATGCAGTAGCATTGGTTTTTGTTATGTATGGATGACGGTATGATACCTCTGAAGGTGCAGAATATGGAGATATGGAATGAATGATTACTAGGAAGACCAAGGATAAAATGGAAAACCGAGTGAGGTGAGGCTTAAAAAATGGAGTATGAAAACAGTGGATACATTGTAAATGGTGAAGAAACTGATTACTATATATGTAATAATACAAATGCCGTCGTGAATGCAACAATTTATTTGGTTGTAGATCTTTGTCTTTTCTTCCTCTACACTACATTTTTCGGCTGTAATTGGCCATCATCAGGCGTATTTTTCACTACATAGTTGTCACACTGCACACAGTCCAAAATCTAAAACATCAGCCTGTCAGTTTTGTTTTAAAATCTCGCCAACACACGCTCGTCAATTTGATTTTAGAATTCCAGTTTAAAATTTAAAGTTTTAAATACGAGGGACACCTGCTCTTGTCTACATGTGCTGCAGCGGCAATTTCTTGTTTCCAGCACCGTTCATGTATTATTCTGTGCGGGCTCCCTGTGTGTGTGTCGCTGCTCATCTTTAATACTTTTGTTCTAGAAATTTTAAATTTTAAATTGGAATTCTAAAAATCAAATTGACGAGCGTGTGTTGGTGAGTTTTAAAACAAAACTGACGGGCTGATGTTTTAGATTTTAGACTGTGTGCAGTGTGACAGCTACATAGTGAAAAATACACCTGATGATGGCCAATTACAGCCAAAACATGTAGTGTGGAAGAAGAAAAGACAAAGATCTACAATCAAATAAATTATTGCATTCACGGCGGCATTTGTATTATTACATATAGATGTGTATAGTGCAACAGGATGCTTAAATATAATAAAGTAAACAGTGATTACTATAATTTAAATAAATTATGCATGTGTGATCTTAAATTACAGTTATAATATTTATCAGTTTAATGACACTGTATCCATAATAAAAGAATGGTACAGTGGAATCTTAAACATCTACAATTGTTAGTCAATACCAGCTTGCCCACATTCTTGTGAACAGCACAAATTATTCAGGGCTTGCTCTTACTATTATCAGTACAGATGTTTTTGCACGTGTTAGTAGATGGTATATCAGATTTTGAAAGAAGATGCCTTATCTCAGCAGACAAATTTTCATGTCGTCATTTGCGAGATGACTGGTTCCAAGCTCAGCAGTAACATGTCTAACTACACTTACTAGGACTTCCAAGCATTCCATGTGTATACTTGCAGTTGTTTGTTAACATCAGCTGAGGGATAGGCAGTATGGTTTTCTAGATATATCAGTATCTCATGAATACTTGCCAGCATGTGACAGTAGCCATAGTCTTGCAAATTCACAATAATCGTTTCCTTGGCATGCTGATCGAAAGCATCACTCTTGGAAGGAAATTCACTGGCATTACCTGTCATATATTTCCAGAATGAACAGCACACATTTCAGTGGGTGCTGGGATACCTCAGTTGGTATAGTAATATACTATGGGCTGGATGGCTGGGGTTCGATTCTTGGCAGTGGAAAAAGTGTTTCTCTATTCTGCAGTGTTCCTACTGACTCTGGGGCCCACCCAGCTACCTATCCATCGGTACTGGGGGCTCTTTCTCCAGGGATAAAGCGGCTGGGACATGAAGCTCACCACTGATCTTCAGATAGTGCCAAGGTCAAGAGTGGTGGAGCTATACCTTCACTCCCGCATACATCTTCACGGTGTGTTTCTTAATTAAGCATGGGGACAGCTTACTTTTACCTTATGTTACACCTGTCATCACTGAAGATAGAAATTGATTCTTGAAAAAAAAAAAGGAGTGATCAATGTTGCTATTCACAGAATTACTGGGTTTTTGGACTTTTTCCATCATCCGGAATTCTATGAAATAGAATACATGACATTTCGGAAACTGGATCTCTTTCTGTCTTCAGGTGAGGAAGGAAGACACTCAGTTCGGCCCCTTAGAAAGAGCTAATCTCAATCATTGGACAACAATTTCAAATTTATCCAGCTATTTCAACATATAAGACTAGGCTAGAAATGAAACGCCATATTTTCTATTTCCTAGAATTCCAGACGATGGAAAGAGTTCAAAAACCCAGTAAGTCTGTGTGTTTTCCACCATTGTCAGAACTCTTTGGAATCTAAGTGTTGCTATTATTTTTGTCCTATTGCCAAATTTTGTGTGGGCCACCATCGACCCCATCCGAGTGAAATTTTCCAACAGTTTCCTATTTCCTAGCAGCTACTTAAAGGTTTCAATTTTTCTTCATGTGCCTGCTAAATTATTTGACTTTTTGGGAATTGTCCTACATACATAACATTTTTGTCTTTAGTACACATATATTTCCGTCTTAAAGGCAACTTATTATCTAGTTACCCAGCTTTTTTTACTGCTGTTTCAGTCATAGACAGTCATCATCAGTTGTTGTCTTTCTAAAAATGTTGCATTGTATGCGAAAACTACTTATCATCTGTGAATACGACATTTCACAATTAAAATAAATTAACCTTAACTAAAGGCCGTTCACTAGCAAAAGCAGTCAGTCCCTGGCTTCTCACCGCAGCGGCCTGGGTTTGATCCCGGGTCTGGTCAAGTGGTATTTGTGGTGGACAAAATGGCGCTGGGGCAGGTTTTTTCCAAGTACTTCGGTTTCCCCTGTCAATCTTCATTCCACCAATTGCTCCATAATCACCCTCACCTTTCATCTGGGGCTGGTACAATAGGCCAGAAGTGGCTGCAGTACAAGGGACTTAGTCCCACTCAACTAGCAATAAAAAAAACATTACTTACAAGTAATTAACACCTTAATGCTTTTCATTGTGGTCAACCTCTGTTTAAAAGATATTTGCTTGGGTATTTCTCATTTTGGATTTAATCGCCCAGCATTCATTTTGCGGTGCCATGTATAGCGACAGTTCTGCGTTGTAATATGGAATTATATCGTGTGGAATCAGTGGTGGACAGTAATAAATAGACATGAACTGACTGAAGAAAATCGTGATATCTCGACTTGATTAGAAGTTCACCTGAAGAAGTTTTGGTTCCTCAGTGTTGATTGGCAAAAAGTACAGCTCACATTGATGTAAAGTTGCTAAAGTTACAGCCTTACAAAACTACAGTTGTGCATAGCCTTTCACATCTGGGTTGCAGAGAAGAATAAGATACTGCAGGTGGTTTTTGGAACTGGCACTCAGTGGACCCAGAAGAGGCATGGTTCACTTTACGTGGTTACATAAGTAGCCAAAATAACAGATCCTGAAGCACAGATAGTTCTCTTGCTGTTCATGAAGTGTTTTGCATAATATAAAAGTTCGGTACTTCTTTTGGCTTATTTTGGACTTCACCCATCATCCGGTATATAAAAAAAGACAAAAAACCACAACGTTTCGGAGACTGGATCTGTCTCCGTCTTCAGGTGTATAAGGAAGGTTTAACCTACTCAGTTGGGCCCCTTAGAAAGAGCTAGTCTCAATCACTGGACGGTTCAGGGTTTTGGCCAAACTGATTTTTAGGTATTACACCTGAAGACGGAGACAGATCCAGTCTCCGAAACGTTGTGGTTTTTTGTCTTTTTTATATACCGGACGATGGGTGAAGTCCAAAATAAGCCAAAAGAAGTACAGTATACACCATCAGAATCCTTTCAAGTCTGTCCGTAAAAGTTCGGGTTTGGTGTGAAATTAGTGTGTGAAGTATATTTAAGTCCATATCACCCCCCCCCACATGCGCCTGCATACACACACAAATTCCAAACATTGTATGATATTTATTCTTTGACAAACTGACTGATCTGATACCATATAGTCTGAAAAGCATCATTAAGTAACGTAAAAATAAAGTCACTGATGAACCAAAATTATACAGGCACTTTGTGCAAGATCATGCATCAGTGCACATTGTGATCATTTCTTATAATGCATTTCCTAAAGTCTCAATGAACGAGTCATAAATCGAGGATATGGACTCCACAGTTAACCAGTTTGAATCCTTGATACTTATTTGTGGAGTATGGTGAAAGAAAAAGTATGTGTGAACAACCCACATTCTCTTGAAGAATCTCGGCAGAAGACTGGGCTTGATATCTCTGCTGATCCTATACAGCAGCTTTGGCATGTGTCTGAAAACATTTTCATAATGCGAGGCATGCTTAGAAGCAGAGGGTTCATTACTTTGAGACTCTGCTATAAAATAAGATAAATTAAAGTACAGCAAAAAACAGGCCGTAAATTATCGGCTGCAGCAGCAAGTCTGTGTGAGAATAGTTCCATGTTAGCTACAAGACTCAGTCTAATGACGAGCTGCACTCCCTGTTGCTGCTAAGGAATAAATGTGCAGTGCAACCTCCTTTTAATGTTTGGTGATATAAAGGCATTCCCTTGCTTAGTGTTCAGTTGCAGTGATCCCATGTCAATAATCAGTAATCTCATTGTTAAATTACCTAACTTTAAGAATATCATCAGTTTAGTGTCAATATCTGCTGTTCCCAAAATAAACCTTAAATGAGGGCTTTGTTGTATATTGCTTTCACCACCATGAAACAGTCTTTTCTTTTCTTTAAATGATATAAACTCTGTCCCAAGTGCAAACAGTATATTATGTGTCCTTGATCTTGCTCCTTTACACTACATGTTTCGGCCTCAGACGGCCATCATCAGGTGTATAACACTCACGTTGCTGTCACACTGCACCCAGCCCAAAATTTAACATTTAAAAACACTTTCCTTGTTATTATCAACATCTACTTCGTTGATATCTGTCTGGTTTGTAGATTATTTTACACATGTTAATTTTGACTTTCCTGTAGTAGCACTATAAAATCTTTAGTTCTAATTTTAAAATCCTTCAAAATTTTTAAATTTAAAATTGTTAGGGTTACTCGCCCTATGTCTAAAGTGCTGCAGCAGCTAGTTCTTGTTTCCATACTGTATAGGTGTTATCCTGTGTAGTCTTCCTGTGTGTGTGCTCTTTTCTTGTTGTCAAAGTTTTATTTTCCAAGCCTCAATTCATCTTGCATTTGTTCAGTATTAAGGAACCAGGGACCAGGAAAGTATATGTATGAATAATGTAATGGAAAGTTGTTCACACTTACAGCTGCAAAACTTAAATGTACAGAAGGATCAGACTTGGAAAATTCAGTAATTACTGATAAAAGTTGTCATACATACTAGACTTTAGTGTTGTACAACAGTGATAAATAATTACAAAAATCCTATCATTTAATGCACAGAATCTGAGTTGGGTATTTAATTGAAGAAGATTAAGATAAATACTTTAATCTGAGAAATTTTTACACTCCTAAAGTGTAATGTGGGTCATGTAAAATGCAACTTTATGCAAAAATAGCACAAATGTAGGAAGATGCCATTTTGAGAGAAACATGAACTATTATTCTGTTAGTAAATGCATCAGGAAAATGTGAGGTTTTCATGGCAATGCCACAAGATTACTATCTTGTGGGATGTGACACCATGTAAGCCAGTATTGTTACTAGTGTTTTAGAGGAACTTGTTGCTTCCATATTTACCATGAAGATGGGGGCAACAGGTTCTCTGGAACATCGGTAATGATGTACCAGACTACACAATGTCACTTTTCAGAAGACAGTATTCTTCAGGAAAGTGTGTGTGTTCTGATGATCATGTGTTGGAGTCACTTGTCGGAGGCAGAATGCATTCATGTTTCCTCATCAGAGGCTGCATGTTCCTTTTGCAAATGGTATTTATAATTACAGAAATTCTGC
Organism: Cryptotermes secundus; assembly: GCF_002891405.2. Lineage (NCBI taxonomy): Eukaryota > Metazoa > Arthropoda > Insecta > Blattodea > Kalotermitidae > Cryptotermes > Cryptotermes secundus. The sequence goes on along the minus strand of NW_019730587.1, from coordinate 654,972 downwards.
TTTGAAGTGTCTATTTCAAACATGTGGGTACTTTCATACACAGGCGTGTTAACAGATATGATTGTGGTCATGTTACAAAGTTATAAACACTACTGGCTATCTGCTATTACAAGATCAAGTATTCAGAAGTTACCTTGGAGATGGAGTAAATTTTTTAAACAGTGTAATATATCTATTTATAATGTACAAGGCATTGTTAGTTTCTAAAGGAATTTGTTCATTTTTTAAAGATGAAGTAATTTCCAGATTCTGTGGGCACAGATTTTCATGTAATATGCATTTTAAATGAAGTTAAAGTCTTCTGACCACCTAAAAGTTGACAACTCCTACAGAAATATTTCATCTTTAACATGGTGAAATTTGTAACTTTACAAAACAGCATATAGAATTCCTCAAATTTTCAGTCCTATTGAAATTAACAAAATTGTCATTGTTTTTTAACCCATATACTTTAGAGAACATTTCAAATTATGTAACTTAATGATATGTAGAATTTATAAACAGTCCTTGGTGTAAAAGAACTAAGGTATATGTACTTAAAGAGGCCTAACAAAAATATTTATCAAAACCAATAAAATCTGAGGTGAAGCTGATAATGAAGCTGTTAAAACAACATGAATGAAAGCTAATGTTTTATATATAAAATTTTCTGTAAAATTTTTTGTCTGCTATATTGATTATACACAAAACCAACAAATTTCAGACCAATCCATCATCTTAACTCTACTTTATGTAGCTGATCGAGTTATCATGAATAAGTGAGAAGGAGCTTAAGACGGCCTCACATAATCATTTTAAAATTATTTCATTGTATAGGACGGAAATTTAAATTGCCATAACGAAATGAATGGCAGTAAAGGGCAGTGAATTGCTATGGGCCATATTTATAATTAAGAATCAGATAATAGAACAGGTTAGAACATTTAAGTGCAGTCTCAAAATAGGGAAATGTATATTTAGAAAATAATATAAATACTCATAATATTAACAAATTAAATGTATGAATTAGAAATTTTGGTAGAAACATGTCAATGGATGTTCACTTAAGATTTTTCAAAAGTAACAAGGAAGCCAGCTTCAATTTTTTTAATTTGAAATTTTCATTCTGAAAAGGAAGGATGAGATAAGATTGATGACATTCCTCAGATCAGTTGTGGAGTAAACATGAAATGGACTATGTGCAATGAAACAATTAAGAGAGCATATATAAGGTGGTAGAGAGCCCACATGGAGAAGATGGAGGATAATAGATGCCAAAGAGAGAAATGCATTTCAAATATTATGGAAGAAAATAAAGGGAAGAGAGATGAAAATGGTATTCAAAGCAGCAGTAAGGCTTGGAAGAGGCCATAGAGGACCAAACCTTGAGTGTAGATATGGTGACAAGAAATAAGAAGAGTGAAAAGAGGAGAAGAAAGACAAAGAGGGTAGTGAGACGTGAATGACCAGGCAACAGTTCCTGGCTATAGAAAATCTCTGCTATTTCAGTCACCCAGAAAGTAATGAGACAGATATTTCTTAAGCAATCTAACATATAGCAGCTTAACTCATTAACAACATTGGGAAATGTCTTTAACTTTTTTCTGATCACGAAAATTGTTGAATTTTGATCTACAATTCCCCACGTAATGATCATGATCTCTGTTTGTAGTATCTGCTTTACCGAGAGCAGATGCATATTTCGGTACTTGTCTTTTGTATGTTTCCAACTAACCACCGGTATTTCCAAACAGACCTTTAAATTTTAACGACATTGGTACTATATTTACAATATTGTCACATAATAGTGACTGTACACAGGGCTTGGATTGATTACTGAATTTATTGGACACTTAAATCTTGGACTACACTGTACATCTCTCTGTAACACACATTCTCTCAATTTTTATAATCTTCAATAGGCATTGCTTGGTTACTGTTCCCCAATAGCAGAGGCTCCTCCACTTCTGTGCTTACACCCCTGCAGGCCAGAGCCTACCAGCGCAGCCGACGTCTGACTCCCAGCTGCAACCAACATTCTCGACTGACAAAAAAGTCAAAGTTACATTAAAACTGACAGTCAGTCCGCCAGTCTGTCTTGGTGTCAAGCCCCATCTGGGGCCCAAAACCAGATTATTCTTACTGACAGATGTTGCAGGTCCATCGTTTACAGTCACTGATTATCTTCGCCAGGACAGTTATCCCAGGGTCCAAGTCCTGCATGACTCATGATTGGGATAATGGACAATTTATTGGAGTTATGCTGGCAGCAAAGGAAGACGTACCATAAACATTGCAGGCAATGACACTCAAGGCACCCCACTCTTTGCATACTGTTTTATTCTCCTAGAGCCCCTTCTGGTGTCCATTACAAACCCAAAGTAGTTGTCTCTAACAACATTTGTGAGAACAAAATAGCTACATGAATGGTGGGAAGTAATGGAAACTGTGTGTGAAGTAGGAAGTCTAGCACCTCAAAGGGGGTGTGGAAAGTTTAAATCCATGGGAATTCTTTTTGGGGTCTCTGTACAGACGTGAAATTTGGTACTGGGACAGATGAAACATACCTACACTTTATGTATCAAATGCTGCTTGCAAGCCAACAATTATAAACATGGCAGCATCACACATTTCTGAGGTTATATCTGACAAATTTAAGAAAAAGACCTTCACAAGAGTAAAATAAAATATGTTACAAAACTAGAACTATAAATTTATGCAGTGAGGTAGGCTTCAGGAGTTCTGCTTGAAACTCTTCATTAATATTATTCTCTTACCTGCAGGTTCTCATGTGGTTTGCATGTCCTACCCAAATCTAACTGCAGCTAATAGAAAGCTGAAGTCTAACCATCCTCTGGGTCCCCTTGATTTTAAACATGTTTGTTACACTAACATTTTTCTGTCTGCAGATAATATTAAAGTACAGAAAGAGGATACAAATTTTCTGAAGGTAAAACATTTACTTAAGAACTGAGAGCTACAAAAGATGTACAAAATTAAAACAAAGCAACTGTAAAAGCATTTGGGTTTCTGATAAAGAACCACTATCCTCATTTGATTACTCCATGCTGGGTTCTCATGTGTTTCTTCATGTCACCTTTCTGTGCAAATCCTCTGCCACACACATGACAAGCATGCGGCTTCTCCCCAGTATGAGATTTTGTGTGAATGCTCAATGCATTCCATCGGCTGAAAGCTCTGTCACAATGAGCACACTTGTATTTGCGAATGCCAGCATGAAGTTGTTTGTGCTGGTAATACACACCACTAGTTAGGAAGGACTTATTACAAACGTTGCACGTGAAAGGGCGCTCCTTGGTATGTTTTGAGCGACGGTGATTATTAAGATCACCTTTATTGTTGAATGTCTGTCCACATATTTCACATCTGTAAGGGTAGTCTCGTGTATGTGTTCGTCGATGTGTATACATAGCAGGACCTTGTGGAAAACTCTTTCCACAGACATCACACATGAAAGGCTTCTCTCCTGTATGCTGACGCCGATGAATAATGAGCCCAGAGTAGTGTAACAGCACTTTTCCACACTCTTCACATGGAAACCTGTTTTGTGGACGGTGTTCTTTCAGTTGGTGTCGTCTTAAGTCAGCTCGTTTCTTGAAACTCTCTCCACAGTCTTCACATAGATGAAATTCAGGTTTCTCATCCCTACACTTTTTCTGCTCTGCATTTTGAGAATTTCTTTTTGGATAACCATTATGTAGAATGTTGTAGTGTATTTGCAATCCCTTCCATGTATTAAAACTTTTCTCACACTTTTCACACACAAACAACAGAGGGATTGAAAATAAGCTCAGTTCATCATGCCGATTTTCATGCTCTACATGATACTTTTTATGAAATTTCATTTGGTTATGGTCTGGGAAGAGCATATTGCAGTATGAGCAGTGGTACGGGTTGAAACCAGAATGTTCTGAAATGTGTTGTAACAAATGCTCCATGTGTGTAAACAATGATTCACAGTACTCACAACAAAACAACATTGTTGCTTCTATTTCTTCAACACTTTTAAAATCATCCAGCAAATCAGGCGTGGTGTGTTTTTCAGTATGTAATAAAGCACACTCCATGTTGGGGAACACTTCTCCACACACATTGCATTTAACACAAATCTGAGGAGTAAGGGGACTGCAATGAAAAATCCGTACATGCATATTGAGCTTGGAAATGTGGGTGAAACTGGTGTCACATTGACTACACTGAAAGGGTTTTGCTAAAATGAAGTTATGAGATGCCATGTGCTTTTTCAGCATAACAGTGTCTTGAAACTGTTTTCTACATATCTTGCATCTGAATGGTTGTTTCATGAGTTCACAGGCATGAGTGTCCAGTTTAACTTTAGACATGAACACTGTACCACATTTCTTACAAGTTTCAGTACCACCATGAACTAAATTCATATGACGAAACAACATATTCTCACTAGTAAATTCTTTTGTGCAACGTTCACAAACCAAAGGTCTTGTTCCGTAATGAAATTGGGTATGAAACGAGAGCCTTTCTGCGGTACCAAATATCTTACCACACTCTGAACACTTGGAAAGTCTTGTATCATTAAGTACATGTGTTTCAGTTTTCTGTTCACTACATTCATTTTGTACCTTAGCGAATCTATTATGCACTTCAAAACTATGATTTCTAAAGTGATTTTCTAAATCTGTCTCCTTTGTAAAATATGTGTCACAAAGCACACATGGTAAACCACTTTCATTCACATGATACTTGGAGTGCACTAAGCTGGACTTCAGGTCCGGACAAAAATTGCCACAGAAACGACACAAAAATGTTGTGGGAGGAATATCTTCCATGTCTTTTCCACCACTGGAATATTTTGTATCTCTGCTATCATCCTTTTGGGTGTAACTGAAGTCAATAACTGGACTGTCATTCTTGGATTCAGATTTTTCAAGTTGCTTATCACCATATTCTTCTGCCACGTCACACATTTCCACAATTTCACCATTTTTACTGAACTGAGAGGCATCTGCTATATCTATTTGTTCTGCATTACAAAGTCCTTTCTGAAGAATCATGTTCCCGTCATGACACAATGGACAACCATATATTTTGTCACCATCTGTATCATCATTTAATTCACCTAGTTGACTATCTGCAGTGTTGCCTTCACAGTCATCTCTAATGGCATGATTAAAATAGTTGTAAGAAGCAGTCATTGATGAACTTAGTGGGAAATCTAATGGATGGATTTTCATTATTCTTTTTAATTCCATCTCAGCCTTAATGCATGTCTCAGCAAAATCAAAACAAATGTTTAGTTTGTTACTGCATGACACACACAGTTGTTTTGGTAATAAATCAGTTACGGTAACCTGAGGAGAGAAACAACATATTTTAAACATTTAATTTATAATGAAAGTAATTACACATGTTTATTATTGTAAATTACATCCATTTCATAAGTGTTGTGACCATTTTGCATAACACACGTGGGATTTGAGGTTTTAACACTGGTGACTAAATATTACCGTCTGACATCATGTAGACTGCTAAATGTTAACTGATGTTTCAGAGGAGCATGCTTCCTGCATTATCTTGGTACATACCCTCTACCATAAAGATATAAACAGCACGTTTCTCCAAAAGTCAGTAAACATCTACCAGACTACATGGTGTCACATTCCAGATGACAGTAATTTTAAAATAACCTATATTTTCATACACAGAGAAATCACTATAGTGGAAGCTCCAAATTTTCAATTTCTGTAAGAAGCATACTCGTATAATATGATGTCATTACTTACTTACTTACTCATGGAGCTAAGCCCTTCTGGAGGAGCCGCCAATTCTGCAGCTACTCAAGAATTTCCCAGCATTTTATGGAACCCAAAGGGTCATTACCATTTTCACAAGAACCCTCCCCTGGTCCCTATCCTGAGCCAGATCTATCCAATCCATATAATACCATTCTCTCTCTCTCTCTCTCTAAGATCCATTCTAATATTGTCCACCCACCTACGCCTTGGTCTTCCCTGTGGTCTCTTTCCTTCTGGCTTTCCCACCAATATTCTATGCGCATTCTCGTCTCTCCCATTCGTTCTACATGACCTGCCACCTCATCCTCCTTAACTTGATCATTCTAATTATACTTGGAGAAGAGTACAAGCTATGAAGCTCCTCATTATGCAGTTTTCTCCAACCTCATGTCACTTCATCTCTCTTCGGTCCAAACATTCTTCTCAACACCCTGTTCTCAAATACCCTCAGTCTATGTTCCTCCCTTAATGTCAGAGACCAAGTTTCACACCCACACAGAACCACAGGCAAAATTATAGTTTTGTATATTCTAATTTTTGTTTTTGGACAGCAGACAAGAAGACAAAAGGTTCTGGACCGAATGGTAGCAAGCATTACCAGAGTTCAATCGCCTCTTAATTTCCTCCTGAATCAGGTTTCGATCTGTTATCATTGTTCCCAAATATCCAAACTGTGCCACATTTTCAAAACATCTGTTTCCAATCTTTATGTCATGATTTTGCCCTGCATTTTGGTGATGGGACAGTAACATATACTTAGTTCTCTCTGTGTTTACTTCTAGACCAACCTCTTTACTTGTGTCAATTAAAGTTTGTGTCTTTTTCTTTATGGTATCTACATTATCACCCAGTAGATTCACATCATCAGCGTAGACCAACAGCTGATGTGTCCCGTTTAATTTCAGTCCCACCTGGTTTCCCTGGACCTTCCAAATTGCATATTCTAAGGTAAAGTTGAAAAGGAGTGGCAATAAAGCATCTCCTTGTTTTAGACCATTCTGGATAGGAAATTTATCAGACAAATGTTTACCTACACGGACTTTACTATACATTTCGTTTAAACACATTTTAATCAACTTAACTAGTTCCATGGGTATCTCAAACTCTATTAGAATAATGCACAATACTTCCCTCCTAACTGAATCATAGGCTTTCTTGAAGTCTGATGTAGCTGATGTACTGTCTCGCTGTACTCCCATTTTTTCTCAATATGATGTCATTTCCAATAAAAATATAAAGAAACTCTTTTTCAGACACACTGTTCAAATATTACCAATTTCAAACTCTACAGTAAAGAAAAACATTTTCAAAGATTCTAAAATAATTCAATACAGTTTATCATCATGATTCAACTGTATCATACTTTCAATCAATCATTTCCTTTATTTTCCATATATCCATACAGGTAACAAACCTAAGATGTGGAAATGGTCCCTTTGAAAATAGATATATGAAGATACATATACAAAATTACATGAGTCACATAATCAGAATCAATTATATCAATCGATTAACATAAATAATATAAAGTAAAAAATTTAATAAGATTTTAATTAATAAACATTATTTAAAAATAACTTACTGTTATTGGTAGGCATGTATTGATTTTGTTTGCAAGCTGTTGTTCTCTTCCAGTTCCACTGAATATGTATATGCCTGTACCAATCGTACATGCACATAAACGGCACAACTGTTCTTTACATTCAAACTCTTCACGTTTACAACTGCTGTCCATGGACTCTCTACTTTTAGTTTCCACCCTTATGATCATTTCATTCCCAGTGTCTTCTAAAAATAAATATATCATTAAGTCTCAGTTATGCAGTTTTACAAGTATAAGCAAAATCGGTGAATATACGAAACCTAACTTAAAGCAATTTGTTTATATCCAACCTTCTTTTAGTTACAAACGTTAGTTTTCAAACTTAACAAAAATATCCTGCTGACAACTAAATAATACATCTTTCAAGAAGAAAGTAAGAATATCATCAAGACATTAAAGAGCACCTATAAAGTTTTCATTACCATAATCGTCCTCACCACCAACATGTGCAGTAACCACATGTAAAATGTGATGATTTTTATTTTATTACAATTGTTACCAAAACAGTTTCAATCTTTTTAGTTTTGTGATGGAATTAGCATATGATTATTTTCTTGCAGCTCAGACAAGGTCATTTGTTTTAGACTGATTTGCATACGTTCTAGTTTTCCTCTTTTAGAAATAAATCTCGATTCAACAGTATTTCGTACCATTTCTACCGCCGTGCAAGAATTGCTAGTATTAATTAGTACAACATAATACCTTGCATTATTAAACTACTATGATATAGATATTAGTGCACATAAGAGACGTCATCAAATAAGCTACGGTACCATCAATACACAGATAACACCACATGCTGTATTTGCTATTTTTGCGACTTCGACCAGCACTATTTTACAAATTCTTTTTCCACATCAAACGGGATGTTTTACCATTTTTACAATTCTTCATCGTTGATCTGCAGACAGTCGAACTCGATTTTTCTTCCATTGTACAGAATGTAAAATTGACGCTACTCTTAACTCTGTCGCCTCTGTAATTATAAATAATCATCTAATCAGCTGTTAAATATTTTCCACTTAAAAACGCACGTTTCATGCTATAACATGATCTAACTCAAACTCTGAGCCTGATTGTTAACCTTGCATCAAAAACGGCTCTTCGCAAAACTTTTGATTTCCGGTCCGAATTTACAGCTCTAATAGATATAACACATTTTACTTACCTTCGTCAATAATTCTTACGTTTTCTAGCCCCATTAATACTCACAACACAACAAAATACCATTGAAATATCGGAAATAGGCTCGGAAAAGCAACGTGGCTTAAGAGCGAACTAGTGCCTTTAATACATAACATGAAATTTCTCACCCGTTTGCCCATTACCTTATTTCTTATTCATACTTCCTAGAATTTAACATTGGGAATATGAGTTATGGTACATGACCCAAAAATTACAGAAATTAAATAATTCTATTAGCACTACAATTCGTAATAATCCCTCGTTCTAAACACAAGCAAACATAAATTTTCCTTCATTTCTTGCAGTGTCAATGGTGGGATTTAAAAAAATTGAATTGGGTTTACGTAGTACGGAGATATTTAGAATAAAAATATTTAAAGTATATTATTAAATCATAATTGTACTTCTACAAACTGGGCACCGAGTTGTTCTAAACAATACTGACACAAAAGCGAAATTTCAACTGCAAATGAGGTCAATGTTTTCTAGTACGGTATAACCAAGCCCCGAACAAAGTATAAGTTGGACACGAGAGTACAGTTTTCACACATTATACATAAACTGCAGAGTCTGCTATAAACATATGCGTTCAATAAGTACTTGCTCGTGAATGAGTTATGCATCTCATATACTCTTTCTTTTGTTCACTTAGGTATAATTTTATTGCTTTTATTGGAGTTTTTATTCAGGTCTGTCTGGTAGAGTTTATGTGAAGTTTCGCTGTTGTCTAGTAGGTTCACTGTGAGTACATTAGTGTGGTTTTACTAATATTCTTAAGTATTTGGTATTCCACTTTTCTACTTCACCGAGCACTGTGTTTATTTGTTATCTTTATGGATTCTGTGGCTGTTCATGTAAGAGTACAGTTGAGAGAAAGAGCATTTAATATTATGAAAGCTAGATATTCTGTACAGTGACCAACACAGATTATTTCAATTACACCACTCTTCATAAAATGTATATTGTATTTCTTGTTCTTGAGATGGTAATATAATTCCTTTCCGTGGCTGGCAGAAGGGACTGTATAGTTTACATTTTGTGGTGTGCCGCCTAAAAGCCACAATATCTGAGTAAGAGTGGGCGTCCATTGGTAGACAACTGCTTGTTAAAACATGTGATGGGGACAACAAGCTGTAACAGACCATTGCTGAGCAAAGCTCAATAAACATGGCCTAAAAGCTGGAATAGTGAAGCCAGACAGGGAATTATTCATTTTTCTAGGCAACCATCCATGCACATCACCAAGACAACACATACCTAACACACCGTTAACATGGAAATGAAAACCAAGAATAGTGCAGTGACCACGGTAGCGAATATATTAGCTACAGTTGCATGGAACACCCGAAACGGAACCCTTGAACAAGGTGTGTTCTAGACCATCCAACTTTCAGTTATATAGCAGACCAGAACAAAAAGTACAGAACACTCCACCATGACCCTGCAAGTCATAGGAGGCGACGAAAAGGGAAGTCTTGAATCTGAGAGTAAAATATGGTCGCGAGTCACAAGGGACTTGGACCTGAGAAAGACTGCGCTGGCAAGGGCCAGCAGCGCGTACAGAAGACATACCCATCCTCTCATCAGAGAGGGCGCCCCAGAAGAACAAGACCTAACTATCAAACAGTAATAAATATCTGGTCATGAGCCCCAGGAGGGTGCTCGACACCAAGACTTACTGACTATGACTGACTGACTGTAAGTCGCAATGTGACATTGACTTTGACTTGACAACAGAACAGAGGCGAACAGAGCAGAGCTGAGAGCAGAAGAAACCAGCTGAGCTAAGAACCTGAAGATGAAACACGAGAGATGACAGACTAGCCAGGTGGCATCGTATGGAAAACGTTATTTCTAAGTGATTGTAATTGCAATTGTAAACTTATCCAATAAAGAGCTTCATCTAATCCAGAACCCATCATTTCTTGCATGCTACCAGGATACATGACAAACCGGTCTCAGAAATGGGATACCGAAGGAGACGTGACAATATTCATAAACAAACTTGAATAGCTCATATTGCTACAAAGACTACTGGCAGTAAGGAACAAAAGTTTCAGCACCAATACAAGTATAAAGGCCTGGTTTTTGACCTGAGCTCAACCTGAACATCTTCACACCTTCTGAGTCCTTACCTACAACTGAATGGAGGGATACACACAAATACACAGACTAATTGGGGGAGTTCATTGAAGTATGTCTTTGAAATGGGCTCAGTGTTCATGATGTACATACCAAGTTTCATAAAGACTGTTCAGGTATTCAAAAGTTGATAGGGGAGGCTACACAGGTAAAGGCAAAGTTTTCTTTCTGCATCATTAATCACCACTTAATGAGGACACATAGAGAAGTCGGGAGATAGCTTCTTGGATTGTTAACTATGGCACTACTGCATGAGACTCTAATCTTGACACTCGCAAAGAATGCAGAAAGTCTGAAGCACTAAAGGAGCAGCATACAGTCTGGATCAGTAACTACTCTCTGAATGAAAAAAGTCGCTACTTACTCTATAGTGGCTAACATGCACACTAGTACACTAGTGGCCAATGTGCTGAGAACCAATGCTACACTACAATTGTCCTCTGGAACACACGGCATTACAGACAAACATATGGCCCATGAGAAAGTGTTTTATATACCAAGAGCTTAGTTGGTATAGCGATGGACTACAGGCCAGATGGCCCGCATTCTATTCCTGGCAGTGCAGTACAGTGCAGTGTCCAGACTGGCTCTGGAGTCCACCCAGCCTCCTATCCAATGGGAGCCAGGGGTAATGTGGCAGGGGAGTGAAGCTTACTACTCAGCTTCATCTAATGCTGAGGTTAAGAATGGTGGAGTTATACCCCCACTCCCCCATATGTCTTCATAGCATAGTGCTTAATTCATTAAGCATAAGGACAACTTTACATACCTTACCTTATAGCAAGAAAACAGAGCCACCACCAGATTTCACATACCCATGCTATAAGAACTTTCAATTATTTGTACTGATATTGTCAATAATTTTACAACCTAATTTAGTTTAATTGCATTATTATTGTAATCAATCTTGATTTCTAATGGTAGAAATCCCTCCTGGACAACATGTGTTTATTGCATGTTAAAACTCTTTCCTTTGCAGTGCTGGCTTTGCCTTTTGATGATGGCTAATAATGGGGTTTTCGAATATGAAATTGAATATGAAACTATACAACTTATTCTTTTTTGTTTCCCTCCCTTCTTTGATCTTTTCCTCCTCCACCCTGCTTGCTCACTCCCCAAGTCTCAAGATTAGAATCTTGTACAGTAGATGAAGGTGACAGGTCGGCTTCACACTCCGAATGCTTTGCCTACAGGAAAGTGCCCATACTATGCTTTGTAGATGAGGATGGATGGACCTTAGGGGTAGTCTGGACACTGCGGAGAAGAGAAAATCTCTGCCACCACCAGAAATTGAAAGTTGATTTGATGGGTGTCCAGCCATGAGCCCAGCCACTGCTCTGACCGCTCTAACTGAGCTGTCCCAGCTTCTCTTACATAAATGTTCTGTGGAGCATTTGTTGATATACCGTAATTTCATATACGAATAGATAGGAGTCGTATTTTTTCTGCATTTTGTAGTCTACTCACTCTAAGCTATAATTCTGTACCTTGCATTAAATTATGTGGTTAGAAATTTTTTCTTCTTATGCTTCTTCACCACCAACCAAACCAACTCTTAACGCCGATTTATTATTTCTTATGTGATAATGGTGCAGGATTTGGTAGTAGCTGCGTAAATTTTAATATATAAGTGAATATGGGTCGAAATATTAATAAAATACTAAATTATATTACGTTCAACACAGTTCGTTGCACCACATTTGAATAAGTATGACCAAGCTAACGTAAACTACACTAGACTTACATGATCTAATATTGTCACCAATATGCATCCCATAAATATTTTACAAAAATTTTCTACCTAGTCTACGCATATTACACATAACTGCAGTGACGTGGAACCTGCTGCATCACCGCGAATAAATAAGCATTTCTCACTTAACCTACGAAGGGATCCCCTGAAATTATGAGGCCATTTTTTTTTTCGGCCAGCTACTCATTTAAATGAGTCCCACTGTTACAACAAACCCACGTTGTTTGCAGCCTACATGTTATATGCAAACATTGCCTTCGACAATGTCTATTTTAGTGCCAACAGCATCTGGTAAAAATGATGGAATGGGGAAGGGAATACGCATACACATTTTATCTGAAAAGTCCAACATGATTTTCGTTCCAAACGTTTAGTACTCTTATATTAGGCCCATGTCTACAAACTGTACAGGAAAGCCAGACGTATTTCGTACATACTTCAACAAACGATATGCCATTTTACGCATTCCGACACACATTCTTCCTTAACGGCTATATATAAACTTATTTTTTCATGAAAGACTATACCGTCAAGGACATGTGATCGACTATAACGCCCATAACCCTGCATGAATCGAGGTCATGTTTTGTGGTGGGGAATAAAGTGTGATTTTTCCTCCTGCATTGTGTCATTGACAGGGAAGTATTCAACTTGGACCTTGAGAGCGGGGAAGTCCAGTAGAAGAATTTAGTACCGGCTTTTTATGTGGGATCTGTTTTGCTGTAAGAGTCTGCAGGACTAGTACAGCAATTGTCAACTAGTGCTGAAGGAGCTAATAGTTATAACTGAATGAACAGTTAAGTATGGACGAAATTAAGGTGAGAATTTGGTGTTGAAATTCCCATAATTTAAAAGTTGATATGTAATGTTGTGCATTAGTATGAATTCGTTCAAACCTACCACTTCTGATATACAAAGAATAATTAAGTGACAAGGTAGATATTATTTTTACTGTAAAATGTGAAAGTAGAGTTAAATGTTGAAGAGAACGTATTTTCATAATAAGGAAAGGAGCTGTAATTTTAATCCATTTGTAAAAGATATAGTAGTGTGTGCTGGAGTAGTGTCCTCAAACAAAACTCATATTTTCCACCAGTTACTCCCTCTGGTGAATTTGTCGCCAGATATTATTATTATTATTATTATTATTATTATTATTATTAATGGGGATAATTAAAACTTTCACAGGATGCAGTATTTTCTAATTAATGTGAACTGAAAAAAAGCTGTGTAATGCAGAAGTTTATGTTTGGATTTGTGAGTTCATACTTTGATCGCTGGTCCCATTTCATCTAGGATCCTGAATTCTAGCACAATATTTTTAAAAATACGCACCCCATTTTGGCACATATTTAAGATAAATTCAAGCATTGCTTACATCTTCAGCTAGCACAGTTATCATGATCTGATCAGTGTAAGACAGGATTATATGTGCATAGCATTTTTACCAATATATAGTACTTGATTTCACACCGGAAGAAAACATTGAATTTTGATACATTTGTTGTGATTTACATTTACATTTATATTCATATTCACTTCATGGATCCAATCATCTCCCCGTAGGGCTGGATATAAAATATGTCACACATTACAAATTCATGATGACTACACATCATACATCCTTGGTCCAACAAAATATATAATAAGGCCTCATGCAAATAGCGCAAGGTGTCATGACAGACATTGATAAGTTGAGTGTAGGTAGTGTGTATTGTTAGTGGTTCATTGTCCATTAAAGTTGCATATATACATGAATCAACTTTAAGAAATAAAATATATCATGGCAACAAGGATTTTTAAAGTTATGTGAGAGCGATTTGCATGCTTACGTTTTTTTTTAGTTTCAGCTTTACAAATTATTGCATAGCCCTAAGCAAGGGTCCACAGAAAAATTAATGTGAAAATAATGTAGATTTTTTCTTGAACCAAATTTCTTGACTCTCTTACCATCAGCCTGGTAGCTGGAACTTAAAAAGAAAATGGAGAATAGATTTGTGGCTAATATATACTGCATATATGTATGTGTGTAAGGATTGGGCCATAAAATCCAGCCCTCGCACTGTGACCTTCAATGATCTATTGTGCTTTGCCTTTGGATTAACCCTTTATTAATCCTACACTTCAAATGAGATGTAGGGCTTTATTTATGGGGGCATCATAAATGTCACTTGATTCCATGAAGAAGTGACCCAGGTGATGAATTCTTGAGTAAGCTATGGCCTCACAACCACATAGGATATGTGTGACTGATTCGTTTTCCTGTAGTTACCTTTCACAGGTTGGGTCATCTGTCAGTCCCAGTTTGAAAATGTGTCCTTTTAGGTAGCAGTGTCCAGTAAGTAATCTTACCACCCATCTTAGTTGAATGAATGAATGTGTGAGGGGTAGGCCTTTTCGGCCCTTGCACCGCGACCTCAGTGGTGTATTGTGCTACCCCTTTTTTTAATTATTCCCTCAGGAACCCCATGCTTTGGATGAAGCGCAGGATTTTAGACATGGGGGCCATCAAAATAGTCACTTGGTTCCATAAAGTATTGACCCAAGTGACATAGTCTTAAATAAGCTAAAGCCTCACATTCACACAGGATATGTGTAGCTGTTTCGTTTTCTGTCTGACACCTCTCACAAGTGGGACTATCACTTAGTCCCAGTTTGAACAGGTGTCCTTTGAGGTGACAGTGTCCTGTAAGTAGTCCTACCACCCATCGTAGCTGGTTCCTGTTTACCTTCAACAGTTCCTTCGCTCTTTTACTGGAAGGTCCTCATATGAGTCCCTTTGCTTGCCTGAGTCCAGTTATGGAGCCCCAGTATTTCTTATGTTTTATGTTAGTCCAGTCCCTGATTGCCTGTTTGGCAACTCCTATAGAGATGCCACAGGCTGGTTCAGGTCCTATGAACGGATGTTCAGCTCCAATTGGTCTGCTGTTTCATTTCCAACAATACCCTCATGCCCTGGCACCCATATCAGTTGTACCCTGTTATGTTTGGCCAGTTCCATAAGGGTTTGGTGGCAATCCCAGACAAATTTTGAATTGATCTGGTGTTTGTCAAGCGCTTTAAGTGCAGCTTGGCTGTCAGATAGAATGTAGATGATGCTATTTCTATAGTTCCTATCTAAATTCTCCATAATACGTGCCTTAATGGCACATACTTCTGCCTGGAATACTGTCATGTACTGCCCAAAGCTGAAACTAAGTTTCTGCCTCGTGCCATAGCAGTACACACCAGCTCCAGTGCCCTTATTTATCTTGGAACCATCTGTATACCAGAACAGTCCCCCTTTTCTATCGGGCTGAAACCCGTCTTCCCATTTACTCCTGTCAGGAAATCTGACAGTGAAGGGTTTTTCATATGCATGTCTCAGTATCATTTTGTCAGACCCCATTTGTAATATGGGTTCTTTTTCATGTCCTGAGTTATGTATGCATGGCCGAAACCATCGGATCTAGGTTTCCATTGTTCACTGGTCTGGAGACAGTAGATTCCTGCCCTGGCCTCTGCCTCCAACTGTAAATGCAGTGGGGGAGTCCAGAGAGTGTCTCCAGTGCAGCTGTTGGAGATGTTCGAAATACTCCTGTGATACCTAAGCAAGCAAACCTTTGCAATTTGCTAAGTTCTGTCTTGCTTGTCTTGAGTTTAACTCTGGGCCACCATACTGTGGCACCATAAATAATTATGGGTCTCACAACTGCAGTATATATCCAGTGTATAGCGTGTGGCTGCAGTCCCCAAGTTTTACCAAACATGCTTCTGCATGTCCGAAAAGCCTTATAAGCTTTGTTAATGACTTTGTCCAGCTGCCTTTTCCATGTAAGTCCCTTGTCTAATTCTAGACCAAGGTACTTGACATCGCTGGATAGCTGGATCGTCTTATTGAAGAGAGTCGGTTCCTTAAGACCCTTTATATTTCTCTTCCTAGTAAACGGTATAATTACTGTCTTATTGGGATTGATGGAAAGATCTGTTCTCTCACACCATCGTTGGACCATGTACAGAGCTGTTTGCAGACACTCTGATACAGTCGAAAGGAATTTTCCATTTATGAGGATTGCTATGTCATCAGCATATCCTACTGTACAATACCCATCATCATTAAGTCCCCACAGGAGATCATCGATGACCAGACTCCACAGCAGAGGCGAAAGTACGCCCCCTTGCGGACATCCCCTAGATGTGGACGCCCCCAGGGTTTCTCCTAATAATGTAGCAGCTATGATTCTGCTTTCGAGCATAGCATTGATCCATCTACATATTGCAGGCTCTATGCCATGCCTTCCAGCAGCCTGTTTGATTATATCAAATGAGGTTCTATCAGAAGCTCCCTCTATGTCAAGGAATGCTCCTAGGGCAATATCCTTGTGTTCAATCGCACTTTCTATGCGTGTTACCACATTGTGTAGTGCACTTTCGGTAGATTTACCTGTTTGGTAGGCATGTTGGTTTCGGTGTAGAGGATATGTCCTCAATACCCCGTCCCTGACATGCCTATCTACCAGTTTCTCCATCGTTTTTAACAAGAAAGATGACAGGCTGATAGGACGATGAGCCTTAGCCTCGGTATAATCAAGTTTCCTGGGCTTTGGAATAAACGACACCTTAACTTGCCTCCAGGCTATGGGGATGAATCCATATGCCATGCAAGCTCTATATATGCGACATGGGTGTGGAACTAAAAGTTCCGCCCCATGCTGCAAAAGTCCCTGTACAATTCCATTTGTTCCTGCTGATTTAAATGGTCTAAAAGTGTTCAATGCCCATCTGATTTTTGATTGATTAATTATGACTTTGGCCAGGTTCCAATCTACCCTGTTCATCTTGCTTTGGCAGGTGTCCAGGTTTTGCTGACCCTGTCCATCATCCAAATTGTCAATCAATTTTGAATCAGGAAAGTGAACCCTGAATAATTCATTCAGTGTTTCCCTTCCTGTATGAGTATACTGTCCGTTAGGCAGCTTAATTATGCTGACCTTGTTGGTCGCCTGTTTTGCCATGATTCTCATGAGTCTGGCACGGCCTGGTACATCATTGATCTCCTGGCAATGTCTCCTCCATGAGGATCACTTGGCTTTCCTTATTTCTTTGTTGTAACAGGTAAGGGCTTCCTTGTAGGTGTCCCACTGCCCTGTTCTTTTAGCTGTATTGAACAGCCTTCTTATTTTGATTCTAAGCCCACTCAGCCGTTTATTCCACCAAGGCAATCTCCTTGGTCCGTGAGTGGTCTTATCCGGACAATTCTGGTTGAAGGTTGAGATAATAGCCCATTGCAACTGGTCAACGGACCGATCAACATCTTTTATTGTGCGTATATTACGCGAGATGGTCTCTAGATTTACCTTTAAGTCGTTTTTGTAAGACTCCCAGTTGGTTCTCTTAGGATTCCTGTAAGTAGCTTGATCTACTGTAATATTACCTATTTTAAAGCATATATATCTGTGGTCTGATAAAGATGGCTCATCAGATACATGCCAATTACTTACCAGGTTTCATATGTTATTTGTCCCTAGTGTCAAATCAATAACCACCTTCCTATTGCAAACCACAAAGGTAGGTTCGTTAACATGGTTTAGAATATTCAGGTTCTAACTCACCAGAAATTCCATAAGGCTCTCTCTTGGGTTAGTGCCGGTGCTCCCCCACAAGATGTGCACATTGGCATCACACCCAATGATGAGTTGCTTCTTCCTGCTAAAGCAGTAGTCTATGATGTCCCTCATCTCCTTAGTTGGTGGTGGTTCATCCGAGTCGTATGGAAGGTAGACTGAAGCAACAATCAGCTCCTTGCTGCCTTCTCAATATGAGTATGTTATCCTTACCGCTGTTGTATCCCTAGAACAGAGCTCCAGCAAAGGCAAGGCATTAACATGATTCCTGGTATAAACACAAGATATTGCATTATTACAGGGTACAACAGAGTAAACTGTTCCCCCTGTATTAGTTAAGCCCCTTATTTGACCCTTGTATATCCAAGGTTCCTGAATAAGTGCTATATCTGGCCTACCCTCAGCTAGCTGTTGGCACAGAGCTGCCATGGCAGCTTCATCTGTGGTGTAGGTTGATCTGAAGAAATTTCATGATCTCTTCCAATTGAGGAGGGGTCAGTTTCCATCTTATGTCCCTCAGACTGGATTCTGTGTGAAGGTGTTCCCTGATCCGTTTTGCTTTGGTCGTCTGGGGGCCTGGGTATCTCATCCCCTTCCTCCTCAGAGACCGAGTTAGAAGATGCAGTGTCTGTCACGGGTTCTACCCGGCGCAGAACTTTAGGATCAGCCAGCACCTTAACAGTCCCCTCTGAGAGTCCTGTAAAACCCATCTTAGTTGATCTCTATTTAATTTAAACAGACCCTTTGTTCTTCTGGCAGAGGGTCCTGATATAAATCCCTTTGCCTGTTTGAGTCCAGTTGTGGATTCGCAGTGTTTCTTTTTGTGATTTCTGTTGGTCCAGTCCCTGATCGCTTTCTTCGCAACTCCAGTTGAGATGCTGCAAGCTGGTTCAGGTCCAATGAACGGCTGTTCAGATCGTGTTCTTTCCAGCTGATCTGCGGTTTCATTCCCTGCAATACTCTCCTACTGAGATGCCACACGCTGGTTCAGGTCCTATGAATGGATGTTCAGATCCTGTTCTTGCCAGCTGATCTGCGGTTTCATTCCCAGCAATCCTCTCCTACTGAGATGCCGCAAGCTAGTTCAGGTCCTATGAATGGCTGTACAGATCCTATTCTTGTCAGCAGATCTGCGGTTTCATTCCCTACAATACTCTCCTACTGAGATGCCGCAAGCTGGTTCAGGTCCTATGAACGGCTGTTCAGTTCCTGTTCTTGCCAGCTGATCTGCAGTTTCATTCCCTGCAATACCCTCCTACTGAGATGCAGCAAGCTGGTTCAGGTCCTATGAATGGCTGTTAAGTTCCTGTTCTTACCAGCTGATCTGCCATTTCATTCCCAGCAGTACTCTCCTACTGAGATGCCGCAAGCTGGTTCAGGTCCTATGAATGGCTGTTAAGTTCCTGTTCTTGCCAGCTGATCTGCCATTTCATTCCCAGCAGTACTCTCCTACTGAGATGCGGCAAGCTGGTTCAGGTCCTATGAACGGCTGTTCAGTTCCTGTTCTTGCCAGCTGATCTGCAGTTTCATTCCCTGCAATACCCTCACGATCTGGCACCCATATTAGTTGAAGTCTGTTATGTTTACCCAATTGTATTTGTATTTATTGTAAGTTCAAGAGATCCAAAGAGGGATATAGAACATGTCATAAAATAATATAGATCATAGAATACATATACATAGTTAGTATACAACTAGACGGTACAGTGAATACAACAATAATACAAGTTATCTATTTAGATATTCATCCACAGTATAAAACATATGAGTGTTCAAGAGATGCCTTAATACAACCTTAAAAGTTTTAAAATTATTAGATTTGTTCTTGATCTCTCTGGTCAATTTATTAAATATTTTTATACCTGCATAATAAACTCCTTTTTGATAAATAGTTAAATTATCTTGAGGTAGATACAAATCTTTGTCTAGTATCAATAGTATGAGAATCAGTGTTTGATGGAAAAAAGAACTTTATTTTGCAATACATATACAAACAATGAAAATATATATTGTGATGCAATTGATAAAATATTTAACTCTTTAAATATGTTTCTACATGAAACTCTATCGTCATATCGACAGAAATTCCATGAAGCCTTCTCCTCGTGGATTGGTGCCACTGCTCTCCCACAGATTGTGGTGTGCATTGGTATCACACCCAGTGATGAGTTTCTTCTTCTTGCTGTGTTTTTGTATTTATTTATTTCATCTCTGTAGATCATTATTACATGATATAGGACAAGTCAGTTACTGTACATTGGCTGATTACAATAAGAGAATAAAGTTACAATACTTATAATTGTTTACAATAGTTTACAGTAGTACAGTAGATTACAGTAGTAGTAGTGTCAGTAGTCAGTGATATTCCTCACTTCCTTGACTGGTGATGGTTCATCTGATTCATATTCATATGGAAGGTAGGCTGAAGAAATAATCAGCTCCTTACAGCCTCCGCTGTGTGTGTATGTTATCCTCACCATTGTTGCATCCCTAGAACAGAACTACAGCAAAGGTAAGGCATTAATTGTATGATTCCTGACATAGATACAGGACCTTGCATTTTTGTTTCCTTTTGGTTTCCATAATGGCTCAGCGAGTCATGGGGATTTGAGAAGTCACCACCCTCAGCGCCCCATGCAGGTGGAAGGCATAAACACAACAGGGTGCTGCCTGGTGCCCCAAGGGGATCTTTCATGGCACTGGCTAAATTTCACCCCAGTGCCATACAGCCCTTGGCACGATGCCTCACACCTTCGCTTAGGTGTTTTTATCCTGTTGAGAGCAAAGTCTCACGAGCCTCCAGGACCGAAATTGCACGTTTTGGGGCGTATCGTAGGTGACCAGTGAGGGTGCAGTACTAGCTAGCCATGCTGTTATGACCAGAGTAAGCTGCATGAAAGGATCACCTCTGTGGTTGGCAAGCCACCCCACATTCTCACCCTGCCACATGGGTTGGTTAAACCGTTCTAAAGTGTTCAGCCTGAAGGCTTGCAGCACGTTAATGGTACTCTAGGGAGACCCCTCAAGTCGCCGAAGCTACCTGCATACTACTGCTCTCCCCCATTCGTTCCAGGCAAAATGTAGTAATACTTGGAAGTCTTAATGCCACTGCATGTGAGGCTCCAGTCATTAGACACCGTTGCCTTTATGAGAACATAGTCACCAGTCCCAGGTGGTCATACTGATTCACACCCCGAGACTGACGCTGCCCAGTGGGACCACGAGGAGGTGTCCCAAAGCTGTGTCACAATGCCCTGTCTGGTCCATGATGCGCCCCCATCAGAGAGACAACCATAGTTCCTCCAACCTTATTGAGGATAGCATCATTTGTACCTGTAACAAATGATCTTAATGGGTCATAGTTACTTCCATCTGAATATGACCTTAGTGAATTGTGACGATTAATTGAGTGCAGATTAAGACGGGAGTATAGAGTGATTGAAGATGAAATAACAAGAAGACTCCATAGTGATTTGATGTGATAGTTTCTATTTTGAGATCTGTTTGCCAGGAGATGACTAGTGAAGGCAGAGAATCCTAGTGCATATACAGCAGTGAACTGTAAATTGTGTAAATCAGTGATAGCACTGCATTAATTGTAATTAAGAGAATTTGTAACCAAAGTGCTAATAAATCCACTCATCCAAACTAGATCCCGTTATTTTTGTCAGGCGTACTCCGGACACGTGACAGTATTTTCACAGACTAGAGTGAGGCTTGATCAGGATTTTTTCCAGCGTTAAGAACTTACAAAATTTACGTGAAAAAACATTGGCTGGGTGGCTGGCCGACAGACCATCCGACCAACTTGACTGGCCATCCAACGGACCAACCAGATGACTGATTGACAGAGAGACATGCAAGCAAACAAACAAACAAACTAACTAACTAAATAACTGATTCAGTGGTGTAGGGTCTTGAAAAGCTGATAAGGCACTTGATAAAATTCCCCATCTTTTATGGAGCAAACTGTGGGATCCTGTCTTGAGGAAGTTGAATCCAGCCTATAATCTGTATTGCTTTGGTAGTACTGAAGAATTCATCTAAGCAAGTCCAAGGCCTTTTATGACATTTCTTAACATGCAAACTTTTTTGTGGGGAGAGTTATTGGTCTCGTATTCCCCCAAGTTGAATGACAACCTTTCTTCAGCTCTCTGTGATGATTTAGCCAACATTTTTACAACTACCCTCCATACCTGAAGCTTCTCTTCTCTCTTCAAACTCACCTTCTTCTATTAGAACCTGAATCCAGAATTTAATTATTCCTGTTTTTTAAATTCAATATTTTGTATGTATTATGAAGATGTTTGTGTCACACAGGCTCTGAAGATGTCTAGAGGTCTAATAATGCTGGTATCATCGCTGATGGTTCTGGGCTCAGCATGTGGGTATCAGCTTGAAAATGGAGGAAAGATTTGGGGCCTTTTAGTGGCTGGGTCTAGTGGCTATGACAACTATAGACATCAGGTATATTTAATTCTGATCTTGTGAAGTTTATAAACGGTTTCAGCATTTCAAGGTTATCAGTTCTCGAAATGGAGTTGTACTTGAACTGTGATGTTTGAACTGATGCATTTTAGTCATGTCATTCGGTACTCTCTAAAAGTTTGTGACATTGTTTTATTACATCAGTGTTGTATTGAACGTTATTGGATGTGTATTTGATGAACACATCATTTTGAGAGTGGACTGTATTCCTATTTTCAGATAACTGGTTGTAATTTTACTGACTTTAAGCGGAGGTGGTAAGCCCAATTTCTGCCGTGTAAATTTTGTCACATTAAAACATGTTCTTCTGAACTGCTAAAAACTACAGTTCTTAAATTTGGTACACAGGTAACAGTAACTCTGTCCCTGTAACAGGCTGTGGAAGCCCATTGGGTTGTGAGTTGTTGAAGCTCCAACATTTTCTAGATAGTCAGCTCACAGATGGCAGTGAGGTTGTCAGCCTTATACACCAGCTGCCCTTTACCTTCCAGGAAGATTCCTGGTACTCATTTCTATTAGAGACTGAGTCGACACCAGGGCCATAGTGCGGCTAGAAGGATTAGGTCAATTAAAAATTCTAATCTCATTGGGAATTGAACCGGCGACCTTATGGGATTTCTGTATGACTTTTTCCATTGTAATGTAATTTCTTCTCAGATAATGATTTTCTCAACATTTTGATAGAAAACTTTTATCATTTAATGACTTATGTGTGAGATAATGTCAGCGGATACAGAAAACACATAAATACCTGTGTCCCAAATTTCAGGACTGTAGAGTTTTGTAATTGTTCAGAAAATAATACCTTAATAATATGTGAATTTGTCCATCAGTCACAGCATTTCTACACTTTCAGTAAATAACTGATAGGCTTGAATGTCAATGAAATCAGTTAGTTTAATAGAATGTTATTTTTTACTACATGTTTCAGTCATTTATGACCATCATCAGTCTTTTGTAAATAGTAAAACGCATCTACATTTGTTAATGGACTGCGTGTTGAAATGGATCAGTGGATCCATTGCTGTTAGTCTTGTCATTTAAAAGTTTTTACGTAGGATTACAGTGTTTAAAAATATTGAAATACTTATAGAAACAATGAAGCTTATTTTAAATTATTGTTATTTTTCTAAAAGAATCCTATTAGGTGTTTTTTATGTTTGGAATGGAGTAGGGGGGAATGGTGCATATATGTATGATACACTTTCAAGCTTTGCCATGTATGTGGACATGTGTGTAATATGAGTGCACATTTTTGGTGCTAATGGGTGCTTGTTTGTTATGTTGGGTGAAAAGGAGGTGTTTCAAATTTTTTATTGTTTGGTATAATGTTGAATATTGTGTGAGTATGCATTGTTAATGTCAGTGGCCTCATGTTATCCTGTTGTTTTGGTGATATATCCAGAAAAATTAAGAATATATTGTGAGGATGCAGTTGTGTTACTTGTTTTTATAGTAATTTCTTTGTGTGTGTACTTATGCTTTTAGACATTCTCTGGAGGACTTGTTGGTCATGTTCATATTTGTTGTTCTATATTGGTATGCTTTTACATATTGTAGTTTTGTTTATGGTGCTGTTGCCTAGTTTCCTGGAAGGATTTCATGTGATCTTAATGAACATGAGTTGAGCATACTTACTTATTCTATATACAAGGAGAATTTTTATTTTGTTGGCTGGTTCCGCAGCTCTGTGCTTCACGGTGACCAGTGTACTGACAGCTGTAAAGTGCATATGAATTTTTCCGATGATTGGCTTTATGGTCAGAAACATTAGGAATGAAGTAGTTACAATTCACAGATCAGAGGAGGTGTTGGAAATGCTGTCCCTCTACACCTAGATATCAGATATCCTACACAATTAATTGTTTCATTAAAAAACACAGGTACAACAATCCTCCTTGCACCTACAGCACATCAGACACCAACTTTTACTGGATGGAGTGGGACTCCATTGGTTAGATGTGGATTCTGTGATCTGTGATAGCGATTATTTTGCATATTTATGTATCCCTGTAAGTGAAACCATGCTTACCCATAGATACACAGTCACTGCTGTTCCTTCTGCTATCAGTGTCTGAATTCACTGTCTTTTCTCTACTTTTTTTGTCTTCCCTCTTTCATACAGGCCAGAGATTTGTAAGATGACCATGCCCAAGATGTAATGAATGTACAACCCACAACTTCTGATTTGTTGTTAATGGGTGCCATACTCACATACAGATGTCATAAATCATAGTTTGGTGGTGAAATACTTTATTGAAGCTACAGTTTGGTATATTTATGACTGAAGCTCATAATAAGAATTCTCATTGTATATAAGCTTCTTTACTTAGTTTGTTGAATTTTGTTTTCAGGCTGATGTTTGCCATGCCTATCAAATCCTTCACAAGAATGGTATTCCGGATGAAAATATTATTGTCATGATGTATGATGATATAGCATATAATGAAATGTAGGTATCTTAGAACTTGATGATTTTATTACCTTGGCATACTTTCAGACAGCACAAGTTGTTTCCAGTTTTGTTTGCACCTTCCCTGACACACTGTTGTGGCGATAGTCCAGTAAGTGCTATGAGCATTGGTATTGATACCAACCATGTAACTCTGTATTTCTGTGTCCCAGTGATACTTCATTGCGTATGAAGAAACATCTTTCACATTTATATGTATCCAGAGCTCAGATAGCTCAGTTGATATAGTGACTAGGCTACTAACAGGAAGACGAGGGAATAAGGTTTTATTCCTGGCAGGATCCAGAGATTTTTCTCTTATCCGCATTGTCTAGACCAGTTATGGGGCCTAGGGCTACACAGCATCCTGTGTGGTATGCACCAAGGGCTCTTTCTCTGAGGTTAAAGTTGACAGGGTGTGAAGGTGACCACTCACCTCCATCTAATGCTGAGGTTAACACATTGAAAACCAGTTGCATGATATCATGCTTTTCGCTTTTAAACGTGGGGGACCGGTCGCCTGATATCATGATTTTAGGACACGTTAGGTTGCAACACACTATACCTTGCACTTTTGCCATGCAGTTCAATAGCTACTGAGCAATAAACCTCGAGAATGTTTGCTTAGTATTCAGTAACATGACCTAGCTATTTTCTTAACCCCCAGTAAAGGAAAATGCTTTGCCTGTCTTCAAGTTGTGTATCAGCCAGTAGTTAGTGGTGGAGTATGGATCAAGGACAAATTCATCTCCAATGAGCTAGCTTACGTGCCTTGTGAGACGCATAGTGATGGTGACTCAGACAGTAAAAGTGACAGTAGCTCCGATGAAAATGCGGGTAGGACTATTGTGGGGACACCAAAAAATCACAAAAGTCTAAACCCTGATTCAAAATTGAAATACAAAGCATATCTGATGAATGTGGCAAAGGCCTGGGCTACAGACCAGATGGTGGCGGCAGAACCAGAGTCAGACACACACTTAGTGCGACCAGGCCCATCAACTCCCACCCCACGCAGTCCTCATGTGGACCCCCCTGGGTGACTCTCGGGTGATATGCGGAAACATACCCTCATGAAAATTGTGAAGCGTGAACATTCCAAGGGGAAGCATCCTTCTAGGCAATGCCGTGTTTGCGCAGTTCACAAAAAAAGGACTATGACTACATTTGCAAGTGTGTAATGCCACTTCACAAAGGGGAATGTTTCCAGAAATACCACACTCTCAAAGCACTTCTAGCAGCATTGGTAAGTGTTCTCCAGAAATTTTAGTTCATAAAATTAATTAGGAGATTTTATATTAATTTTTAAAGTGAACAGTGCACAAGTTAGGATCGTAGGTTTAATAATGCCGGTCCCCAGGGTGATTTTAATATTTAAATCGCCAGTCTTTAATGAATTAAGAATGCACACCTCCATTCCCCACTCCTATCCAATTGGTACCAGGGGCCTCTTTCGCAGGGGGTAAAGCAGCCAGGGCATGCTTCATATAAGGTTGGACTTCAACATCTGCCTGTTTTGTCTTGTGCTCCCAGCGTGTGCCTTCTGCCAGCATATTTGTCACTTCTGTGTCTAGTTGTGTCCCTTTTATCTCGCTGTCAAATTCCTTACAGAGGGTATGGGTCCACTGGTCAACAGATGCCAGAATGCCTAAAACCAGCTTGTGAATTGTTTCTTTAAATTTGATCTGGACAGAGCAGTTGACAATTATTATGGCCGAAACATTTTCTTAACCAATGTTTATGGTGGCCTTCATTTTTTCTTGAGTGGCTGTTATAGTGGCCTCCATATTTTCTTGGCTGGCCCTCATTTTGGCCTTTACCTGTACCTGATCAGCATCTATCATTTCTTTATTGGCACTTATGGCAGCCCCCATATGCTCTTGGTCATCCCTCATTTCATCTTTTATCTGTCCAAACACGTTTAACAGACATTCAAGTCAATCCGTGATCAGTTGTCCCATTTATTCCACTTACGTAGTTACTTACTCATGGAGCTGGGCCCTTCTGCACGAACCACGAATTGTGCAGCTACTCAAGAATTTCCCAGCATTTTATGGAACCCGAAGGTTCATTATTCCACTTACAGTTGACAGTCCAACAATCCCACTTCTGACACTGGTGTCACTTTATAGTGACTACATCATGGGTTCAGGTTGGAACTGGATTCTAAGTGGTATAGAATATTCTTGTAAGATTTGAGGCTTTCACGGCGGTGACTATGAAGAAAGCAGTCTTCTGGGATTTGGCACCGTGTATATGTGGTGTCAACCGACGTTTCGGAGGAACGTATCGCCTCCATATTCAGGATAGAAGAAAAAGTATAAGAAATCTGCAAGCGACAAGACCATGAGACCGTTCTCACGGTCTTGTCGCTTGCAGATTTCTTATACTTTTTCTTCTATCCTGAATATGGAGGCGATACGTTCCTCCGAAACGTCGGTTGACACCACATATACACGGTGCCAAATCCCAGAAGACTGCTTTCTTCATAGAATATTCTTGTCTGTGACTGTATCACAATCTCTGACAGTCTGTTAGACCATTCTTGCTTTGCTTCTCTGGTACTGTATCATCACAGGTTCCGTTGCTAGGTTGCAGGTTCCCTTGTCATGGACTTTTGCTAGCTCACAGGCTTTTCATATACTGTATTGCCTTGTGGATTGATGACAATACTGAGCTAAACAGTACTCCAGCTGTTTTGGGCATGGCTGTTGCCGCAGTTACACGTTTTATCATGATATTTCTTAGTGATGCATGCCCCTGATAATTCTGTGATTCCGGGATTCTGAGTTTTCTGAATTTTAGACATTCTATCATAGTAGTAATGATGATTGTTATCCTTTTCTGTTGCCACATGTTGGCCCCAGAAATACTGTATTTTCTGCATACCACACAATTATGAATCTATTTGGTGTACCTGTTAACCATTAATTTGAAATTAGTACCATATGCTGTTTACAGAAATGAAGGAATATGAAAGGAACACACTTGCTCCATTAGGTCTCCCATGTTCATACCTCCTATTTTATTACATTTTTAGTTAATAAAGACATTTACTGTAAATACAAACAAGAAGTTCTGGGAAGAACTGGTTGCCCGATTTCCTTTGACATGGCATGGACTTCATAGAAAATGACTCCTCCAGCAATTCTTTGTTGTTGCGGGAACATCTTTACTGAGTTGTTACGTAGCAGTGATAGGGGCATACAGAAATAGACCCACACAGTCCTTTGGTAAGACACTGACTGCACAGAAAATTGTATGTCCTTCAGTTCTTCGATTGTTGAATGTATCTGTGGCCATGGGAATGTGTTTACCGGACTTTTGCCTAGAAAAGAAAGGATGGATACAGTTGACTGAGGGAGGATACAAGTACTGACACACAGACTGATAGGCTGCATTTATGCACTATACCACCGAGATGGCCTCAGTTACCATGATATAGATACCAGGTTTTGCAAAGATACTTCAGGCATTAAGAAGTTGATGGGATAGGGGGCACGGACAGGATGGAGATTTCAGTAGAACCTGTATCATATGTTATATTTATGTAGAAATGTTAGGAGATTAGGGCTTAAGATCAGTTAACCTACACAGAGGATTATGTGCAGTCAGAATTGAACATCTGGCAACTATGGCCATGTTGAAATTTGCATATTTGTACATCAGTGTGAGAATATTTCAAAGAATATTGCCAATTTAACAGCTTGGGGGGGGGGCATAGTCAGTAGCAAACATTTGAATGTTTGGATTCCTGTCTGTTATTGTACGTAGGTCGTACTGAAAGTCATGAGCAACAATTTTTTGTAAAGTAACATGCTTTATTATTGACCAACCAAATACACCACCTCGATCTACAGACCTTTCTTTATTTTTCCACATAATTGCCACTTCTTTGTACACATTTCTCCCAGCGTTCTGGGAGTTTGAAAATTCCCCTTCTGTAAAATTCCATTCCAGCCATCCGAAGAGACTGACGCACTGCTTTCTGAATTCAGTGTGCATGGGTGTGAGCAGTGTTCGAAGATTGGTGAAACATTTTAAAGATGGGAACACCAGCCTTGAAGATGAGACTCGGAGCGGTCGTCCTCGAACAGCCTCAACTGAATGCAACAAGGAAAGAGCGGATGAGATCATTCAAGATGACAGACATGTGACTGTGGACACAATAGCCCGAAAACTTGGAATAGGGCACAGTGCAGTACAGGAGATGATTGAAAGCTTGGGCTATAGGAAGTTTGTGCTCGTTGGGTCCCACGGTTATTGACCGAAGACCACAAAGATCACACTGGAAGCAATTGCAAAGATGGGGTGGGAAGTTCTTCCACGCCCCTCATCTAGCCCTGATTTGGCACCCTCCGATTACCATCTTTTCGGATTTGTGAAGGATCAGCTGCGTGGACAACATTTTGAGAAAAGGGAGACAATTCAGAAAGCAGTGCGTCAGTGTCTTCGGATGGCTGGAACGGAATTTTACAGAAGGGGAATTTTCAAACTCCCAGAACGCTGGGAGAAATGTGTACAAAGAAGTGGCGATTATGTGGAAAAATAAAGAAAGGTCTGTAGATTGAGGTGGTGTATTTGGTTGGTCAATAATAAAGCATGTTACTTTACAAAAAATTGTTGCTCATGACTTTCAGTACGACTCTCGTATCATTATGAAATGTACTTCATAGGTACATCTAGCACTTCACAAGTGCAGAACTTGATAAACTGCATGTGTGCGTGGTGGTAATAGTAATGAAATTCTAATTACATATTATAGTTTATGAAACATAATGATATTCTGTGGATATGTATGTGCGAGATAAGAGATATGCTGTAGTTGTCAGATGTCTGTCCAGAAATAATTAAATTTCATGTGATTTATTGCACACTTTTCTTGCATGATTGTAAGAGATGATTCTTTATTTTTGAATGAAAGTAAATGTAAACAGTGTTAATGTTTTATGTTTGTGTAGGAATCCAACAAGAGGAATAATAGTCAATCAACCTAATGGATCAGATGTGTACAAAGGAGTGCTGAAGGATTACACTGGAGAGGTAAAGTGGTTTTCTCATCATAATGATTGTATTTTTAATTTTCTGTGATATACAGGCTCTTCAAGACTAAAGACTAAAAAAGCTCATTTGGTGTTGTTAGTTTCCTGGACTTTGTCTGTGTGTTATTCTAAAAACAAGAACATGATAATTCAGGAGCTGAATCTGTTCCTGTCCATCGGTGGGGAGTATGTGCCCATTTGGTTCTGTTAGATAGAGCTAATCCCAATTTATTGTTTGGGATTGTATTTGCATACATAATTTAAACATATCTACTTCTGGACAAAAATTAAAACTACTGCCTCCAACTTTTAGCCACAATTGTTTGTTTAAATAGATGTAAAAGGCAAAAAGGTAGAGTCCCTATGCTAATTAATTAAAGACTACACCATAAAGGTGTATAGGGAGTGGATGTATAGATCGACATCATCTTGACCTTGGCACTAGTTCGAGGCGAGTGGTCAGATTCACACCCTGGGGGCTTTACGCCCGAGGAGAAAGCCCCTGGTACCCATTGTATAGTAGTTTGTTTGAACCCCAGAGCTGGGCTGGACGACATTGAGAAGTGAAAATTCTTGCCCCACCAGACTCGAACTCATGGATGTAGTCACTGATTTATACATTATGTGTTCAAAGAGGCATGTGTAATTTCTTTTGAAGTAACACAAACTTTAGTTACTCAACACATTGAATAGGAGCATGGGGACCTGCCAGCGAGGCATACTGTTCACATTGAAGGCCAAGATATTGTTAACAAGTTATACAGTTTTTCAGTCATGAAGAGTCTAGTAAAAAAAAAAGTAAAGCTATCCCTGTACCAGGCCATGAAAGCCCATAGGGTTGTGAGACGTTGAGGGTCCCGCACTATCTAGACAGTTGGCTCAAAGATGGCGGTAAGGTTGTCCGCCTTACACGCCAGCCATGCTTTACTCCCCAGGAAAATTATTTAATTAATTCCTGGTACTCATTTTGTGTTAGAGGCTGAGTAATCCCCAGGGCCTAGTGCGGCTGGAAGGATTAGGTCAACTGAAAAAATCCAATGATCTCATCGGTATTTGAACCCGTGACCTTCTGGCTTGTAGTATAGCCCCTCAACCACTATGCTACCACATGCCCTGAAGAGTCTAGTAGGAATATGAAATGCCCAATTGAAAATGTAGCAAAACATGCTGCTGCTGCTGGAAAATCAGAATGCGGTATAATTTGATATGAGGCCTGACAGAATAAGGGACCAGTGAAAGAACCATTGCTAAGCAACAGCTTTATAAAAACACAGCAATACCAGAGCCATCACTAAGCAATGTGTGCATGCAGCAGTGAAGGAACTGTTGGAAGTGGTGTTTTCTATGTGGTCCATGCTGATGATACATGGGTCAGTATGGAGTTTTGAGTTTGTTTTGGCAATTGGAAGCCAGTTAGTCCTGCTCGTAAGTTGGTCGAGAATTGGCAGCTGAAGTTTGAGGTTGGCAGTTGGAAGTCAGTCCAGCTTGGCAGCTAGCAGCTGAAGGGAGTAATGGCTGAAGCCAATGGTTTGGGTATTTGGTTGGCAAGGATATGAGCCCAGAAGCAAAGGAACTTCCACCATTGGAAGCCACTACCAATCAGCATGACTGAGAACACTAGTCTTTGTATGATAGTCATATGTGATGTGTAGTCACGAGCTGTATAAGTGTTCAGTAAATCCAAAAGCCATCTGTCATCACACAAATACAACGAGTAAAAGTTGTGACATTAAAAAATGTATTAGCAGCTATCAAAGAAGTGGAGACAGTTTTTAAAAAAAAGCTGAAGGAAGTTTATTATAAACTAAAACTGTAAAAATAGTAAGAGGCTGTTCTTAGTGGAAAGAAATTGTATTACAGCATGGAGGGCCAACAGCTTCAGAGAAATAAAGTAAAATGATGCATTGGGCTAAAAAAGAAACGTGTTATTCTTGGTCAGACGTGTCAGCACTATCATAAAGCATGTGCTGCTGTGAAGAAGGGAAGTGCTGATCAGCACTGTGTAATTGTTCACGCAGACTCTGATGGGTGGTTTGTTCCTGGAACATACCTGTTTCTAAATCAAAAACAATTATTATGACCACATAAACTTACATTTTGCACATGGGTTCAGGAAATACTTATGCTCAGTCTCCTATCAAAGTTAATAATGTAATCTTTACCATTCCATTAAAACTGATATGCATCCAACTTTGGCATCAACAAAATTACGTTCAGCAATTGCTTGAAAGGAATTAAGTTCCTAGGAGGAAATGACAAAAATTCAACTGCTTCGTATTGTTACTTCAATTCCCAGTTGCCCATAGTCTCAGATTGTGTTTCAGACAAATATTGTTGTGTGATATACAGATCCTGATGTCCCAGGTTCGGTTCCCGGCTTTACCAGATTTTTTGAGAAGTAGTATTCCTGGAACGCGTCTGCTCAGCCTTGTGAATTTAATGGAGGAGCTATTTCAAGGAAATAGCGGCTCCAGGATAGAAAACTGAAATTAACGGCTGTGGGGATTTGTTGCTCTGACCACGTGGCACCCTCTATCCACTAAAGTTGGAACTAACTTCGCCGACAAGCAGCGGTCGCTCTGTCAGTATAGTATGCTTGCAGACTGAAGCCATGGAATTTGCTTTTTATATATATTTAGTAATTAGAACCTTGAATGTTAAATAGAGTGGAACCTCGCTTAACGAGCACCTCTCATAACAAGTAATTCGCATAACGAGCAAAGCAAATTGTAAAAAAATGACTTGCTTAATGAGCGATGTTTCGCATAACGAGTGACAAGAGATGATTCACGCTCCTTAACAGTGTATATATAATTTTCTTTGAATAAACGTTATACATAAATTTTTTTGAGTATTTTTTCGGCATGGAATGTATTATCGTATTTTGCATTAATTTATATGGGAAAAATTGTTTCACTTAACGAGTGTTTCGCCTTACAAGTAAGCTTCTGAAATGAATTATGCTCGTTAAGAGAGGTTCCACTGTATGAAGGTCAGGGAACTACAGTAATAATTACTTGTTTATGACATTTTTAATACATTTAGACTAAGGCTAGAAACATACTTAACACTTGTCTTTGTTAACTCATATGCCGTAGCAAATGTGAAATTACATTTATGGCACCCTGGTATGGGGGGTCTCTTGAGTATTTGATATATTATTTATCGAAATATTCCTTGTTTTTATGGACCCTGAAGGTTTCATTCTCGTAATTACAAAATCCCTCCATTGAACCCTGTCGAGACCCAGTTCAATACAGTTCCAGTGCTGTAAAAAATATATGCATTGTTATGATAAAACAAATTTGTTAATATTTGTACACAGAACCTGTATATTTACAAACATTGAAAAGCAGTCTTATATTTTGCAGTACTCATGCATGCTCATCAGAGACTACATGTGGCATGTGTTTTTCCAATATGTTTCTTCTCTGCTTTGTAGGCTGTGAATTCCACAAACTTCCTGAAAGTCTTGACAGGTGATGCAAAAGGAATGAGAGGAATTGGATCAGGACGTGTAATCAAAAGGTTTAAATTTAGTTTTTTGCTTAATTCGTTATAATAGCAGCTACTTTCAGTGACTGGATTTTATAGTATTGCTCTGTGAAAGAAAAATGAATTATTCGGTGTATTCCATAAGACTAAAGCAGACCAATGTAGGGATAACAAAGTGTACTTGTATTTGGGAGATAGAGTTTGGAATCGTTGCTGGATCTCTGGCTGTCCTGGTTGAAGTTTCTTGTGTTTTTGTTTCCTCAGTTGTCCTGAGAAAGTGCTAGAATAGTACCTAGAGGTAACCCCCTTGTATGTATTTGTAATTCCATTCTGTGTTGGTACTTGACAAAGTTTACGTAGTTGTCTTTGAAAGGATTGCATGTTTTATCAAGATTATTTCCATGTGAGTGGTTCTGTTCTCAGAAACAGATTTTATCACACATTGCTATGTTCTGTATCTCCTGCTGTACAGGGCAAGAGCCTCATTCAGGCAGGATGTGCTGTTTTGCACTCTGTTCACATAAACTGTTGTGATATATTGCCTCTCCTCTGCCACCGCCGCCCCACCTGTTGAGATCTGTTAGAAATATTACAAAATGGTCTTGCTGCCATTTTCAGAAGACATTCTTTTTATCTTTTGTTTGATGTTTTATGATATTGTGACATCATGGCTGAAAGCCTGAATTGTGGAGTGAGAAGAAACATCTGTTGCTAGGCTATTGCAAGTTAAACAGCCAGCCATTGCTAAGCAACAGTTCTGTAAACATGCTTCCATGGCAACGAATACACAAATGCAGGAACTGTTGGAAGCAGTGTTCTCTGTGGGGCTCGTATTGAGGCTATATATTGAGAAACCGAAACCGGAGACAGACACCTGTGTGGAGGCGGGGTCGAATACAACCACCGTGACCCTGCGAGTCGTAGGAGGCGACGAAAAGGGAAGTCTCAAATCTGAGACAGTAAAATACGGTTGCGACTTCCAAGGGACTCGGACCCAAGAAAGACTGTGCTGGAAAGAGCCAGTAGCACGTAAAAAAGACAGACCCATCCTCTCGTCAGAGAGGATGCCCCACAAAAAAAACGTAACATTCGTCGTTGATTCATTAGTTCAAGTGTTTATCCACTTCTTATGTGTGTGTGTGAGACTGTGGCCCGAGATTATTGGCAGTTAGGTGTGTGTTCACATAAATTGTAGCTGAACAGTGAAGAGTAGAGTCTGTAACATTGGATTACTGTTTATATTCATTGTTGATAGTGATTCTTCAAAAACTGAAGTGAGTGAACACGAGACAAGAACAGAGGTGCCAAATATGGCTGCCATCCCATTGCCGGGATACCGGGTACATTGAACCACAAAGCTTTAGACACTAAAATCACAGTACCAGCAGCTGGTAGGCGAGTTTCCTGATACAGATGCACAGCTGAAACAGCTCCTTCAAGTACTCCACAACATTGAGGATGTGGCAGGGTGCACTCCAGCTTAGGTGGGTGGCAGTGAAAAGTGGTCATCCATCGTCAGCGAGGCGGACGAAAACGGCCAGAACTACTGCCAGGTCCTAACAGGGAAGACCCTGTTTAGTGCCATGTATGGCACATACACAGTCGCCTTACTGAAGTTAAAGGCCGCGCAGAAGGCGAGCAGTCAAACTTCTCAGTCTGAGGAAACTAAATCCCCTTCAACCCAGGAGGACGGCTTCAAAGAAGTCCGGTGGTGCAAGCGGCATGGTACCAGTGATGCCGCCCCGACCTCAAAAGAAAAATTGGCAGCCACTGAAATCACATCCCCTAAAGAGGTTGCCACCCACAACTTTGTGGCCCCCCTGAAAACATCACTGGAGACTGACAGCACTAGTGCAGAGGCTGCCACACCCGAGGAGGCAGTCTCTGGCAAAGCAGGTAGGCCGCCTCCAATAATATTGACATCATCCACGAATCTCATACAGCTGCAAAAGAAACTAAAAAACATGGTCAAGGATGACTTCGAGTTCCGTAGCACAAGAAACAGAACCAGAGTCGTTACGAAAGGCGTGGAGGATTTGGAAGCCATCAAGTCACATTTCACCAACAATAACCTAGCCTATTATTCGTTCTTCCCAAAATCCCAGAAGCCTATTAAGGCAGTAATCCAACACCTCCCCTTCAATACCCCTGCTCAGGACATTTCAGAAGGTCTCGAAAACCTGGGCTTCGATGTTGTTAGGGTCAAACAAATGACGACAACCCATCGATCCCAACCTGAAGAACCAATAACCAGTTCCTGCACAGTAACTTTGGGCTTCACAGCCATGCTTGCTACGTAGAAAGCTTCTACAGTAAGACCTACAAACAACATACATGCCCAGTTCCTACACTGTAACTTGGGCTTCACAGCCGGGCTTGCTACGTAGAAAGCTTCTACAGTAAGACCTGCAAACAACATACATGCCCAGTTCCTACACTGTAACTTGGGCTTCACAGCCGGGCTTGCTACGTAGAAAGCTTCTACAGTAAGACCTGCAAACAACATACATGCCCAGTTCCTACACTGTAACAGAGGAACCTTAGTA